>NC_134328.1:9680389-9980389 GCF_964195595.1 Calonectris borealis | reverse complement strand
TTAAGCTAAGGAAACTTGTGCGTCATTTTCTAAGGCATAGTTTCTATTCAGAAAATATACTTGTCCTAGGACTTCACTGATTAAAACTTCTGCAGGGATGCCACAAATAAAGTATATATAGGTGAAACAACGTGCAACAGTGAGCAAGATATTAGAAAATTTAAAAGGAGTCAGTTCTCTACTTGATTGGGAATTTTACACTGGAACACTTTCTGACTGGCGATGACAGTTTCTCCAGACTATCATTATACTAAGAACGTAATGCTTTCAAGGTTTGTTGAGAAAGGTTGGTGTGGTTTTTTTCATGTCCAGCATCATCTGGTCAAAGTAAGATAGAGGCTAACTTCAGAAAATCTGAAAGCTTATTAACAGCAGACATATCCCTCCTCACATCCAGGACGAATCCTGTGAACACCCACCCATCAGATACGCTGGGGTGGGTGGGTATCTCTAACCATGGAGCTGGGGGAATGCTCTGTAGCCCTGTGGTTATACATCCAGCTGAAATGTGGGATACACTGGTTTAGTTCTTCCATTTGTACAAAATGATTCCAAAAGAAGTAACTGAATGATCTCATACATAATATCTTTGTAAAACCACAATGTAGAGAATCTTGAACCATGGTATCCCACATCCCAGCAGGTGCCAAAACACTTAGCTAACATCTGGTTTAGGGAAAGTGCTTTTTTTTTTAACAGAAGAGTGGCAGGAGAAAAAGACTTGGGTTTTATTCTGATTCAGAACAGAAAATTTTCTTACCAACTCTACTTTTGATAATTTTTAATTTGGGGTTTTGTGCTATTTTGTGCTATTTGTGCTATAATTCTCTTCCTCCATAACTTCAGCAAACTATTTATAGATCTCCAAATCCCAATTCTCTGGTACACGCCATTGAAAAAGAATTTCCTTATCTTCAGTGAATATTAGGCCTTTACATAACATATGTGCATATCACTTACTTGCTCTAAATTTGATCTCATATACTTGCACTATGAAAATATTAATCTGTGAACCATTTCATAAAAATTCTTTCTAGTATTATTGGTGGTTATTATTTATATTGTGAGAGAACAAGAGATGGGTCAATGTCGCTTTGTACTAGATGTTGCAGCTTTTTTTTTTTTAAAAAAAAAGAAAAATCCCCTTCTCCAAAGATCATTCAGTCAGGAGCTCTAGTTTTGATTGTCACATCTTAACTGACAAGCCAAGCACTGTTCCCAATTGTACTGTAACTGAGGCTGGAACGGGGCTCTTTGTTTTCCCCTTAGATGTTGGATAACTGGCACATCTCCATCTGTGAGGAGATGTGAAGACTCTGCGATACTATCAAACATCATTTCTAAAGGAAATGACAATTCTTTTTGTTACTTTCATTGGTACTTTTACATGGCAGTTGCTATAATTTAATGTAATTATATCTTTCACTGTTTTTTACTCTTCTATTGTATATATAGTCATGCTTCCTCTGATGATAGTTTTCGTTGCAGCTCCTGGTTTTCTTACAGAGAAATTAACTGATTACCTTGCTGCACCTCAAGAGATATGACCCCCTAATATCCTTGCTGGATTTTTCCATTTCAGGCTTCTCACTGATGAAGCAGTAAGATGCCCTAAACATTTCCATTCATACTAACTCTGTCCCCTACCATATTTTGCAATTGTCATGAGAATAGTAGTTCATTGAATTAATCTTGTTCCTAGTCATCAAATTATTATAACTTAGTTTCAGCAAATACAGTAGCTACTCAAAAAACACATTACTTTGTAGAGCTGCTTGAAATATTGTGCACATACAGCAAATGCGAAAAAATTTGCCACTTCACTGGGTTTGCAAAAAGGGAGAAAAGGAGAAAGAAATCCCCCCCTTTTTTTCTGCTGTAATATCACTAATTACCTCATTAGCAAAAGGCCATTCCATCAACAAAAATGTGCTTTTTGTACATTTTATGCAAGTGACCTTGAAAGTTATATATGAAACAGAGGTTTTGTTGCACTTTTTTTGGACCAAAAAAAGCAAATACCTGATGATGCAAAAGAGAGCGGAGAAGAAAGAATTCTAGCTTCAGACTCGAGACAGCAGCACTGTGCTCTGGGCAGCAGCAATACTGGCTATGCCCCTAGACCTCGGTTAAGTTCCTCTTGTCTCTGTGTCCTTGGGCAAGTCTGTGCAGGCTCCCATAACCCTGCTTCCCACTCCCATTTTCTGCCTACCATGTTAAGTTACATTAGGAGATCTTATTATCTTTTGTATCTTGCCTTGTAAAATTTATTTGAAGTGTCTGGTGAAGGCTGTATAGGTATAATAATGTGTGAAGTAGCGTAATATTACATAAGTCAATTAAAGTATGTTGATTCATACCAGCTGAAGAACTGTCCATCACCATGAATTTCTGTCTATAGGAAATATCCTCTTTCCTGATTTCAGCGGTATGACTATGGAATGCAATGTCAGAAGCAGTGGCAGCCTACTGAGTAAAACACGTCTCATTGCAGTGTAACATTCACGAAGTTTTCCCAATTCCACAGACGTTTCCAGGTCCTCTGCCTTGTGCTTTGATGCAAGGTCATTTGCACTCATGTCCACCATTACACAGTTGTGAGCAACGTAGCTGTAAAAGATGTGATCATAATGTAATTCATACCTACCTGGCAGAAAATAAATGAATATTTCATTTTATTATGCCACATATTGTAATACTAGATACTGTGAAAAGAAGCAGATGAGTTAAAGACAAAGACTGTGACTGTGCGTGTTGCTGCAGTACAATTGAGAATATAGTTATCTGCCACTGTGGATACATCGTGAATACGTGGTAGATTACAAAATTAATAATCTGCTAACTTAGTTCTCTTCATTTTGTGCCTCGGCAGCTTAAACAGGTTCTGTTCTTGAAATCATAAGCCACGTACTTACTGAATCCTAGTGATAGACCTATATTACATCGTCAGAAGTTGATATATTTGATCCTGTCTATGGCAAACAACCACATATTGCGCTAGGCTACTGTGTTGTATTCTTCCCATTCCCATGTACAGAAAACACTCTTTCTAGGAGTTGCAGTTGGGATGATTTTTATTCAGATGAGACAGGTAAAGAAAATCCCAACATTTTTATGAACCAATATGGGCTTATTGGCTAAGAATCTGAAATAAAAGCTCAGAAATCAGTCCCGCCAGCCAGGAGAGAAAATATGAAATATTGTTGGATAATTTACTATTAAGTCTAAAGTTACCCACTGAAATTCAGAGGGGGGTCTTACTTAATTGTACTATGGGCAAAATCATGACTGCGTTAAAATCAATGGTAAAACATGCTTTTGATGGGATTAAAGCCAGAATTCCACTGTTGTTTCTGATACTGATGAAAATAGTGCTTCAGAATCAAGCACCAAGAGAAAATAAATGGTCTCTCCATCTGCTTTTCAGGAGAACTGATCACCAGGACATTTAAGCTTCATAGAGAAGGGTTTTTGTAGCCACATTCAAATTGGTACTCTCAGTAAAGCTAACGACGATTAGCTAAAATTGCAAATTTAAATCTATTTTGTAAAATAATTTACCTTTCTGAAGTTTCCAATGCAGATAGAATCCAGGTGGTTTTTTTTTTTCCTTACAATTTCATATGATCAAACTTTGCTCTTGCGCAGTCTAGACTTTCAGCTTAGGCAGGGGCTGGTGCTTCCTCCTGTTCGCTGGCTCACGAGCTGGCTTTTCTCAGGAGGTAAACTGAAGGGGAGAAGGCATCCGAGGAAGGAATGACCAGCGTCTGCTCAAGTTAGGTCTCTACAGACCTGGGGCAGGTTGACCCAGTTGGCTTGTGAGTCTGAATTAAATCAGAGCTAACAAAACCAGAGGAGAGGTAGCCAGTTACTAGCGGGGAAATTCAGAATAGTTCTGTCAGTGCTAATGAAGATACCCTGAGCATGCAGCAGTGGAAAGCCCAGCATTCAATTTGTTGTTGCTTCTGCGTATGAAGGTTTAAAAAGCAATCGAGTAGCAGGGATTCTTACTGGCTTGTCTCCCCTCCCTAAACAAGTATGAGGTGCCCTACCTGTGCTTCGTTTCCTACGCAAAGCCGAAACGTGCTTTTATTCATGGAAATCAAATGAAGCAATATAGCGGTAAGGAAAAGAGTATAGGCAGTAAAACCTAGCTTATGGGATCGTGCATTAAAAATTTCGATGTAAGAGCATTTAGTAGTAGATGCAGCTTATAAGAACATGCTTTTTTTTTTTTTTTGTTCCCAAGTCCAGAGGCTGTGAGGTTTCACTTTTCAAGACACAGTCATTTTTTCAGTGCACTTTCATACTGTCAGAGTTGCTGGGGAAGAAATTCAGTCAGCCATTAAAAGGTGGGAAAGCATCCTGCTGTTATGTATATGAGAGCAGGGCTTTGTCTTGTCACATGTCAGATACGCAGCAGTAGAGGGAGAGAAAATCGTATTGGTATATGATGGAGTTTGCAAGATGTCCTCCAAACCTTAATTATTGGAATGTGTCCTGGGATAAGTGATGCTGTCATTGAACCCTGATTAGTTCAGAGGCAGGGTGGATGCAAGAGGGAGGAAACATAATGTCAGACTGGTTAATTAGCAAGCAAGTAAGAGCAACCCAAATTGTACAATCTGATGAGCAATTTGTCACCCACTCATTTTAAATGAGAAATGTGGTATCACTTTGCATTTCCTTTATATTTTCCATTTTTGGATCTCTTTATATGTGAACTAACTTTGTGAGTCCTCTGTGGGGTAAGCAAGTGTTAGTGTGCTTCCTACTATGTGAGAGAAAGTCAGGGCTGAGAAGAGTAAGTGACTTGTCCAGAGATTACGCATCAAGATCACGGCGAAAAACCTGCAAGTCTGAACTGGCAGCCACGTACTCTAATCTGGTTCAGAAATAAGAAAATACGGTGCAGAAAAATTAGAGAGATGGAGAAGAATGTAAAATTCAAGGTCAGAATATTTTGTCTGTTGATTATACTGTCCTCGGCACGTTCAAGGTTTCAGTTCATTTAGCATTTCTAGCGGGCACACAAATTTTTAGGACATGAGCTTGGGGTAAATATATTTTGTGCTATTTTGGTGATACAAAAGCTACTGACAGCTGATTTAAACTTGCAAGTGGGAGTTTCTGACTACACACAGATATTCTTCAGTGATATGGTGCTGCCAAATGGCTTCTCTGCCACCCCTTCTCTCAGCATCAGGGTCTGCGTGGGGAAAACCAGCACTAATGCACTGCTGCGCCGCACAGTCTGTAGGGTCAGGAACAACCACACAGAACTGGGAGTAATTTTATTACCATAGGGACTAGGCTTGGTCAAAATCAGAGAAATGCTAAGCATTCTTCCTTCCACCTTTAAATTCCTAGGCTGCAACTCAGACATTGCTTAGGACCATTTGTGAACTTCTAATATACTTGTGAGCCATTCCTCCTGACATTAATTATTTGAACAGTTCTTGGTACTAGTTATTTGAACATTTCACGAAAGCAAACCTAGGTCTCAGCAGACTGCTATTTCTTTGTAAACTCTCAGTAAACATTACCCTTTAAAATGGAGAAGGGTAATCATCCAAACATGTAACTTGGAAGGTGTTCAGCCAAAAAAAGCAGCAAAATCATTTCCTATTGTTCTTTCACAACGGGAAGATTTTTTTTAGCTATGAAAAGTACAGAGTACTTTAGCATTTCCTGGATCGCATTTGAAGACTTGCAGCTTCTGAAGGAGCCCTTGAGTGATCTTACGAATGAGCAGTGCTTTAAAGCATCATATCAAGATTTTATAATAGTGTCTTCAAGATGTCTATTACATTTAAAGTCTGAAGAAGGGCTTGTCTTTCTGAAAGTTTGCCTGTCTTTTTCCAGTCTAATCAGTTGATCTAATAAAAGGTATTACCTCCACCTCCTACAACTGCATATTTCTCGTATCTTTGGAGCATCACAACCACCATGTTATTACTATTACCACCATAACAGGTGCATACAGGCATGAATAACTGTTTCCAGAAAGTGATAAAAATGGCCAGTTCAAGGATTTCTCTCTTTAAAGGAGGAAAAAAAAGGCTTTTAATTCTAAAACAATATATGTCTTAAGGGTAAAGATTTCCCGTAATAAGTCCCCTGCTGTTATTATAGGATTCAAGAATTGTGAACTGCCCTGACTCTCCTGCTTTGTCCTTGTGGTACCTAACAGTTTGCTGCTCTCTGTCATTTATTGATGCTTGTTATTGATAAGTATTTTGCAGCCCGGAGTTCATAGCAGGTGTGGAGCAGATGCTTTGTGGGTCTTTTGGATTAAAGATCTGTCACGGATGCCTGTGGGTCTTGATCCTTCAGTAGTCCCTTCCTTTCTGTATCAGTATCACTCAGGATGTGATAGTGACATCTGGGCAGGGAGGGAAATTTAGGAAGACCCTCCTAGTATTTATAGAGCTTTAGAGACTTACATATTCAGAGCCCCTGTGTGAACTCAGCTGAACCCAAAGAACAACATTCAGCGTTGTAGGGATCTTGGCAAATAGGTTTCTGTGACATTCCCTGGACGTGTTCCAGTGGGGACAATAGCTCCCCACTACTGCTTGTTCTCCAGCAGAGTAATGAAATGCAGAGTATCTTATGAGGGATTTATAACAGTCATAGGGTAAATTTTGTTTTTCTTTCAATAATTTTAACCTGGTGCCACATACAAAGTGATTACATGTCTAATATGATGCTAGGCCAAGTTCTGCACACACGTGGAATGTAAACCTACAGAAGCATTCTGGAATATGAGAGATGGTTAATTCAAAAATTAAATATATAACAAGATGAGTTTCTTTCTCTAAATCATCCTAAGTTTCTTTGTTTTAAATCCTTCAACAGACTTTGCCTCCAACGCCAAATTAATTTGATACTAGAACAAATAACATTTATTTTGTAAAATTTTGGGTTAGATTTCAGGTACTGAAAGCAAGATGTTACAAGTAGAATCAAGGTGAACTCAACCGTCGCCTAGATGGTTGAAAGATAAGTCATAACCGTTAGGATCTCAACTAGTACAACTGAGTTTTGAGGGGTTTTAATGTTGCTCTCCATTCTAAATTTAAACCTAGGCTGGATACATACACCTCTAGGTTGTCTGTCCCCAGACGGCCCCACGGGAGCTCTCCCTTGCTTGGTCCATGATGTTAATGGCAGTGGAAGTCTGGCAGGTGGTTAAACACGTCTCGCCTCAGATTCGAGTCCTGCAGCAATTCTGCTATGTTGAACGTGGACTGTTTAGCATGCCATCCGATTGGCTTTATTTTTGAAGAGATAAAATATGGCACGGTCAGATTTAACCTGATACAACGCTGCACAATTGCTTCTGATTGTTTTAAGTTATTTCAAGTCAGTTACTTATTATCATTTTGGCTAACAAATATTGACACATCAGTATTCCACCCATGGCTGAACTGACATGAGCATATAAATACGATGCTAAGCAAGCTGGCAAGTACCTTTTGTTCACAGCTACTCAAATTGAAGACAGGTACTTTGGTGTGTCTTCAACCAGAAACAAACTGTGAAAATTCATTTCCCAGTGCTATTTGGGTATTTTTGTAACTCACTATGATCATGCTGCATATGCAGATACAAGTTAAAAATAAGCTTTTCAACTCTTCCTTGTTTACACAATATTAGAAGCTCTTTATAAAAGTGGATGTTAATTAATGCTGTATTTTAATGGCATTCCTATGAATTTGCAAGTACATTCTGGAGAGACTTTCAAATATAATTTACTTTCAAAACAATTGAGATTATCATGATCAAAATAATTCAAATATTATTTTTTGATTTCTACTACCTTTACTATGAAATTGGTTATGCTTAGATGTCTCGCACATACAGAAAAGAAAAAAAATCAAAGAAATTTTTTTCTTAAATTTTTTCCAAAGTGATTTTTAAATGAACTTGCCCTCTTCATTTCAGTCTACTCATTTTCAAAGAGAGCTAGGTATGCGTTAAGTTTTCAAAGAGGTTAGCCATACATTTGTGCTCACGAAAATGATAGTTATATATTTAATTTTCTATTTAAGAATCTTGCATGCATCCAGCTCTCAGTCAACTAAACTCATGCAGTCACAGGAACTGTACAAACATGTTAAGCACAGCAGCACTTACAGAGATGTTCTCCACAGAGATGCGCTTTTCGATAACTCTACCTAAAATATTTAGAAGGAGATTTAAATGTTTTCAGAGGAATTCCTTGAAGTTGTGGAAATTATTTGTTATGCAAACTATGGTGTGAATTTTCCTGATTTAGCATGTTATTTTGTAGGATTGAGGGGAGAGCTCTCCAGTGTGAAGTGTTAAATTATGATCTGCAGAATAACGGAACCATACGCTGCTCAGAATAGTGAACGTATAGGGCTACACCATATGCCGTGTCTAAGGGAAGGGTGGAAGTGCAGCTTTATGCTCTCTTAAACTCAGCTTTAGAACAATTGCCGAATTCTCCCAAATGCTGAATGCCTTTGGCCGATGTCTTCGTGCTCTCAATTCCACTGCGAACCAAGAGCAGGTGTAATGGGG
This sequence comes from Calonectris borealis, assembly GCF_964195595.1. Taxonomy (NCBI): domain Eukaryota; kingdom Metazoa; phylum Chordata; class Aves; order Procellariiformes; family Procellariidae; genus Calonectris; species Calonectris borealis. The sequence continues at coordinate 9,971,836 of NC_134328.1, read as the reverse complement.
TAATTTGCTCGGGCTTTTGGAGAAAGTCCTGTAGTTGCTCAGGGGAGTGAGTCAGTTAAATTGTTTCTTGCTGGTAATAGAAACAACTTGGTTAGAATAAATAATCACCTTAAACTCACCTGAGTTTGTCATTTGTGTTAACTATATCTTCATATTTTTCTGTACTCGTGATTTCTGGATTGGGCTGAAGCCAAAAATGCCAAAATATTTCAAATTTATCTGTATTTGTGGTCATCTTCTTGCCAGAGCACATTAGAAATGTCAGCAGTAATGTGTTTTCTCACAAGATTTTTGTCTCGTACACAAAGAAAATGTTCAGATAAGCAGCCGTGCTCTTGGGACCACATCTGAACAGGCTGCACAACCAGACATAAGTTGTGATTTAAACAATTGCTTAACTACGTAAAGTTTAGATCTTGAGCTGAGCTTACAGTTTCCATCTCTACTAGCGACAACAGACTGGAACCAAAATCCTTTACCCAAATGTCTTTGAACTTCTGGAAGGTTACAGGCAGATGAGATTACAGGCTTCTTGGCTTGGACCCACCTCTCTTCTTTTGTATTATTCTTAGGGGCCATTTTCAATGTGTTTAATCAATACCAAAGAGACAGTCCCACTGTATAACAACTTCTGATAATTCTCTCTAGTTTTAAAGGACATGTGCCCAATGTTTATTTGGCTTAGGGAAAAGGAATATCTAAACTGTGCATCAAGGGCAGGGAACAGCAAACATTTCTGCTTCCACATCTATCTGAAACACAGAGAATATCTTGTACAGACAAGTAAACTATTAAACTTTCTTTTTAAAGAAAGCATAGGAAATGCTTCTTTTATCATCTATCTATTAATTAGAAAAGAAGGTATGGCTTTTAAGTCTCCCTTTGACTCCTTAAGTGGAACAAAAGTCTCGTAACAGAACTTTTGATCGAGTCCATGTAGTTGTCAAAACATAAGGAGGGGAAGGGGACATGTCAGATGAAGTAAACACAAAGGGTGAAGCAGCATAGTCAAAAGTTATTATGAAATGGTATGCTCCGTGCAAAAATGATTGCAAATGCAGAGACAATAAAACTTGAAACATGTTAAAATCCAGCACAGTTACACATCTGAGTTTCCATTTATTATGGTTCACTATTTTAAAATGGATCCTGAGTCATAAACATGGCTGCCAGGAGGTCCACCTGGGTCCCATGAAAAAGATAATAAATACCCCTCCCCTGACTTTCTTTTGTCATATTACAGATATTGCAGTGATTGCTTTGGGGCTTTCAACCAGGGCCCTAGGAACCGTGTCCCCTGTGCTTTCCTCTCTCCATAAGTCGTGGTTATAAAACATTTTCATCTGTGCTCTGTATCGGAAAGCATCTGCATTTTATTATATTTCATCTTTGTGCCAAGAAAGGAATATGTTTTGGAACTTCCGAGCACCATCATATAATTTTCATTAATAAAAGGAGGAGGGAAGTACCATCATCCAGCACTTGAAATGACCTTAAAAGGGGACCCATGTGAAACTGCGCAGAAACAAAAGATCTGGAGTAGCAGGGCCCAGGTTATCCGTGGTGGAAGTTCCTTGACATTACACTAGTAATGAACAATCGGTGCCAATGTTTTGGTATTAAAAAATGAAGAGGAAAAAAAGAAAAGAAAAATGATACTGATTACTCATAGAATGTAAAATACTGATATCCTGTAGTAGCCATATATCAGCTCAGCTTAAATTTGTTCAGCAGTATAACTAAAACGAGCCATGGCTGTCTGTTTTTTAAAACCTTGCAGGAGAAAGCAAAGCCTTACAGCATTTCTTATTATCATTTATTTCTAGAATAATCTGTGCCAGAAGTTTCCACTGTCAGCAAAGAGAAGGCTGAACCAGCCTTTTTTTTTTTTTTTTTTTGGCAGAAAGGAGCTGTAATGGTGCAGCCACAAAACCAAGGAATTCCCTGGCCTTTCACGGATGTTGGCAAGGCATTAACAACACCTTGCTCTCTCCTCATCTCATCCTTCCATTTGGTTTTTTAGTAGTATAAAGTATATAAACGTGTGCTGGCATGGAGTGGCCTGCATGGAGTAGGTGTTCTCTCGAGTTACAGAGCTCGATGTCGTTGGAAAGGCTCTTTGTGATGCAGAAGAGTGAGCTCAGCCCAACTAGTCCCTTCCTGTCCTGTTTTCCGGTGACATTTATTTTCTGAATTTAGGAGATCATTTAATCTACCTCAGTTTCCCAACGTGTAAAATGAAGAAATATTATTGGTCTTCATGAGACCATAATGAGGGCAAAAAGGTCAATTAGAGCTCTAAGCTGAGAAGTGCTTTGCAAGTGCAAATTATTTTTCTGACATGGACTTTGCTAGTTATGTAGCTAATATTTTAGCTTTTTTTTTTTTTGCCCTGTTTTAAATTGTTATCTTGAAAATGCACAATAGCAAATTTTTACAAACTTTAGCCAATCAGGATCAGCCCTCCCAGATAATGTAAATACAATTAGTTGATTTAAAGCACATTTCATGTTATGCTTATCTGCTAAGTGTTTCGGTTATGGCGTTCATACAGAATGAGTCACTCATACATATTCCTCAAGGAAGAGCCAAAAGATGGAAGGAAAATACAGCCTGAGGAAAAAGTCTATAAAGATTTCTCGCTTTTCTAATCCCTTCTCTCTAATGTTTCTTTGTAAATTTGTCAGATGGGAATGAAATTGCCTCATAACTCTCCAGACGTGAAGAGCATCACTGCACAAAATTACGTACTTGTCAAAGCAAGGGGGAATTTATGTTGGTGTTCCTGAGATGTGATTTTATTCAGTCTATTTCCTTTGTGCACATCATAGCAACTAGAAAGACAAAAACAACTAGTTTATGTATATCTTCTTTCCCCCCCCCCTTTTTTTTACCTCTGGTGAATTTTTTAGCTTCTATTTTTCGCTTTTGTTTTCTTATCCCCTCCCTCCCTCCTTTTATCTACTGCTTATTGCTAGTGACAGTAAACTTCCATCCAACAACGCTGCGATGAGAGCAGCTATGATTCTACCAGCATTAGGCAGTTCAGACAAGTGCTACGGTAATTTCCCTATGGAGCACGGCGAAAGGTGTGGCTTCTCTCCTGGTTAGGAAAGATGTTGGTTTAGAAACCTGCAACATTTCTTCCAGGCAATCAAATTATTACTGAAATTAATACTTTGCATTATATTTCAGTGTTTTAATTTAAACTTTGTGCATTTTCACTCCAAAGCTTCTGCAGTTAACCATTATGGTTAAACTTACTGAAAACTTCTTCCAATAATACCTAACTGCAGGTTCTTTGTGCTATTTTGAATAATATAGTTCTCAGTCTTTGTACAGTATTTCTTCCTTTAGTTTAAAACTCTGTTATTAAATGAAGTCTAAAGCATTAGGTATATAAACTCCTTTGAATTTCAGCTACTCCTGGCCATGACCTTCTCAAGACATTTAAAAAATTTCAGCTTTTTAATCCTCCTATTTGTGTTTCTTCAAAACACCTACGGTGGTTTTAAAGCCAGTATTAATGAAAAAAAAAAAAAGCCAACAAAAACAAGATCTTCAAAGCATTATTCGTGATGGATCTATTAACCTCTTCTAAGCAACTGGAATGACTCATCTCACCTAACAGGGTCTTTTAGGTACCCTCACAAGGCATAGGATGAGAAGAGATACAGATCTATCTATACTTCATCTTACCTGTCCTAAGCACAGTCCAGGGCTTCCCCCCTCTTGCATGCACCTATTTCCATCAACTATCAAGGGGGGTCTGGATGACTAACTTAGCCTGGACATCTTTCAGGTGAGATGAATCTGGATGCAGGTTTGGTTTATTGTACTCCATGTCACTCCCCTGGGCTGTTAGATCAGATGTGCCTCTAGCCATATTTTAGGAATAGTCAAACTCTGGTCTCATCTTATTTAAATAACAAATATAGTTTGGCTCTTACAATCTGGCCATATATGAAGCTTTGTATAACTGAAGATGGGCCTAAGTTATAAAAAAACCATCCACATTCTGAGAGCGCTAAAAGGGTAAACTTCGGTTTGCTCGCACAACAAGACGTGTTGTGTATTTACAAGTAAAAGGAATATTCTCAAAATGATGAATGTGGTGATACAAGAGCAGGTGATATGCTGAGGATGTCATGATTTTGTAAGGCAAAAAATTGTTTAACTGGATGTTAAGTTTTCTGGGAGATGGACTGTGAGGTTATTCGTTATCTAGCAAAACACACTCCTAATGTATGCTTCTAAGTGCTGTGACAGTATAAAAAAAAATCATAGGTACCAAAGCCCAACTTGGCTTTGTCCCTGCTAAGAAAGTGTATGTAAAAATATATTTGAACTAGTTCTCAAACTGGTTTTAAGCTGCAAGAACCTCCTTATGGAGTCCATCACCAATTCCTGTATGAAAAACACCGAGGAGGCTCTGGATAAGGCAAAGTCTGTGCAGATCCTCATAATCAAACATCCTGTCTCTTTTTATATTACTAGGCTCTACAGCTTTTTGTATGACCTTAGTTCCAAATATTATCCTTATGCAGTCAAAACCAATCTCTCATTGTATACGATGTCCAAAAATAAACGCAGGTTGTACTATACAGAGCGATAAGAGGAAAGGTAGTGTCTGCCCCCTTCGTTACCAGCACCAAGAAACACATTCAGGCTAGTACCAGCAGTGAAATAATTCACAGCTGAGAACAGTCAATCACGGACTGTATACCAGCACAGAGATGCTTTATGCTACCTGTTGGACCAAAAGATGAGTGTATTTCTTTTGCCTTCATCATGGTCTGGTCCTATAAGTGTCTGTGTGTGAAACGGTCCTTGAAGTCAATGAGCCCTTAATGCTGTTGGTTAATATTAGATATCTATCAGCATTTTATCTTAGTGAGGGTGTAAAACACTGGCTTAGAACAATGAAGAAGCGTTCCTGGAGTCATCCCAATGACTTCTTAAAGCAGTTTTCCCTGCAGTATACGAGGTATAAAATTTATCACGGTATTGATGGAGGCTGGTCTTAGCAGCCTTGATCAGGGGCCTGGAGATCCCTGCAAAAAGCAGCAAAGTAAATGCCAAGCCACATATTGTAAAGTAACAAGAAGAATTTTTATTATTGCTTTTTTTCCCTTTTGTATTTTCCTTACCATTTTGATCAGATGTACATTGTTTATAACCCCTAGTTTACTGGCCCCAAATATCATTACAACGCCTGCACTATGATATATGTTTGGTTGTTACCCTTTTAATGGATAAAAAAAGATTTAAGTACTTCATTCTGTTGCATTTTGACAGCTGTTAGCCATCATTTTTCCATTCACCTGCATTTAGCAATCCCATAAAGGGAGGCAATCTTAGAACTAACAAGAGCTGGGCACTGCAAGGTGATAATTCTGTATCGCTTTGGCCTATAAATACCTGACAGGCTTTGCGCTGAGTCAGCAGTCTGTAACAAAGTGGCAGCCATGCCCTTTTATCTGTGTGAGTGTTTCACAGCAATTGGACTATCAGCCCCTGCAGTGAAAATCCATAGTATCGATCAGGCTATTTCTCCACTGTAATTCTTTTGTAGGAAATCCCTGATGACAAATTTTATCTGCACCACTTTTTGATCGCTGGTTTGATGTAAGCGATCTCCAAGGGCAGAGTTAAGCTCCTGGCCGTTCCACATTATCAAGCACTAGCTTTATTTACTGAAACTACAGTTGTGGTCACCACCGAAAATAAAAAAGTGAGAGAGAGAAAGGAGGAGGCGAAGGAGGCTGAAAATTAAGAGCAAAATAATATTTCAAAATGCAGGAGCGAGGGGAAAAAAACAGTTGCATCAGCTACTTGATTCCTAAGTGTAAGTTATAAAAGCATGTACTGCATTTATAAACACATAAATAGTAGAAATATGTTTTGATAAAAATATCTACATGATATAGGGCTGTATCTCGAAAGTGGAGTGGTTTTGGACCTGATCCTGCCAGCTCTTGATCATGTGAATGATCCCACAGGTCTCCCTAGGACTGCCCTGCTGGGAAGGGACTATGCACGTCAGTAAGCGGAAAGAATTTGATTTTATTCTATTTTCAAACTGATAAATATTCCTTCTGAGCTGCTTCACTCGTACTTATTGCAGTATGTCTCAGGCCGCACAAGGGTTTGCTGTTGTGATAAGACTTTAGTTTTTTTCTGTAGACTTGAGGGGTGCGGAGCTGGGGTCTGTTCAGACATGCATTCAGAAGACCAGATGCTTATAAAAAGCTTACATGATGTACAAATCTCTAGTTTAAATGTATTCATGGTAGAAACTGTATTAGTGATACCACCCTGTGGATTAGTTTAGGCTCTTTAGTCTACAAATTTAACTTGAAAATCCTACAAAAGGAATTTCATGAATTTCCAGTCTACCTGAGCTGAGTAAGACTGAGAAGCATCAGATATTACAGAACACAGAAATGCTGTTAATGTGAATTCAAAATTTATACCACTTTTGATTTAAATGTAGGTTATTGTCTCAGCAGAGTTACTACATATTATCCCTTGGACATCCAAAGTTTCTAATTTTTCAGTTCCTGATGAATGAACCCTTTACTCCTGTGCCCTTAGGGAAGTTTTCTCACCGACAGTTGTTGCCATAGTAGATTGGTGTTACTTAGAATGACTTTGCAGAGATTTTTTTACCTAAGTAATGCAGCATGAAACAGTGAAATGGTGCCTTATGTTTTTATTTAAAGACCTGAGTCATTGACATATCCCAAACATGGCACGTACAGTACAGAATTATTTAGGAAAATAGTCTGCCTCTGGTTTGTTTTTTCACACAAAACATGTTAAGCACAAAACTAAAAATAGCTTCCATAAGAGTTCTCCATCAAGAAAATATCTGTTTGTATAGCTGGACTCTGGCATACAACTATGTCACTCTGCTAAAATTCAGTTGCCTAGTAAACATATATCTTTGGATATATATGTTTACTGAACAACATATATTGGATTAGGCATGGAGTCAGTCCAATTTCATGACTACACCTTTGAAAAATTATCTGATTAATCCTGAGAGGAATAATTGCATGTGAAGAGAATAGTAAACATTACCCACTAGAAGGGATTCTCAGCAGATAATGTGAAATACTTTGTCTATTTGGAACCCTATTGTGAAGAAATCACTTTAATAATTTTCTTCAGCAATAACTCAGTTTAAATAAATTAATACCAATTAAGTATTGAGAGTAATTGGGATTACTTGGGAGAAACTATTTTGGCTTTACATACGGTTGAGCACATTCAAAGTCTGAATAAGTTCAAAGTCTGAGTAAGTTTGATTCATGAAAGTAGAATCATAAAATCGAGAGAGAGAGAGTAAGATTTTCAGGGGGAGTTGAAAGAATTTCAAAATCAATGAAATTCTTTAAGTTTTACGGACTACATATCTCTATCCAAGATTTTTGTCATAATATAGTGAACAAAATTCAAAGCATGCCATTTAGCCCAAAGTCTGTTATTATTACTGAATTATCATAAATCCCAAACACATTGCACAACACTTTTTCTCTAAATTATCATAGTGTAATCATTCATCCTTTTCTGTACCCATGAATACAATTTTGCCCTGTGCTTGAAAGGTTAGCGTATCTGTGACTGGATTGACCAATGTAAGATCTAATTCATTAATTACTGGTTTATGTTCCAACCTTGTTTTATAATGAGGTATTTCAAGTGCAGTTGCCTCCGGTACCAAAGAGAAGAGAAAGCCTCTTGGGTAGTGCCTAACCCACATTAGGGCCCTACAGGCTAATGCCAACTTTGAGGTACCGATGACGTGTTCGAAAAAGTATGTGACAGGGATTGTTTATAAATTATTTGGATTTATTTATTTTATGTTTTATCTTTAAATTTATTCCTGGTGAAAAGTACTAAATTGACATCAATAGAAACTCCTTTTTTGTGTGTGTGGTATAGACACGTGTTCACTGAATGCTACGTTAAGACCACCAACCCATGTCACTTAAACTACTGAACAGCCATCAAGTAATAATGACTTCCAATTACTACTAACCTGAGCTAGAGTTGAACCAGTGACCTTGAAATACTCTGTATCCCATTAACAGTTCCCTAAGCCATCCAGTCCCCTGGTGTTTGATTGTTCTGAATACAACAAAAGAGCTTTCCTTCATTTTTCTTTATTTCATTTTTTAAAACTGCTTAAAATTAGGGGTGGATAGGTATCGAAATACTCAATTTACAGTTTCTCTGTATCTCTAATACCACATCTAGAAGAACAGCTTTCATTTTCACTGAGAATACCTCCCGCTGAAATGAAATTCTCTTTTCTCAGTCCTTGATGCCTTGTCTGTCACTGACGTATTTTGCACACCTAGATCTCAAGAATCAGTAAAAGCTGCCACACTTCTGCCTCGCATTACATTACAGCGTGGTCTCAGACTCTCATGATGAATCCTGGTATAGCCTCTCTGTTACGGGAGCATGTTAAGAGCTGATAATAAGAAATGAGCCATTAGATGCTTATTTCTGTTTGTGGAATACCTCTCATTAGATTTTCTGTATGGATTAGATAATTTTTTTTTTTCCATTTTTTTAACCTGTGCTTAGAAACGGGTACTCAAGTATTTGGTATTTTTACCAGGTCAGGTAGCATGCTGGTCTGTTAGATACCAGCACCAATGCATCGTGTACCACAGCCAGTGCTTGCAGGGTGGGAGAGGGCAGTGGGCCACCATGATTGGGGCTGCAGGCTCGCCTGTTGGGGTGGCTTAGCCTCGGCTTGTGTGTTCAAACAGGTGACCTGCTAATGGTAGAAGCAAGGGCAACAATATCTTTATACTTGCATATTAAAAAAATAAACACTTTCTGTAGCATCTACCCAGCTGTAAGGATTTGCCAGTTCATTTGCACTTTTACAATCTAAAATAGGTTCAGCTGCAGCACTTTGGTGTACCTTTGTGACACCTTCTGCAAAGAAAAAGGTGTCAGTTCATTATGGTTTGTAACCCACCGCCTGCCTGCCTCATATCTGCATTAAGAGATCCAGTGATATTGCTGGAAAATCATCCCACTTTCTTCTCCAAATTTCTGGTGCTTTGGGGCAAATTCCATTTTTTCATTAACATTTAAGATAAATCTGGAAAAAGCCAGACATTAAAGCAGATTACAGGCCAGAAATGCTAAGCAGTAACAGCTTCCTTTGATCTACTGAGATATGTCAGTTGTAAGTATTTTTGCACTCCTGAAAATCAGCACTGTGTAGCCCTTGTCTAGATAAACGGGGAATTTAGCCATAAAAATCCTGGTAACTCCTGCTCTGTGAAGCACATATATCCTACAGTCCCTTCCCAAACCCCGTGGTCTGGATCCGATTCTGGGCTGATACAGAAGAAACCCCATTTTGGCAGGGATGAGCAGACCGATACTCACCTCACAGCTAAGCGTGATGATGGGCTCTGGTAAGCAGGTCCCTCTTTGAGGGACTCGTTTCAGGAGATGTTTGCATCTCCTACTACCATGTTCTCCTATAGAAAATGCACCAGCAGCACATGTCTTTTAAAACATATGAGGAGGCAGGAAGATCTCCCTCTTTTACACAATAACTCCTCCTTCGAGTACTTGCCTGGCAAGCAGCAGACCTGAGCTGAGCAGCTTCGACATAGGGAATTGAAATGCCCCAGGCTTCCCCCATAGGAGTATGTCCTTCCCCCTCAAACTTTAGATTATTTTGCACAGAATAAGGACAATTTCCAGTTTTCCTGCTGAAGTTGTGCTACTGTGCAGAAAAAAACCTTGAGATTTACGATTCCAGAAAGAGACCTACCGGGAGCTTCACAGGCAGGGTACACACCTTGGAAAAGGACCTTCTGAGGGTTTTGGGTCACTCCTCCAAGAACTGTGTTTTATGCACTGGCTCTTTACTGTGAAATGTTGAACCATTCTTTGGCAATAATCATCAGGATAAAAAGGAAGGCACACGCTTTCTTTGTCCACAACCTTCCATCCCCATCTCCCCTTTTTTTAGTCAAGTGAAACTTAAGGTGAAAATTACCTTTTCTTTCTAAGTCAGTTACTGTATCTGGCCATAACAGCACTTTCCAACAGGAGGCGATTAAACCTGGACCCCCCACCTCCACCTGAGTGTTCCCACTCTGTAATCTGAGTGTGCATCGATGCTGTTATCCAGCTTTAAAAGAAAGAACTTAAGCTCTTCTCTCCTGTACCAAAAGAGGTCAGGAGACGGTTTTGGCCAATGGATCCTGAGCAGGCAGAGAGCAGGAAAAGACAGGAATATTATTCTTAAGGGCAGGGTTTAAGACTCACCCATGTTCTTATTATTTCCTCTTTGGCTAGACTTAGGCTTCTGCTCTTCCATTGTGGTACTGGTTTTGGCCCCATTCTCAGGAGTCTTGTTCACCCCGTATACTTTATAGTATGTTTAAGTGCCTAACCAATATATGATTTTACTAGAATAGTCTCGAATTAGGCTTCAAAATTGAATCCTTTCTTTACAAGGACTTTAAGATCAGCAATGTGAAATACTAGGCTCAATACATGGGAAATTATTCATGCTGGAATTTACAGCTCAGACATGCTGCTCACGTGCAGGTCTCTGATTTACCCCTGAAGAATGAAACAACTTTATTGCAAACAGTATTTGGAAAGTAAGATGTTTCCTTCCCTGCTCCAAACTTGTCATCTTGATGGTGTTCCTGGCTACACATAACCTTTGACTACAATTCTTATCTGTAACAGCAAGGTAGGTCCAGTTTGGCCGGGTCTAAATAAATGTATTCTCAAAGGTAGTCAACATTCAGTCAGGTTGTTTTACCTTGGCAGTTTGTACCAGAGAAAACTATTCCTTTAAGCACAAGGGTACTTAGTTGGGGCAAAACAAAACTGTAATAAATGTACCTTCCAATGAAATTGCATCAATGAGTTAGTGAGGTTTTTCCCTTTAACACGCTGATGATATTAATTATAATTGTAAACTGTACAGATTTCATCAGACCCGTCTTCCACCATCAAACAAAAATAGTCTAATGTTAAATTACTGAAGTCTCCCAGTTGCTGGACATTCCACTTCCCATTTCCAAGTGTTTTTCTTTACCACAAAATAACAAGCAAGTCCCATGTATTTGTGTCAGTCCTGAAAGTGCTGTCTGTGAAAGTCATGTCATAACCTCAATCAATCACTCAACATTGGCCAACACTTTGGTAGATGATCCAGAAATACTACTTACTGGATTATACTTCAGGAAATAACGCATTGCTGGCTGACAGCAGCAGCAAAATACCTCATAAGGAGGTCAGATAACCCAGAGTTACCCAAGTAGTTTCTTTCTGTAGCTTCTGGGGCTGCATCTGTTTACGCACCCCTAAGTACATGTCACAAAGTGCCACGTGGAAGCTGGGTGGCAGAAAGAGCACTCAGCGCTATTTAGTGCCGTGAATATACACAACCACTGATGGCCGTTAGTTTTCAGTATTCCTTATCTTTCCCAAAGGAGCACTGGACCTCACAGCAGGGCTATAAAGACAGCAAAAAGGATGGTGTGCCATAGAGGGTGACAAAGCAGGGTGCATCGATGCAGCATGGAAGCGGAGCGCTGCCGAGCACTGTAAATACCACAGCTTTCCGCAGAGGGTGCTGAATCCTTTGTGTTGCCAAGCTGAAGTACAGAAGTGGTCCTTGGTCAGTCGTCTGCCTCCCTGGGAGCCTACGGGCGGTCAGCAATGGTAGGAGGTGGAGAGTACTCGAGAGCAGGAAATCTGCAGCTGCTCATTGGAATAACTTTTCTGGAACTATTTTCCCAGAAAATCTATTTTAGAGAGGACTTTAACGTGGATCTCTTAAGCCTGGGAATCAAATAACTTCCACAGTAATTATTAACCTAAATTAGCTACTACTAATTATTTTTCTAGAACTAAATTCCTAAATGTAGGTAAGTATTTATTAATTTCTTTCACTTGCTCATGAATATACATATTAAATTTTCTGGATATGAACATAGTTCATTAATTAATCAATCTGTTATGGAATAACGAAATGCCACTGACCATTTAGACCCATGGAGAATACAGCCTGTAGATCTTAAACCTGTCCTTTCTTAGACTGGATATTCAAAATTTATGGATCTGCCAGTCAAGATATAATAAAATGCAGAAACATGCTTGTAAAAAGAAATGCGATATTTACTGTTCAGCCATGTAATATCTTCTACTTATACATCTCCCTTGAGGATAACTTGATGTTATTGGAAGTGTTGTTTTCTTAGACGTGCTACATTTTCCTCTTTTCAACTTCTCTTCTTCCTTTTTGTCATTTTCTCTTTCTTTTTTTATTTTTTAGATCTCCTTTGGAAAGTGCCAGCCCTTGAAGAGAGTAGCATTGCAATAGTAGAAATGAGTAGTATTTGAGACATAATAGGCTTATTTAAAATAATTTGCAATATAAAGCTGAAGAGCAGTTTAGAATGAGTATGTTTAAGATGACTGAAAATTTAGACTTTGGTTATTTGTGCCAGAGCCAGTCTGGACAGACTTCATGGACATCCACCACTCCTAAATGAACGTAAGTCAAGTCAGAATTGGGGCCTTTCAGTGGAGTTTTCCTGCTGATTTAAGCCAGTTGGTAGGGTACTGGCTCTGTTTCCTAGCAAACTTTGGGAATTACAGATCTATTGCTAACAGATAAGTGGCTTAAATGAGAGGTCACATAGCTGTATCCAAACGAGAATACAGTTCTGAATATAAAATCCTCATAACTTGTCTCTGCTATTCTAGCGTACTGTGTGTATAGGAGCCATGAGGTCTCTGGAATTACGTCTGTCTGAATACATAAGTCTGTCTGTATATGCACATCGTATTCCAAATATTGCAATGCTGAAAGGATGCCAGCTTAAGGTCTTAGAGGAAGCCAACAGTGTGTGTTTTGTAATAGTCAGTAAAACTGAATGTCATTTGATGATGCCTGTCGGTGAAAGAATAGAGAATACGCCCTGCTACATGCTGTATCTTTAGGTCTCCTTGCTTTTATCACTTTACTTGCTTTTATGATGTGTGCAGTGAAAAAAAATCTCTTGTGAATGAAAGTCTAGCTTTCACTGCAAGGGTTATTAAATGTGGAGAAGCAGTACAGGCCCCTCGGCTGCACATAAAAGGTGTTGCCTATGCGGTCAGCCAGCTGGGGAGCAGAAAGGAACTGCCTTCCCACCATGAAACTAGTCTTCATAACGATTTATATAATAGTTTGGGGAAATCCCTGTGATGGGCCAAGGACGACGCAGTGGATCCACTCTGTCTTGAAGCTCTACTACTCAATGCAATAAATCTGGAGGAGATGTAACTGCTCCTCCAGCATCCAGAAAGGCCTACACTATGCCAGATTTGTTTCATGAATTTCTCTCTTCTCGTTGCCTTAAGCACAATTACAAATACATTATGCAGTGTGAATTTTCACCCTTTTTTAGCATTCAGCGGTGCTATGAAACACCATCCTTTCCCTTCAGCGTACTGGGTTGAAATTAGTGCATTCCCCAAATATCCTGCTGCCTGTGCCATCCCACCGTGACCCAGAGAGGGGATGCTACAACCAAATGCTTCCCCTGATGGGATTTAGTCAATCACAGCCACAATATCTTCCGACCTCAGCTTTCACAGAGGTCAGGAATCCAAGTCTGCCGCTGATCCCAGGTCACCACACAATGAGCTGCTGCCAGGCTCCGAGTGATAATAAGCTCTTGATTTTCAACTGGGGGAACAGTATGATGTACAAAACAAAACAAAGTCAGATCTATTTATCCATTGGAATGGGCGTACGTGTCTCCCTCCTCCTAGAGGGGCTTCGGCTGCTCATTAGATTGCATGCTTTTATGTACGTTTTTGGCAGGAAGGCATTGCACAACGCCAGGCGTTGTGCTGCGCTGTAATGCGGTGCAGAGCATGACATGGTGTATTGGCATCTCCTGCGTGAAACAGAATTTGACAGAAATTTAGAAAAAGTTGGGTTTTGGATTGAGAGGCAGTGATCAATTCTGACAGCGTCCTGCTCGGCTCAATATTATCTCTGAACTGCCTGGAACCAAATGCCAGCGTGCAGTGCATTTCTTCCCAAAGTTCAAGAGGGTAGATGTAAACACAGGCCGTAAAAGACCTGCATGTCTTGAGCTTGTAGGGGTCGTAATTCTTTCCAGCAAAGTTACCTTTCCTGTTTCTATGAATTACTCTTACATTCTTGTAAGAGATACGGTTTGAGGTATTTATGGTGCATTCAATTCTGCTATCATTGATTTACTGGACTAAACCTGCTCCAGGATATGATGTAAAGCCCCTAATTCCAAAAAACTCTTACATCTCGGCGAGAACAGCATTTTCTGCCCTGTTGCCCTCAAGCAGATGACCAACGGAGATAAACAGAGGGCACTCCACTCTCGGTTGCAATGTGCTTGGTGATGTGAAGGAATCAATCAGACAAAAGCAGATTATTAGAGTGTCTGAGAGAGATCAAACATTGCTGGCATCTTCACCCACACACGGTTGATTTACAGGCAAGCTGATAAAGTGCTGCAGCTCACTGTCAGAAGTACATGACAGCTCCTCTAGCTCTATGGATAAATTATTGCTGAAGCCCATGATAACATTTCTCCACCTAGCAACCAAACATAACAGGATGTGGCTTTTAGTACTCGTAGCCAGAATGATACAAAGAGAAAACACAGAAACTCTTCAAGCGGTGAGGTAGCGCACCAGGAAAGAAAAGCATGAATAGATTTTCACGCACGTGCACACACGCGCATCGTGTGTATATCTATATCGGCTCTGCCGGCATAAAATTGACTTTGTGTTAGAGCCGTGTATTTGAAAATACACATGCCGAAAAGCACATAATTGGTGCAGGCGATGACTGCAGTAGCGGGATGGCAGCGATGGTAATCGTGCAAGTGTGCGCGCAGGCAAACTGAAACTCAGGGCTATGGGAAGAGTCTTTGTGACTGTACAGCTCGCCTATATACCCAAGGTTACACTCACGAGCGGCTAGGAACGTATATGGAAAACATTAGGTGTTTCCTTCTGCTTGGAAAAGTGCCAGCGGTATGAAACCAGCAAATGAGCCAGACTTTAAATAACCCTATCTTGCTTTAAAAAAAGGCAAATCAAAATAATCCAATTATTTGGAAGACAGTGCTAAAGAAAGGTGCAATTCAGATATTCTCTTTATTTTTATCTGGTGTCTTATAAAATAATAAGCAATATAATCTGCTAAATATTGTATCATGGCTATTAGACATTGAGACTGCTCTCAAAAATTAAGTTGGGTTAATTAGAGCATGTACTATGTGCCTATAAAAGACTAAATCAGGCTCTGTCTCAGGAGCCAGATGTGAGTGCTTTTCAAAAACTGAGAATGTGACCCTGACAACTTAAAAACTAAAGTATATTGAAAGTACTCACAGGTTAGAGGTTCTGCTGCCTCAGATGCCTTTAACAAATTTTCCTACTTTGAAATACACTTCCTTATTTAAAAATTATTTTTTCTCTTTGTGACTCTATCAGAAGTCAACTCACAGAAGAGTAGGGAAATGAATATGGAAATAACTGTATGAAAGAAATTATGAAACCTGTTTATCTGCAGTGTTCTGCCAAATGAACAATCAGAAAATGTTATTTTTTTTTCTCCCTGTGGCTTTTTCAGTTACAAGATTTTAGAAAAGGTGAGAGGTAAGTGAGAAATTCTGAGATGTAAAAAATGTAAGCCGATGATATCCCTTAAGTAATTCTTCATATTATTTGTTAGTTTGTCATATTAAGGACTCGGTACTGTTTATCTGCAAACTGAGATCTAAGGCTAATTTGCATTTGTACGTTTCATTTGTGTTTCTTTAGTCACTGCTGTGATTGAACGCAGTCCCAGCAAGCAAGCTCGCAAGTTGGCTTAATTAACCATTTGCACTTGTTAATACCTGCACAACTGCATTATCTGCATGCACCCTTATGAAAGTATGGACCTGACTAAAATGTTTTCCTTATTAATAAGCATGTTCCTGGCTGGATTACCTGAAGTACATCTTACCTTTCTGCCTACCGGAGGTTAAGTGCAAGGTGGAATCTGTGATTGTTCATCATATTTTAAAATCTCCATCTAATTTTACCATACACTATGCAGACTTACAGACACATTATAGGTCGGTTTCTGTTGGACCTCATGGGGAGGATTTAACAGTGCAACTCTTGTAAAAGCCAACAGAAATTGCATGGCTTAATCCTTGCATGCTGCATTGAAGAATTACCCATAAATATTTCACCATTATGTTTTATTATTACAGTCAAATTTGTTTTATGTACTTATTATTTAAGGGATAATAGGGCAGGTGTCCCATTTTATGAGGCAATAATCTGGTTCACGTTGGCTCCATAGTTTATCCTTACCAGTGAGCTGCATTATCGCCAAGGGACATGGGGAGCTTATCTTATTATAGTAATAATAATAATAATACCTTATATTTCTACAGCACCTTTCATTTAGAATGATCCTAAAGCACTTTACAAATCCTATTTGATTTTTGACAACTGGGGTCATCTCAAGGATTATTTCAATAATGCCAGTTCTGGAGTCAAAATAGAAACCAGACTTTAGACCATCCAGATATCCTCTCTTGAATCTCTGAAAGCGCTTGCTGTTTATGCGTCTCTTACTCGGATAGCTGGGTGTACACGTGCAGGGGATGAGGTTCCAAATATTGATGGATGTCCTTGGCTGTGGGACCATGGGTTCACATACTCTGGAAGTGGAACGTGATGCCCTTCAATTCAGATGTCTTGTAAATGTCTCTTTGTAAGGTACATCAGAAACAGCTCTCAGAGGAGGGGTTGTGAGAGCTGGACTGCAGGCGTGCGGAGACAGCCCTCACATTTACTGGGAGGTTTGCTTGAAACCAGATCAAAGGGGAGTGATTCCCACCCCTTCATTAGGTAATGCTCCTCTTCCAGATGATTTCGATTATGTATCCTCAGTATGGCCAAGATGATAGTTAATGTTAGTGCCCTTTTGGTAGATGCAGGTGCTGCTGACAAAAGAAGCCATTCTATTTTCTTCTGTGCAGCTTAGTTGTGCACTAGTTTGGGTTTGTATTAGTATATTAGCTATATTCAAGTGTATATAGTGTGTTAGCTATATTCAAGCTTGGCTTAGGCTGCTGTTATTTTTCCCGAATACCAGTGACTGGGTATGAAATTGAAGTTGCCTTACAGCTACAAGTGTCGATGTGTGCCCATTCCCAGCTCCCTTTTATGAGCCTGTGCCACATGGAGTCTTGGTTAGTCTCTGAATAACGTTATCTAGCGTACACGCCTTGCATGGCCAGCCCTTCAGCTAACGTTGTGTGCCACGGTGACAAAATGTCGCATCACTCGGTATTTCAAGTCCCTGGATGACTTCAGAGCTTGTGATTCCGGCGTTTCCTCTCAGTTACAGCCTGCCCTAGGGAAAAGAATTGCCAAATTGAGATTAGGCTCGCATTTTATTAAAAGTAGAAAGAGGATTTACCTACAAATATTGTGGGTTTTTTGCTTTTTCTGCTGCTTCTCTCTCTTACATTTTTTCTTCCTTTTGTTCTCTTTCTTCAGCTGTGAATCCAGAAAGCCAAAAAACTTGTATGTTTTGCTGTAATATGAGTATCTAATAATTTCCAGTAATAGAAGTGGTTTATTTCTACTTGAAAGTTGAAGCCATCTCTGATGAAGTTATATAGTCTTTGATTAAATAAGATATATAAGGCTGAGTTTGCTCTCTTAACATCCCACAGTCACAAGGGCATTAGCTACTCAGAGGTGGTGTTACTCACTCCTCCCTTATCCAAAATCCCAGACTGACCTAAAAAACTTACCCAACTAATGCCTCACTGAAATTGCCAGATTTCCACATTAAGTTAGAATTTTACAATTTGAATTTTCCCCACGGGGGAAAAAAGAAATCTTAAAAAAAAAATTTCCAGAGTTTTGCTTACTTGCATCTTGCATGATTCAGCATTTTCAGAATAATCTATTTTATATAGTGTTGGAGGAAAAAAGGATCAGTTTCTGCCGACTTCATAGAGAATTAGTTGACCAACCAGATTTTTAAAATATTAGTGCATAACAGTGCCAATAGTTGCTTAAAAGGGTTTTTATTAGCCCTACCTGAGTTTCTGAGTACCTCAACACTTCAAAATGTTTCATTTCATTATACTTCAGCATTGTGGCTACGGGATAATGCTTTCATTAGATCTATCATCCATTCACAAAATATAGCTCTCTGCGACATTTACATCAGTAAAACAAATCATACTGTGCCTCAACTTTCCCCCATTAGTAACTGAATGGATGTCTTGCCTCACCCAGGCAACAGGATATGTCAAAAGTTCATTGGATTTACGGATAACAAATCACTAGCTATCTTTCAAGCATTGTGCAAATTATCAAACATTATTTTATGTCACCAAGTGAGCTGACTAGGCCATGATTCAGGCATGTGCTGAAGCACCTTGTTGACTTCAGCATCTAAATATCTAAAATCAGTATTTAGAATGAGAAAAAGAGACATGCTTTCCTTCTTCCCTGGACCAATGTGTAGGACATTAGTTCCTAATCTCATACCTCAATAAGTATCAAAGTTTATCCAGGAGTTCAGCAATTCGGCACCTGGTATTTTGAGTACCTGGATCTACCTTTCCTCTTTTCTTTTTTTTTTTTGTTTTTTTTGGGGGGGTTTTTTTTTTGCTTGCTTATTACAAATTTCAGGTTTTCATAACTTCAAGAAAGTTGATATTGCAAGAAAAAAAAATTGCATATCTCAGTATATTAAAATGTTAACATTTCTAATATTTCCTAACACCACCACTATAAACTAAACATTGGAATGAAAAGATCTATGACAAAAGTGGAGCCTAGAGACATTTAATGTGAATGCGTTTCTGGGGTAGCTCAGGATTTGTTTTCGGAATGTACATAAGATTATAGAAAATTGGTTCAATTATGCCCTCAATTACAATGTGTAAAGTCATTGTACCCTGCAACTGATGGCAGAATTGGGACCAAACTGTGTATATTGAGAAATATGATGTAGCTTTTATGTTGATTTCATATTTTCTGCTCTTGTATCATGTTCTATGCTACTGTCTGTTACCTATGCAAGACAGTCATCCTTTGTTATCCAATTGTTATTTTTTTAAATAATAACCCAGACAGAACCCGGAGGGCATGTCTCATGAACACCCCCATTAAATGCTTTATTGACTGGTCAGGGTCCCATTCCTAAAGGAAACAATGGTGTGTTTTTCATGCCACGTCCAAGTCCAGGTGTTCAAATCCTGTTGGAACCACTATCACTCACGAATAGGAGAATTATTAAAGCAACTGAGCTGTGTCCTCAGAAAACAGCCACGCTGCAGGCAGTGATGTACAAGTATTTCTTGCCCAACCCGGCCCCCATTGATGATGTCCCTTACTCTCCTCGTCTGGAGCAGTCACCTCCGAGCGAGCCAGGCTTTTCAGTCTCCAGAAGCCATTCCAATCCAGCTGCCAATGAAGGTGCCAGTAGTTGTTTTGCTGGTTTTGTAGGATGGTCTTCTGCTTCGTCAGATACCACAGGTACCACTGAGCAACCGTTATTAATACTCATGGAAATTTCGGCTGTGTTAGGAGACTGGGTGAAATGAAGGCTGATAGGCACTTGATAAACACTGAGGTTTTCGTTACTGCTTATATCACAGGACTCCGAGCACTCCCAGGAATTAGGAGGTTTTTCTAATTCAATACCTATGGCCAGAGCCAACCAATCCCCAACAAAAAAAGCATGCTAGAACATGTACAAAATAGGAAACAAATACTGTGGTTCATATTTCTAAAGAACATCGCGAACATAAATCATGACTTACAAAGCCAAAGGAAGATGTCAGAACAGTTAGCAAATGTTGCTTGTCTGCTATGTTGATTGGCTTTAAGAATACATGGATCTGTGGTTTTCAGTTAGGCTGGCATGATTTAGCTGATATTTAACAAAATCTGCCAAGATCTTCTTGTACCCCATAAATGAGCTCCCAAAATGTATAGCATATAATTGCCTCCTGTTTTTTTTTAAATGAAAGCCTCTAGCAGCCGGGAGATTCTACAGTTCTCTGCGTATTCAGACAATTGAAACGCAATAAAAAAGAATCCTTCTCTGTGGCATCAGGGGTTTTTTTGAGGCTGTGGGATATTAGAACTTAGATGTGTGATGCTTGTGTGATCAGCAATACAATTCTATATTCATGAGAAAGTAAAATATGAACTATAGTGTAAAGTAGCTGTTGCATTCGTGCTTTATCTTGAAACAGTAATTGAATAGCTGCTAAGTGCTGAATCCTGAAGGGGGAAAAAAAAACCTATATGGTTCTTTGGCATTCTTTTATGCTACGAGAGTTCATCCATCCATCCTAATTTATGAAATGCCTTTATATTTTGGCCTTCCAAAATTCGACCAAATATGTTTCAGATGCAATGTCTTTATTATCTTGTGCTTTATCAGAGGAGAGGAAGAGGGCACTGAATTTCCATGAATTCTCATTGTTGTTATCTCTCTGAATATGCAGCCCAGACAAAGAACCCTCTGAATGTAAAGTAAGAGAAGTGCTAATGCTCAGCTATAGCTTGATGCTGAACTCTTACAAGCATGAAAATCCTTCTCACATTTCAGTGCATGCAGCATCTCTGGCTGCTAATATACAATAAAAGAAGGCACGGTGAAGCCCTAGCACCATGGAAAGTTTTTAGTAGTCTGTTGAAGGTGCCATTCATCACATTATTGAGTG
The DNA here is from genome assembly GCF_964195595.1 of Calonectris borealis. Lineage (NCBI taxonomy): Eukaryota > Metazoa > Chordata > Aves > Procellariiformes > Procellariidae > Calonectris > Calonectris borealis. The sequence continues at coordinate 9,951,017 of NC_134328.1, read as the reverse complement.
CATCTGTGATCTGATCGGCTTCCTCGACTCCCATTAAAATGGAAAATAAGGGCTGCATAGGTTCAGTACCTTTTAGGTCACCAGCAACTTGCAAAACCTGTCTCCAAAAGGTGCCTGACCTGTAATGGAGGGGACACTCTGCTTGGGCTAATTTGTCCGTGAAAAATTTATTGGCTATTTTGTTCTTGGTACTTGAGCTACTTCAGCACCAGCTCAGATGTCGCTCCACTATACTGCTCTACTGGATGTAGACAAAACTAAAACCTGGTGCTTTTCCACCAGGACCTCTATCCCAACACACTTTTGTTGCCTGCAGTATTTCACAGGAAATGTAAGCAGCCTGCCTCCGCTTGGAGTTCAGCAATAGCCAAGTTCCTGGCAAAAATATTGACAGAAAACAAAAGCTCCCTGTAGTTACAGAGGGTCTCATAGAGCTTAGGTTAGATCTATGGCCTTCCAAACCGCTGAAGGCTGAGAGAATTGTGGAATTTGGCTCAGCTGGGCTGCCTCCTTCCTGCACCAAAATTTCAACACAAACATAAAATGAAAATTTCTTTCTTCAAACACACTTAATTGCTTTCAAGTTTTGGCACTTCTGTTACTATTGGATTTCCAGGGCGTCCCACGGTAATGATTAGAACTAAGCAAATACCTCAAAATATTTTCCATGAAAACTCCCTTGAATAAAACATTGAATAGCCTTCAGCTGTGTTCACACCCCTTTCATATTTGCTTTCTCTGAATATTCCAGTGACTGATTTATGGGCAGAAATGTTAACTGAAATAGCAATTTTTAAGGGAATGTTGCATAACATTTATGGAAAGCAGATCTTAAATATGGATGTAGTAACAAAATGCAGTCTAATTGGAGCAAAAATAACACCAGGTGATTTGAGTCCTCTCAGTGTCAGTAACCCATCTCAGTGTCCAGAATTGCAAACACCACTAACAAAAGAAGTCTCTGTCCAAGAGACATAAAGACCAAAAATTAGGACCAGATACAGACAAAACTTAGGAGGTACTTAATGAGCTTTGAAAAAGCGCCTGAGCAGCATATGTGTCCAGCTCCTGTTGACAAAATACCTTCATAAATCTGGCCATAACTCAAAATAAATGTTGGATATTAAATACATTTGAAAAACGTGAAGGTAATTCAAAGTTAATTGTGAACAGAAGAAGAGACTGAGCTCATTGACTTAGTTGTTTACTATATGAATAAGTTGATTGGCCTTACTAATGATACGGGATTCTTGGCTGCTTCTTGAAGACTTCATTGTCAAAGAGCAAATATTTGCATATTGCTCTTCAACATCATTAATTTTGTTTTAGAAGGTGAGTCATTAAGACCTACATTTTAAAAAGTGTACAAATATTGCATGTCTAATTTGTATCAGTGTCTAATATGTGCATAAATCAGGTGAGAGCACACAGAGATGACCAATCATGGCATCCTTGGATGTGTAAGGATGTATATAGGCAACTCATGTTATCAATTGCATTTAAAAAAAAAAAAAAAGCTGAACACAGTTTTAAATTATGGTCTTAAAACTCTCAACTTTTGCATATGAAGCTCTTATCCATTCTGTTCCAGAGAGAGATAGCTTTGCTGGTACAGGGAACCTTAGACAGATCTGCATTATTCCCCTATGAGTGCAAAAATATCTTCATGCAATGTCTGAAAAAACTCATTTAAATGCTCTGTGAATACAGCCCTTCCCAAAGGCCAAGATGTATTCATGTATTTTGGATGATCTTCAGCTAGAAAACTGTGCAGCTAATGCACCCATCTTACCATGTAAAAGATTTAAACAAAAAAAAAAAAAAAAAAGCGAGAGAAGCTGAAAAAGCCAGCCTACAGCCTCTAACCTAGATTCATGCTTTTAAATAAAGATGGTCTGAATATGTTCTTATTACCCAATTCCAACAACAGCTAAGGTTTGTTCTTTAAAAATTAAGAGCCAGAGTATTTTCTTAGGGACACTTACACTATATTGTACCTTTTTTACCTTTCTGGTAAAATCTGTTAAAAATATCAGAATCAAACAGCAATTTCAAGGATGGAGGGTGCTTTGTTTTCTTTTTCTACGAGAATGAATGGAAGGATTTAAAAGCATAGAAATTATGAGTGGATATTATAGGTGCTTTACCCAAGAACCGGCAAAGTTCAAACTCAGACTAGATATCAAGTTATTAAAGGTACTCCAAAGGCTACCAGATCTTATGCAGGATGCGTAAGTGAACACGCTTCCGTTTCCCTTTCTTTCCAAAAAAATAATTTGCTTACCTTACTGCTATCACATGCCAAATTAAGTCATGTCTTTCTTTTATTAATAAGACTGATATTTTCTGAGATTGTTAAACTTTTCTAAATTTTCTTAGCACAGAGTGTTCATTTCTTATCCTGAGACTGATAACAGGGTTTCTATAAAAATGAACATTCATGATCAAAAAGCAACTCTATCATAAACAAATTGCAACTGGGCAGGCTTTGAAATAGTTTAACCTAATTAAGCTTAAACACTTTTGCAAAAGCTTAAAAAAATGGGTGTAATTGGAGCTCCATTCAGGTTCAGCTGACCTCATATTTTTAGTTTGTTTGGCATTTTTTTTCCTTTTAGAGCTTTGCATAAACAAAACATTTTGACACTGTTGCCTTCCTGGGAAAAATGTTGGTGGTGCTGAAAATTCAAATTTCCAAATGAAATGCAGTTCTAATTGCTCATTTTTACAGTTCTTGTAAGTCATGTGAACTGTCCATGCCAAATGCAGACCTAATTGGCACGTGACTATTTCACGACTGTAATACTCATGTGCATACAAATAAGCGTAACTGAGTTGGTGCCCATCGTGTGCTGGAACGCCAGTAACTCTGTGTGTGTATCTGAAATGCAACTGCGTGTATTTTTCTTACCAAACTCATTTACAACATAAGGGTTTGGTTTTGAGGACTAAAATGGAAATCCCCGTGGCATCATCTGAGGCCACTGTCTTAAACTACGTTGTGCGTCGAGCATGCTCAAGAGTGGCAGACGTTACTCCAGCCACAGGATGTCTTCATCATTTTCAGTGCATGTTGTTGGTTTCTTATGGAAAATTAACATTTAGGCTAGGATTATCAGACACTCAATTTTGCTATCTAATTTATGATCTCACTCTCTACCACCATTTTAAAAGTGTTATGTAAAACTTTTCTCAAGTATTTCTAGATTATAAAACACTGAGTTACAAGGATTGATCATGTCCTTAAATCTGATTCTAAATCTGATTCTAAGCTGATTTACAATAATATTACACCTGAATCCTTTCCTCACTCAAGTCAGTTGTTTTAAAGGTGCAGAAAGGCCTGTGGATGGTAAAATGGCACAGAAAAAATCGCTTTATCGAAACGTCAATTATCTTAAAATTAGAATGAAGAAATCTTTTGTAATCTATATAGAATTCTGTATTTCCCTCATCACCGTAAAAACTGAATGCTTTCTAGCAGAGCTTCAAACATCGTGATTGTTATCTGTTATGTGTTATCTGGTCTTTTCTTTTGTAGTGAAGGATTTCCTATTTTTTATAAGTTTTAATTTTATTTATTTTTAATTTCATCATGAAAATAATTTGCTGTTTGCCTGGCTGCAGAATTCCCATAAGATAGTAATTTTTTGAATGCTCTTCACTTTTTTTAATATCTATTCTGCACTCAAATATCAAAATACAAACTGTGATTGGAGTGTGAATAAATGTCTGTATGAGTACATGTATGTCTGTCAGGAATATTTGTGGAAAAAGAATTTTAAATTCATTCTTATGTACTCCTAGTATTCCTGCATAACTGTTAACACTAAATTTTGTTCTTTGCATATCCATGCTTGTAAAAGTTTACTAAACTGATGATTACTGAAGGCCTTAATTAAAACAAATTTATGTATACATTTCAACGAATATTTGTGTTCTCTAACACTCATTTTTTCCCATATTTATTATTTCTTTTCCATTTCATGAGAAGAAAATTTTCAGTAAAATTTATTTTAATAATTGGGAAGTATTAGAAGTGCTAAGCCAAATTACCTGTAATTATCTAACCTTCTGATTCTGACTGTGTTTAAGAGATTAAATGTTCTGTCTTTACAACTTTCAAGGTTAAGTGCTCATAATGGGACATGCTGGTGAGTAGGTCATATAATCCACAGCAAGTGGTACTCAGCAAACCAAATGGAAGATAGTTATTAAAATCTATAACATACAACTTTAATCTAACACTCAAATTATAAGGGAACCACTTGGAAAGAGCTAAAGGCTATTTGCAGGTTCAATATATTCACTTTGCTCTCAACAGTGATCAAAGTTTGGAACTTCACATGTCTTGGACTGGTGTAAGAGCTAATTTGGAGGACCTGCAAAAAATACTGTTATATCCCCAAGCTACGGCGGTTTCATAATTGGAGTCTTATACCTGTGAATGAGCGAGCAGCTGCTTGCATTGCACAGCTCGCAATAGGTTTGCATCATTGCATTTGTAAGGGTTAAAAGTCAGTGGAATAAATCTGACCACTAAGACAAATTACTCTTCTATTTTCTACATATGGTTTTCTAACTGAAGTAGTTCTTTTTTTAATTGGTGAATGTTACTTTAAAATGAGATGCGAGATTGAGACTCTTTTTTGCAGGGATATTTCAGTCACTGTCAAGCCCTCCCAATAAGTTCATGCCTGCCTTTGTTCCACATATTATTATTTTTTTATCTTGAATTTTCTTGAGTTTACTGATATTTTCTTTTACTAATCTATCCTGAAAACTGTGCAAAGTCTATAGTCCAAAACCTATTTAGCCTTGGGGTGACATATTAAAAAAGAGGGTGGTTTTCGTTTTTCCAAGAAGGCCACTTTTGTATGTGTAACTGTTTCACTGAAACAATTGTAGTGAAAGCCCTCTATCAAAACAACCACACGCCACCTTTGCGTTGCTGTTTTTCCTCGTTTGGTCCTTGAAATGACCTTGGTTTAATTACCTGCATCTCAATGAGTGAATCTACATAGAAAGTGAAGGTTAATTAATGAAGGATTGTTTCTTACTTTAAACCCATCAGGCAGTGGCTGACAAGCAAGTCTGGTCCATGCAGTATTATCCTATATCTCATTAGAAATGGTCAGATTGATGCGCTAGCTCTGGCCTAGAAAAAGGAACAGGACAGTTTGTTAATGAAGAGAAGCGATGGTACTCCTGCAAAAAATTTGAAAGCCTGTGTAGGAGTCCATTATCACTAACGTTGTTGAACTTCAACTTTTTCCACTAGCTTCTTAACTTCAAGAGAGTTCAATTTACTCCTTTTAAACTTATCAAACTTTAAAGTTTTCCACCCAAAAGTTACTGTAGTTTTTCTACCTGAATGAATCTGGCTAAAATTGGCAAAATAATTAGATCCTCTCTCGTATGTTTGCGTAGCGTCACAAAACCCACTCCCGGTTGCATCATTTTACATCTGGTGGCTACAAGAATTCACACTCTTGACCTGCACTTCTAGATCTCTCCGTAATCCTTGCCCAGGAGTGCATCGCTATGTTTTAGAGATTGATGCCGCTCTGTTAGCATTCCTCGTGGTGTCCAGCAAAGCATCCACAGACGTGGCTGAACCAGCCTTCCCATTAGGATGTGCCTTCTCATACACTCAAGAAAGCTATTTTACAGCTCTATAAAGGGGAAAAGTAATGAAGCAAACTGAGGAGGGTCTTAGTGTCATGCCTGTGGGTAAATCAGTGATTAAATAATGGTTACTTTCAGCTATAGCACATTGAGCAATGTGCCACAGGACCAGGCCTCCTAATCTGCCACTGCTCTTGTCTCCAGCAAACCAAACGTTCTTACTGTGAAAGCTTCAACTTTGTTCTTTAAAGGTTTTAGGGTTTTTCTCCAAAAACAAAAAAATAGTTTATTGTGGAGATGACAATGAGGTGAAACTTGGAGTTCTACTAAGTCTTGAACACCAATATCCTTACTGTGGAGCATCCAGCGGGTATGTAATACCCACAAAGAGCACTAACGCCAAAACAAAAATCCAGAAAGTAAAGGTTGGAGGAAGACAGTTTCTCAAAACAAGCAGCTGAAACCAAAGTTCAGACATTTTGCCAGGAGCCTTAAAAGCCCTCTGTACTTATGCTCATAAAGAGACAGACATACACCACACATAAATCTTTTATTTCCAATCACTCATGTTGTCAGTATAAACTCGCATGTTCCCCACTTTAGAAAAACATTTGCAGTTTGTTTATTTCAAAGACCATGGTGGAGAACGTATTTTTAAGACAATAAACTGTGTCTTACATCTGGCTATCGCTTAGTATGATGGAGGTAATTTGGTCCTATGTCACTTGGAACGTTTCAAAACATAAAATGAGAATCAGTTTACGCAAAGTCTTTTAATAGACGTTTGCAGACAGATGGATTACACCTGCAGTGATTAATTGCACTCAACTCATTGGATTGCAAAGATCAAACCAGAACCTATTTCAGCATAGGACTTTACCTTCAAAAGGCAATACCCCACTGGAATAAAGAGCATGAAGATTTCTAGGCACTGTAACCGGATCAAAGGGATCCAGCTTCACCTATGAAACCATCTTTGGGTATTTTAGGGTTCAAAGCACCGATGTTCTCCAAATGAGGTCACAAGGTGTTTTCCTTTTTTTTTTTTTTTGTTTGGTTTGGTTTTTTTTTAACCTGGGAGTCAGGCTGGATTCATAACCAGCTGCAGTGCAGACACTAGGCAAATGTTTGCCAATTTTCATATCACTGACAAGTTTTCCAAATACAAAAGTGGTCAGAGAGGCAAGCACTTCTTATGCTGGCAAACAAAGAACGTATCAATACCAGAGGTTTGTTTGCTTCCATGTTTTGACTGTATTTGATCTTGCAAACATTACAGCTTTTGGCTGCCTTGCAGTTTGTGATATGCTCTTCAGCATCTTGCAATTCCTCCACCTTTTTAATGTCTTCTCTTCTCAGTCTTATCCACTGATTAAGAAATAATAACAAAACAAATCAAAAAAAAAAGATCTTTTTTCATCATCACTTTTGAAGGTTTACATAAAAGAAGGTGGGACTGAGCTTAGAGGTGAAACTTTTCTTTAATATACTATATGAAACCAATTTTTTGTGAAGATTTAAATGGTAAATTGCTCCCACCTTATCTTAAGTGGAAAATGTCTTGTGTGATCATGTTTCTGTCTGTTCTATAAAATGTGACTTTTCTCTATGCAGAAATATTAAGAATTGTTTCTGGTTTGGGCATGTGCCAGAATTTAACTCATCACACTTCCATGTTTTCAAGTACTGGAAAAAAAATTATATAAAAATGATATGAAAAGTTTTCTGTAACTGTGAAACAGAGCTCATTTACCTTTGTAATTTTCTATTAATTTACTACTAGGATTCATTTTGCATTTAATTCAGTCCTCTAATGGCTTAAAACTGTGTCTTTGGTCTTTACACATTTGTGGTCTCAGTCGTGTCAAGCTTTTTCATCTACTTTATGTTCATTTATTTTAACTTTTAGTGGTCTTCTAGCCAATTCTTTATCCTTTTTATTACAAGAGCATGAAATTTTATAATGCCCTAGAGCTTTGTTAGTCAGCTGCTACAAGGTTCTTAACCTTAGTTAATTTATTCTTTCACTTCTGACTTTCATATATGGAGCATGCTTTAATATTTTGGTTTTGAATATGAAAGCAACTTTTATTAAGTAGGTTTATTGCATTAATAGATCCTTATTTCATTTTTACAGCAGTGTTTAGGTATCCTGCTAGCCATAGAATGTAGCATTTTACATAATGATTTATAATTTTTTGTAATATAATTTAAACTTTGCTATATTAAAATATTGTTAATATAACAATCATAACATTGTTAGGTAATTTTACTAAAGAATCACTGTAAACAAGCATAAGAATGTTCTTTTTCATTGTAAAACCTGGGTTTTTTTGGTTGCTTATTACATTAACAAATCCTAAGCAATGGCAGTTTGTTTATGTACAGAAAAATAAAGGGGACGCCACTAAAATTATCACTTGCCTTAATTTTACATGATTATTCTGAACACATCTTGTATCCCTATCAAGTGATGTAATGCTGGCCGCTCTGGCAATTTGGGTAGTCTCACGAGGATTCATTAAATCCCTACAGCCATGTTATTATCCAAGAGTTTCATATTTTTATCTTTCAGAAGTAATTATTAGCATTCCCAGCCGGAGAGCAAAGCTTCGATATCTAAATGCTAGTCTCCAACTTGAAAAGGCTAATGAAAAACAAAATATTACAGGGCGGGGGGGAGCGGCGAGAAGTGTTAATTTCTATTTTTAATTCCCCTTTTTCTAAAGCTTATATTCAAATTTTGTTGGTCTGACGCACATTATACTTGGAGTGGGACCACTACATAAATATAAGAAGTATCAAACTCAGAGGAATTCTGAATTTGTTTGGGACCTATATCTGGACCTACTTTGAAATCCATTGAAATTAAGGCTAAGACTTCATTCTGGTGGCAACTTTTGTAGTCCCTGATGGAATGGCCAGCTTAGAAAGATTTTGCTGTGAAATTCAACCTGCTTCAATCCAAGGAACGTAACCTGCTTCTTTTCACTTCCGTGAGACATAAAACATGCTTTCTACATAATGTTTTTTACCCTTAAACATCACCAAACATTATATTGTGCCTTTTAATTTGTAATCTGTCTTAAATCTCTGTTGGTATTCCTCTTCTTCCTCTATTTTTTTTACATTAAAATATTTTTATTTAGCTCTTTTAAATCGTCATACTGGTGCTCACAGCAGTGCGTGACTTTTGAAGATGCTTTAGGAAACAAATGCAGATGGTGCTCTGGCCCAGAAAAGGTTGTGCCCTCGTCAGAGATGAGCCCGGACACAAGCGAGGGTTGGCCAAAGGTCTGCAGGAGCCTTGTGCACCATTTTTATCCCATATCCACTCAGCTGTACGTGATGGTCCATCAGCCTGTGCAGCTCCCATCTGTGGTTCACTAACAGGGATCAAAGATCTGGACAGGAAAAAGTGGAAGCTGAACAACAAGAGAATGAAGGTGTTATTAATGAAAGATTAGATATCAGCTTAACGGAGTTACCCAAGATTAAACATGATCAGATTCTTCAGTCTCATTGAAGAAGCATGTTTTGAAGAGAGAGGCTCAAAGGAGAAGAGGTTGGAGGTGTATGAAAGCTGGAGCTGTAATATATCCAGCTCTAAATGTCATGGCCTGACCCCAAACATTATTATTAACACAATACTGACAGGCTGTTTTTATTTGCCTTCTGAGTCTTCTGTGTGCAGAGTTCACATTGTCAAATTTTTTCTTTTATGGAGAACTGCAAAGCAATATCCTACTTTTATTCTTAAATGAAAGATATTCTCTGAGAATATCTTCAGCAACCCAGGCCCTAAAAAATTGCTTGATAAAACCACAGCAGGTAGCCAGTTCTGCGTTGAATGGAGAAGATGCAAAAGTTAATATTAGAAAAAGAGACAACAGTCATGACCAGACAAATGACTAAACTTGAGCAGCTGGAGAACAGGTAGCAAAAGAGAGATAAAGAAGAAGGAGCTGAGCCAAGTTGAATCATCATCAAAGTAAGAATAAGAGGAGGCAATCCTACCCGCTTCTGGTACGGTGGTGAGTGAATATGAAAAAGAAGAAATCTGAACACTGGTGTAAAATAAATGTTCAGCTGAAGGCTAGAAGATGATTGCCAAGGAGTCCTCAGGGTCAGAGTTGAGACACAGGCATCTTTGCAAAAGCGCTTGGGTGAATTGCATCCCTATCCTTCTGAAAAAGTCATGATAGGAGAAGAAAAGAGGACAATAATGGAAAAACAGATTCCCATGGGGTTTTGGGAGCACTCAAGGTACATGGTACTCCTGAGGTTAGCAGCTCCCTCATAAGCAGCCTTGTTTCATTCTGCCTCCTCCTGCAAGGGCAGGTGGAGATTGCTAAGCCGGGGCAGAGAGCCAGGGTCTCCCCACGTGGCAGGGGAAGGGTCTCTGGGGTGCCTGGGAGCGCGGGGCAGAGCGGCTCTGCTCCCCAGAGCCGGCCGTCCCGGCTCCCCCTGCCCTGAACCTGCCTGGGCAGAGCCAGCAGGCGCAGAAACAACTGGTGAGGACCCAGCCTGGAGGGAGGCAAGAGAAGCGAGTTGTTTGAAACGGGGGAAAATGAGGAAGGTTTTGAAGCAGAGGGAAGTTCAGTGTTTGGCTTTTTTAGTTTGCTTTTAGGACAGGAGGTAGCAAGAGGCAAAAATATCAGTTTTATATTTCAGCACCACTCTCTTAGCAAGCATACACACATCCCACCCCAAACGTTTACGCAGGAGGGGTGATTAACATTGCAGAGGGAGGGCATCACCACCACTCTGCTTGCTTTCTGCTTTAAAGCAAGAGAGCCGGTGCAAAGGTGGGACCACTGGAAAATTAATAGCAAAGGAAAAAAGAGTTCCTGTGAAATGCACTGGCTAGACTTACCATAACCATAGTTGTCTGCAGTATTACATTTTTATACTTTTTGGCTTATATGAATCTCCATTAATCTGTAATTTTAATAAAAATGCATTTTCATTTCAGAACAGGTAAGAGTGCTCACTATAATTCTCATTCTCAGTGTGGTGTAGTTGTTATTCCACCTACATTATTTACTTGTGTATAAGTATCAAACTAACTCCAATACATTGGAGTTTCGTTTCTGTTCTACAGGGAGCTAACACTTAATGTGATTTTTTTTTTATATATTTTTTTTTTTTTATATATATATATATACGAACACTTCTTTGTCAAGTAGAAGCTTTTAGTCATTCTGACATGAGGCTTTCCTACAGCAAAAATATTACTAATACTATTTTGCCTCTAAAGTGCATTTGTTATCAATATGCACTTAAACTAGTGATCAAGAGTTGGTGGGAGAGACACCTGCTCTGCATTTCTTATCTTTTTAATACCTTAGGGATACATCACTTAATAATTTAGTGCTAAACCATTTAGCATTTTAGCCCATCATCTCTTATATTACACATAGGATTTCAGTAATGTCTGATAAAATTATGTGTTAGCTGCCTTATGTGTGTGTAAAACTTAATAAGTCTTCTTCCCCCCCTCAAGTTTAATAACTGATTTCTTACATTTATGGATGTGAAATTTTATTGCTCATGGATATAGTTTGAACCTAAATCTTCATATCTTATAAATTGATTTTTAGTTTCCTTTTTGACCTTATGAATTTCAATCAGACATTGACCTCTTGTTGCTCATGAATCTGACTGATTTAATGCTATATAACAATAATACTGTAGAAAAGCATTATCATAAGAGCCCACAGGGTTTGCTGAAACCCATAACTAGATTTTGGAGGCCTCTAGCAATAATAATTCTTGACCCAAGACTATTCTCTAATGCCTTCATCCTTTACTGTTCTGGACTGGCCAATCCTTGTTTTAGTACATTCAAGGAAAGTGGTGGAGACTCCCAGGAGGTTATGAGCTAAAACTGTATGGAGAAGATAATGCTGAATATACTCCAGTTACACGAAGCTTATAAAAGACCAATTCTGTCTGGGATTTGTCACATTTTGAAGTGAGAAGGAAAGACTATTTAAAAGGAATCTTTTGTGACAAAAATTAGTATTTACTTAGTGTTTAAGATTTTCAAAAAATAAAAATTTAATACTAATTGTCTTTACTGGAACGTATTGTTATTCTTCAGTCTATCATTATGGCTGCAGCGTAAATAGAGGACTTGAATGATTACTGCTTTGTTTGCTTGGCTGTGGTAATTTAATTTAATTTAATTGCTTATATGCTTTGGTTTACTGAATAACTGGGTGTTGATGTTCATTATTCCTTATTAAGAAAGAATCTTAAAGTGAAAACAAAAGTGTGAAGGACATGGGATGTGGTATTAATTTACGAGTGCTGCATGTGACTGACTTTGGGCATGAATGTTTACTGTATGACTATCCTTACTGTTCATGTACATATATATGCATATGGGAGTTTTATTTATTAACTGATTGCTAGGAAATAAGCAGGGAGTCAACACGAAAAAATCCAGATAAAACTACTTCTGGTAAACAGGGCAGGGGGTTAAGAAACAACGCATGAGCTATGAGCTGTGAAATATTCCTTCCAGACTCCAGCCAAAATTATACAGGTGTTTCAGCATGACAGGGGGCAAACAGATCAAAAGGGCTATAATCTGTTAAAAACCCCTTCTGTTCTAAGGCGATGGTCAGTTTATCAGGGATTTATTTATGAGGTGCAAACTGACAGAGTCACTGTCTTGGAGGGCTAAAGGATAATAGGTCTTAGGTATCCAGCATTATGTAAAACTTAGGTAAGAGAGAGAGACCACTTACATTAATCCATTTTCCCTTTGTTATATCCTTGCTTTTAATAGTAAAGTTGCCACAAAGGCAGAACTTGCAGGCTAACATGAGAGTCTGCGTTGCTCATCGTTTTGATCGTAGTCTTGGATCCAGAATGAATGTGGCCTATGAAAGCCTAAAATTGTCTGATCACTTTACGGTGATCTGTGAAGCAAATCTCAAACCATAGTTCCTGCAGGACATGGGCTGAGCTGGTCACATCTGTATCCTTTTATGTCATATTACATGCACACACGTACACACAGAGGTGCTCTTGCATTACATCCAGTAACCATTATTTCACGTTGGAAGACAAGAGAAATGGAAGATGGTCCTGTACTTCTCATTAAGGATATCATGTCCTTGATGCTTTGTATTTAAAAATTAATTAAAAGTGAAGACCTCTTCATGGCAGTCCAAAAACATGCTGTCACAGAGCCATGTCCATTCATCTTTCTCTGGAGAACTATTCTTTGCATACTGATGGCACTGGACATTATTGGCATATCTCGTCTGGTTCATATAACAACTATCAGACCAAGTTCCCAAGGCTTCCAATGCAGACATAAAGGTTAAAAGTTGCATTCCCACAGTGCGACTGAAGTTGCCTAGGGCTTTCCCCAGACATCACTTTTCTTATATGATGGAGAGTGTAAGATGAGGGCTTGCATTAGTTTTGAAAGAAGGATGCCAGGCATTGCTTAAGGACCAAAAGTTAGACTAGATGTACTCCAGCAGTGAAATCGGACTTCACATGCTCTTTTTTGTAACCCCACAATACCGCTTCCTTATGCACTGGGTAGTGAGCTTTTTAAATGAGAAGTTTGTGTCTGGTATATTAATGTTCAAGGCTTTCCGATTTAAACCTACAATACAATAGGTGAGTAGTCCAAAATATAAATATATGAGTGGAGCTGTATGGTAGTACTACTCTGTTTATGATGCTGAAGAGTCAAAACTATGCCAAGCCATTCTGTTCTCTTATAAACTATTTAAATTATTTATTGACATGTAAAGTTAACAATTTTCTGTTTTTACTCCAGCTTGTGTTATATCTGATATAAATGAGGCTCTTTGGACCTTGCATTTTTATCTAATTTTCTCAATGTTGGCAATAATTTTGCTGTTTCAATAACTGATCTTATTCACCTGCTGCTAAAAACACTTGTCATGTTGAATTACATACCCTGCACAGATATTGTTGCAATTAGCAATTACAAAATATCACAACAGAAGTGTACAAAGGTTTACAATCCAAATTTTTAACTGTACGTAATCATATCCTAATTTGCTTAAGCATGTGCCAAGCAGTTCTGTTCATTTGTACATACTGTTTATTGATCTGTGTGTGCAGACGTAGTAATTGCATATGTAAATTTGGAGCAATGTGATCTGAGCATAAACCAAAATTCTACGTATGTCCCCATGCCCAGCGTTTCTGATTGACTGGTCGACTGCCATCCAGCCAGTCAGAAACACGGGGCCCACGGGCTAGGTGGAATTAAACCCATCTGAATTCAGTGCATGTCTTTTCTCAGTTAGAAGATTACTGACAATAGGTTTTTTGAAGATGCTGAGTTCATGACTCATTTCCCTTCCACAACCAAGTATCTCCAAGGTAAGAGTCAACAAATTTTTTGGGTACAGATTTACTTTCCTCCTCTTACCACACCTCTGCTAGCTAGCATCTATGATTCTATGATTTCCAGATGTGACAGATGTCCCCCATCACATGGCAAGAAAGCATCTGTGACACCGTGTAATTGTTTTCAGGATGTAGCCAGAACAAATTAAATTTGAATTTAAACCAGCATAGGGATAGGTGCTTTCCAGGGAGGCCTCCTGGACCCACTGAGTGCGTAGCTTCTCTGTCGGTGTAGCTGCACGTGGGTCACACACTGGCAGCATCCCAGCATCCCACCTCCTTAGTGGGAAATGGAGAGCTGGGCAGATGGGAGACTCTGTGGGAAGTGCTGGTCTGAGTGAGGCAGGGCATAGGCTTGAGGGAATCGGTATGTTTGAACGGTGGTCCAAATTGTAAGGATTTTTTTTTCCCCTTAGTATATGCACCGCACATAGAAATTACCCACAGTGGCACCTCATTTTTTAATTAAAAAAAAAGAAAAGAAAGAAAAAAGAAAATAATAAAAGAGAAAAAAAAATAATACAGATAGGGGAGAAAGACCAGAAACATTTATTGCTGCTCTTCCCATCCAGTGTCTTGATACGATACCAAACAGAGAGTTACTGGGCATCAATAGATATTTTTTCTTTTTTGGTTCTTCAGCAACTAGAATCTATTTTGATTTCTTGGTGTCCTTTCTAGTTATGCTGTATTACTCATAACTGCAGCGCAGTGGTAGCTGCCAATACAAATTTAGTCTTTTCTGTTTATTCTGTACTGTCCTGTCAAAGCAGATAAGTCTGCTTTGCATTAGAGCTCAAAAATTTAATTGTGGGAAAATGATGAGTCACTCCAGCTAAGGTAAACCAATGTCTGTGGCAGGGGACGTTCTTTTGATGTACAAAGCAACTAAACAACGTTAGGGCCATGAGCCAAAATCACTAACTCTCACACAGAGGTGTCACTTACATTTCCCTGGGACAACGAGGCTTTTTGAACCAGAGATAAGATTGATTTGGAGTCAAGCTGGAAAAAAAAAGAGAATAAAACAGGAAAAGGGAACCTTCCAAGCTTTATTAGCAATTCAAGCCACCTACTTGTGAACATCTAATGAAATTTTCTCAAGAGACTGCTCAGGATAGTTAGAATTGTTTTCCTCTCTTATCCCCCTGAGGTATGGAGATTGGCAATGAAATGGTGGGAGTGACCATCTCTAGGAACCAGAAAGGCAACCAAGTTGAGAGGAGCAGAGTCAGTCCACAGTTTTGACAAGGTTTGTTAGAATTGCTCTGCAACCATCTTTGAAGGCCTTTTATTTCTCCTTTCCAGGGTGGAGGTGTGGAAACCTATAGCTGATGTTACATATTTTCTGGCACCACTCTCCGTTGCAGAGCTGCATCTCTGAAATCCAATTCAGTTCAAGAGAGTTACACCAGTCTGAGTACCATATGTAACGTACCTTAGGAATCAGAGAACTGGGCCTTCTACGTGTCTGGTGGTGCTGTCTAAAGGAAGGACAGCTTGAAAAACCCAACCAAGCTGTCCTCTGGTGCTAGCTCAGACACATTTTGAATATTTCCCAGGTTGAATGTTGCCATCATCGGTCCTTCCCTGACTACTGGAACTGTGGCTGTGAAGGTCTGGTTTGTTTTGAGGGCCTGTATCAACCATGCGTATCTGAGTTTCATTTGCCTTCCTCTGCATTCAGTCTGCTGAAGTAGACCTTTTCAACGACAAATGTAGCAAGTCACGCAAAGACTAAATTAAGCATCTGCAGGATTTCCTTGTGCTGTGTTAAATTTTCAGCAGAACAAATAGCAGAAATGGAGCAGAAATGCATCAGGAAAGCCCATGAAGGACTGATAGAAATGAATTCAAAACGTTTTTTTCAGCATAATTTGGACAAGACATAATAGAGTCCACAGTTTACAAGTGAGAAGCAGTAAGTGAGAAGTATATAACTAGTAAAACAGCTCTCAATTAATTTACATTTTCTGCTACATCTTTATGGTGAAACTCAGCTGTGTGTTAATGGTCCGCAGGAGAATCTAGACCACACTGATGCTCTACTTATACCTCTTATTAAGGGTAAAATTCACCCCATTGAAGAGGACAAGCTTAAGATCTATGCACCCACTTAGTACCACTTATCCCAATTTTCACTTAACAAGGGCGTAAGTAGTGTATACGTCTGGATTGTCCTTCTGCACTGAAGTGAATTTTCTCCCTAGTAAATTAGATTGGTCTGATGTGTGCTTAAAAGGAAGAAAATCTTTGCTTTCATTAGGGGTTGTTCTGGGAAATTGCTGCTTGACCTATAATTTAAACAAAAAATTTCTGTTCTTCAAAACTGCTTTGGCACTCATATGTGGTATATTTACATGATTTACCATCTCATCAAACAGCAAAGTTGAAGTAATGGAGCCCATCAATCATGAAGGGGAATAAAGTTTTTGAGGGAGCTGCTTGTTCCTTTGCTATTCAGATCCTTCCTGTGGATTTTTTAATATACATTTATTTTGATGTTTGAGTAAAATTGGTATAGAGTGGGTTGAGTAGCATCATAAGACCATAAGCGTATCCCTCGGCAGAAAACACAGAATGGTGGAATGTAGTTATATATTTAACTTACATATAAGTGAGATAAACATAAACAGGATAAATTTGTGTGTAAAGAAGTCATGACAAAGTTTAATTAAATGGAAAGTCTTGTGTGCATGCAGACCGATGCATATTTTTCTGTGCTCAGTTTGTTACTGATGATAGGTTAGACCCACCTGCGTGTGCATCTATTTTGTTGCATGCACAAGTCCTGCGATTGTACAAATATATACTCACCCACTCCCAGATGCAACTATATAGAGCCCTCTAGCTTTTGACTTTAAAATAGGCAGCTAGTTGTACGCATACACATCAGGGCATGCAGAATACCTTCCTGTGGCCTCAAACGCATGTTTGTATTTGCAGGAACACAGGCTCTGCAAGATATTCCAGTCACAGTTAATGAAGTCCTTAATGAACTGATGGGCCTGTTTCTTATCTCACTTATGCCAGATTTAAACCTATGTAACTCTATTAACTTGTTGAGTTGATCCTAATTTTACATAAGTGTAAAAAAGATGAGAACCAGACGTTTTATGTTCTCATTATCTAAGAGAATACAAAGTATGAAGTTCTTTTTTTCTGTTTTCTATCAGTTACAAAGAGACTTAAGCGCTCCCCCACCTTTGACCCTCCCCACTTTCCCTACGTACCAATTTCTGCAGCTACTTACTCTGTTTTCCAAGTTAGGCTGATCATGCAAGTTTTGATCTCATTGTGGTTTTGCAACTCCTGAAATGAGTTTTGTAAACTTTATTCCTAGTGAGCACATTCCTTCTCACATGAATCAAAACTATGCATTCCTCCTCCCTTCCCACAGAGCCCTCTTCTAACAGTTCAGCCTTCTCCATAACATTCCTAACTTTTCTCTGATGTAAAATTACCAGTACAGAAACCAGGCATAGAACGTGAGTGTAAAATTGTGGAACTGAAGGCAAAATCTTTTTCCTACTTACAGTTTAACTTTGGTAGTGTTTACTCTAGGCCTGTTGTTTTCAGCTGATTATGCTGAACTTTCTCTGTCTCGAGTAGTTTACCTTCCATGTGAACTCTGAATTGAAAGATCAGTTTTACCCCAAGGAGACATACTCTGTGTACACAGAGAAAATTATTTCAGATGTTTTGTTTAACTTTTATTGTGTCTTGATATTGCCCTGATATGACTTATAAGATAGTAATGTACTGTACACTTCTGTCTCCATAGCCAAGTTCAAATGCCAGCGTGAACCTGATCCTCAAGAAATTCAAGGCAATGATTCTTGTGAGAAGCTCACGTATCAGGTACTTTTGCCAGCTCACTCTAACCACGTACAAGACTGAATGACAGAAGTGGCCAGCAATACAACGGGAGCCCTAGTGAGACATCTGAAATCCTGAAAGCGTGAATCTGAGCTGACCTACACCGTGTTAGCACTGGAGTAGTGCTTCTGACTTTGATGGAGTCACTCATAATTTACAGCTATGTAAGATCAAATACATAGCCCAGAGTACAGAAATGTTAACATGGATAGTCTCAGTCAGAGAAGGGATGCTTATTCTAATGGTACCTCCTGTCAGTCAAGTCATAGACTAGATGTCACTTATGAGGACAATGGGTCATCCTTTTTCCTCTATTCTGAATATGATTAAAAATATAAAAATGAGAGTTAGAATGGAAAAATGAACTATTAGGAAAATAAATAAGAGGACCGAAAAGAGAAATCAGAAAGGAGAATGAAAGGCAAGTGCCCTAAACAGCCCCAAACCAATTACCTCGGGCTTAGCAGAGGGCGAGATGGTTGTCTGAGCGGCTTGAAATGAACCGCATTACTCAGCTGTGTTACAGTAGTCATTTCCGATTTCATTCTCCCAAGGCTTATACAAGACTCCTCCAGAAAGTGCCAAGTTTCTGCCAAGGGAGGCAGTGAGAGCTCCAGGATCCCTCCGCAGCCAAAGCCAACGTGCGATGAGGGCAATCCCCCCCCAGGAGTCACATCTGGTGAAATCAGACCAAGTAAGTGAGAACAGACCAACGGCCATCTAGTAAAGTCATGTCAGATATGACTAAATAAACACAGGCTTCAGACCGCATCTTTCAGTGACGGAGCTGAAAGAAAAACGAATAAAATTCAGGAGGCGAAATGCTGAATAGGTGATTATTTCCCCTTTGTGTAGTCCTGCAATATGCCTGACCCTTTACATTTCTTATAGCAGTAACCGAAGGTTAAAAACACGACTAATATCCCTTTTGTGCTAGCTCATGCATAAAAACAAATGACTTTTTTTGTTTCTGGGAAAGAAAAGAGGACCCAGGTCCACTGTTCATAAGGTAGAAGACTTCTCTGTACCTAATTGCAGGCCTCGTCTTAGACATGCTGAAAGCTCACATCAGTTTAAAGATAGATGAATTCTGCTCTCTCTCATAACTTTATGATGCCAAAAAGACCTGCATCTTCAAGTGACTGCTAACATGATGGGTTTCAATTCTGGATTCCGAAGTGCGATGCTTCTGTTTATGGACTGACGATTCAGAGATGCACTTGGAGCCCTGCAATCGCTCCTGAAATCAGTGGGCACTTACTGTAAGCGCCGCTGAAATACAGTCCTGGGTCTCTCATACTGGAATTTTTTAAATTGAAGATACCTGAAAGTTACAGGACACTTCAAAAAAGGTAAGCTGGAGATGACAGTGCTTTTTAAAGCACAGCAATACCTAAGTATGACAAATACTATAGAAGTGCTAATGCTGTTTGGCAATTTCCTGGAAGGTCTGTGGAGTGGAAATTCAGTTCATTAACTGATGCTGATACCTCCAGAAGTCATTTCAAATTGTTTTCCTGAAATAAGACTTGAACCCAGATGGCAGAGGTGAACCTGCTTCGCTAGCCTCCAACAAGAAATGTTATAGGTTCAGAAACAATATTTATATTCCCAAATCTCAATCTCTCTCTCTCTTTTTTAAGCTTATTAAAATTAAAAGCATGACCTGCCACATCACATTACATCAAAACATGATGTAACTTCTTAATTTAGAAAAAAGTTTTAATTTATGATGTTGTATTATGCCACAAAAAGCTTTTGTTTTCCCCAGAGAAACTATAAATTTTTTACAGCGACTGTTTATCCAGTATCTTTGGCAGACTGAAACAGTGAGCGTTGGCAAAAAGCAGATATTTAACAGCCACTGACGAACAGCTTATGAATCACCAGGCTTGAATCCTGGCACACGTCTCCCTGTAGGTACCTTACTGAAATCACCCATCTTCCCTTCACCTCCTTCTAACTGCTGTAACATTGAGTAACTGACTGATCCTGAACCACTAAACTTGATCTACTTTATCCTTTCAAGCCTTTATATTTTTGGAGGAAAGCACTCTTGCTGTAAATGTGCCACTGCAATAACATTCCAGAAGCAGTGTCCAATATGGATTGGATTCTGAAGAGCCCAGGAAAATACTTTTCATTACAACAACGTTTGGCATTTATATGTTTTTCATTTACTGATATAAAAGGGCTTTGCAAAATAGCTTTACCTGTATAGTTATACAGGTGGGGGGACTGAGGCATGAGCAATAGAAGATGTCATCGGTAGAGCCAAGAATAAGCTGGTCCAGGTCTGCTGTGCTGCTCCATGTATCTTCCAGATGATGAATTCATAATGTTTGGCTTATTGTTTTACATGCTTCTGCGAGGCAACCTGGACTGCCCTAGGACATGAAAGGCTGTATGTTTGTTGGCCTGGGTCTCTCACAGCCTGCGTACTTGTCTGGTGCCTTTTTTTTTGGGACTGCTGTGGCTGAAGCGAAGGAAGTTCAGTGGAACTTGAGAACAAGGACTACTTGTCCGAACAAGGGTTTTCAAGCCCTTGGTTTCTAAACACTTGCTTTATAGGGTGGACTGTGTACCGTAAATCTGTAGCGTAGGAGCATGGTCATATTGGCTTAACTGTCTTACTAAGACTGGACTTATTTCTCACACAACTGATAAAAGTCATAATGCTGTCAGTCCCTGGTATACTAGCTGTACTCAACTTTTACTGCTTCGTAGTTCCATGATCCATATGCACATATGGGGTATAAAGCCGCCTTAAAATCATAGCCCCTTAACTAAAAGCTTTTTCTGGGAGACAGTGTGGTTTGAATTATATTGAGGACCCCAAACAGCAATTGCTCTTGGGCCACTGCCTTTGAAATAGATCTATTTTAGGTGGATATTCCTCTTTCGAAGGGGTACTTCTAACCCTGTTTATGAGCCTCACTGCTCGTACCAAATAACCTAACGGGGGAGTGAAAGCTCCTCGAGTACTTTTGATGTAAACACACAACGGTGATCTTCATCACATGCAATGTGTTGGGTGAAAAGCGGACAGGTTTTTTTCACCATTGTGTAGCTGTCACTTTGGGTGCCCTAGTGAGAACCAAACCATAAGGCTATGACCCATTTTTCATGAAAATCCTAGAAGAGTGTCTATTCTATCCCAATGTTGACTAGGGGAAAGTTCTAACTTCAAAACCTGTCCGTGGGTCAGGAAACCATTCCTGATGTCATTTCCAGTATCGAGTACCTTTTCCATTAGTGCCTTTTCTCCCAGTGAGAGATTGGCAAATTAACCTGGATTGGCTTTACGTGACATCAGATCTTCAGTATGGTTCCGTGAGTGGTGTGCAAGCAACTGCACCAGCAAAACTGCCAGAGCACTGAGCCTGAAATGAGCTGGGGGCTGCTTAAACTATGGTTGTCAACCCACACCTAAAATGTGCTTGCCACACTACAGTCTAAGAGAGGACACTTGGCTAGTGAGAGGACAAGGACGAGGTCTCAGGTGAAAATGCTGGATGAAGCTGAGCTAAAAAACTCCAAACTCTCTTGCAAATATGGAAGGAATTATCTTCAATGAATATCCTCTTGACTTGACATAGGAGGTTTCAAGTTTTATGGCATCTTACATTGTTGTTTAAATTTGTTTCAGGCAAGAAACATACTTTTTAAGGTCAGGAATACAGATTTGTTAGATGCTAAGACACCTGAAAAGCAAGAATACAGATTGTAGGATGAATATTTTACAGAGTAATTATTTAAATATATTCAAGTATGAACATCTTTAGATCCTAAATTTAGTATTCCTTAAAAACATAATCTTATAATAAAATCTAGCCCACTCTCACATTGTTCGTAACGTTCCAATTTTCTATTTGAGCTAATTGTTTTGAAGAGTTGTGTCCTGCTTGTTTATTTAAAGTGCCCCACTGATATTTTTGACCCAGACTTTAATTTTTGGCATAACAGTCGCACATATGTTGATGATGATATACGTCTGAAGTTCTCAAAATACGATAGCATACTACGGCTGGTGTGTGAACCACTCAGATGTGATGTGCAGAGGCAGCTCCCTGTTTCTTATGTAGAGCCCTTGCCTAAGCTGTGGGTTAAGTGCCTGCCTGGGGCACACAGTGCAATCCAGTGACTGCAAGATCCTTCAACAGCTCTGCTCAGGAGCAGTGAGTGGTCAGGGACCAGGAGCAACGCGGTGCCTGGAGAGGTCTGACTTGAAAGAGATGACAATGAGTCAGATTAAGATGGAAGTAGTTGAGAGGTCTGGAGATGCTGCTGGAACAGGGAGTTTGTATTAAAATACAGTAAAGGTGAGAAAGAAAGGGACAGACACATGCCTTCGTCTCTACGTGTGCCTTGGAAATTAATAAAAAATTAGCAATCAGTAGCAGTCACTGTTGCAAACTCCTGAGCAAACCGAATTTGGGGAACCTCATTGCTGTAACAGAGATAAGATATCCATAGGCTCCCCTGAATTACTGGATTGTAAATCACGTTTTCAGTTAGGTTCTCCAAATCTGCACACCAAGGTGAACTCAAATTTTAGGGTTCAACTATTTTGTTTAGGCACCGTAAACAACGGTGTCTTAGAGTTTTACGTCTGATTATACCTCTCGTACCTCTGAGCTTTATGTCTCATTATACAGCCAAAACAGGCACCTGCAGAAATGTGAGCCTGCCTGCATCTGGCTGAAAACAACACGGCTCAAATTTAACCACACCTGCCCTATTTAAAATCAGTGGTAAATGGTTATTACATTGAAATAGAGATAGCCTCTATTATGTTATGTAAAGATATCATAGAATGACACAAAGATCTTTTGTTATTCGTGGTATCACCAACCCTAATAAACAGCTTCAATTTCCAATTTAAGTGGGGGCACCTTATTATCAAGTATTGGCCATGATATAATTGTTGATAACCTGCTCTGGCCACCTGCCTTCCTGCATGGGCTTTGGTGTGTCCTGATTGAACCTTAGCTTGCCCGACTGTATCCAAGATTCTTACTCTGGATCTTTGGCCCTGCTAACCCAGCGGGATTAAGTACAATGAAGGCAAGAACTTCCTCTATGTGCATCACAGGAATAGAGACAGCAAAGAATGGGAGAGTCTAAAGAATACGTCTGTTGGAACAGGAGCAGAGACGCTATCCCTGCGCTTCAGCTCATCCAGACACAAGACACAGAAGCTTGTATCTCGTTAAGCCTGTGCTGAACACACAAATACATATCGACACCGAGCGACTACTGCAGTACAATCATCGCAGGATTGAAAATATACATCCATAGACCCCGCTGCTTTTGCCTCTCACCCTCCTGGCTGAGGGTGTTTGTGCTGGGAGGTTATGGTACTGCCCACTGACAGTAAAGCTGGAAGAGCCTGACCCACAAAACTTAATACATTTTGCTTTGTTTCTGGAGGCTTCAAAACTAGATGTATGGACAAGACAAGGAGAAAAGGGCTATGAGCTCTTAGAAACAGCAGTTGCGTGGAACTCATTACACACTGTTTTCCTAAGTGATATATGAGATTTATAAGGAGTTAAAGGGAATTTAATCTCCTTAGGTGCCCTAAGATGATGGGGATGGTGCAAGAGAGCTCCAAAACTTTCATACCTTCATTATTACCTCATGTCTTTTTTGCCAGTAAACCTACGTAATTTGTGAAAATCCAGCAGGTATTATATCCTTCGCAGCAGGCATTATACATGTATTCTTATATTTGCCGTTGTTAAACATAACGTTGGAGCCAGAGAATGACCACGTACGCTTTATTTGGACCCAGGTCTAGCTTCAATATCCCTAGTTTTCTGGAAGTAGGAGTCACAGAAGCAATTCTAGTCTCGGCCCTGCAGGGTGTTAACCCAAGGTTTCCGTTTGGACCCTTGACTTATTTTTCCAATTTGTTTCCCTGTTACCATACCCTCCACTAACCCAAACTGAATCTTCCCTAACAAAAAGGCTCTTTCTCATTGAAATTAAAAGCAGAATACTTGAAGTAATTTAGAATACAAATGTGCAATGAAATATCAGCCTGGGTGATGTTATGAGAAGGAAGAGTGTACAGTATGCTTTATGTGCTTTTAGCTGTTCTACCCTACACTGCAACATGTGCACCCACTCTTGTAACCTTTGCTGCTGTGCAAAGATGATCTGTCATTTCTACAAAAAAAATATATATATATGTTTATACTGAGGCAGCTTTGAATCCTTACTGCCCTCTAGAGAAATTCTGCTAGAAAAGCTCAAACTGACAGAGTCAGCAAAAAATAATTGCAGTCCTAATCTTAACTACACCAGCTGTGTGTAGTGTCGGTGACAAGATCTGTAGATACAGAAATGCACTTAAAGGACCCTTTTTCTGGAGCCTCTCACTATCATTTGGAGTTGTGGCCAGACTCAAACACGCTTACCCCCTTCACTGCATAGGAAAGCTCAGCAAAAACTGAGTTTCCATTATTCATGGGTTTAAGCGAAAAAGAAACGAAAAGATTTTTTGTAACAAAATTGCAAGTGCAAAAGCTGCCTTATATTCACATCACCAGCATGTGACACTTAAGTTATTTAAACTACACATCTGTAACTATACGCTTTTACTTTGTCATTCTCACACTTCTCTCTCGTATTAAACGTGCAAGCCTGATGATGGTGGATGAAACTACCTGTGACTCGAGCTGCAAGGCTGCACAGGACTTGAGCTAGTCCTCTGGAAGAGGCTGAAGTCCCCTGCACGTACAAGTGAGCTCTTAGAGGTATAACGGACCACTTGCATGATTAATTGCTGCAACTCCAAGAGGTTTTTTTGACAAGATGTATTTGTATAATTCCGTAAAATCAAAGTACCAGAAGACATGGCAAAAAGTATGTGTTTTACAATGCTATGGGAGTATTATTTCACGTGGTTGGGCCAACACAGAGAAAACAGCAATTGCAATGTTAGCAATGAATGATAGCACAGTGCAGCTAAGAATACATTCAGCAAACTGAGATCCTATTTTTATACTGACAAAAAAGAGAAAAAATGTAAAACGGGTGTCTGTGCGTGTATATTTTTTTCCAAAACAGCTGAATCCCCCTATCCTGCAGAATCTTACTCATTTAACAGGCTGTCAGTGCAAGTTCCTTTACATAGCTCTGCCTTTTCATGCCTAATGGGGTTTGCCCTGAACCAGACAAAGCCTATTAAACATGGCAGAGAAACAGATGATACGAGAGGCTACTGGAAGCAGCGTTGACTGCCCTCTAATGGCATGTGTGCCATGAGCACACACCTGAGCTCCCCAGGGACTCCTGCCAGGATGCCAGCAGACGCGTTGTCCCAGAGCACTTCGTATTCCCTGCAAGAGAAATGTTCCTACCCTGAGCAAAAATGAAAATTTGGTGTTGTATATTCAGTTTTTCAGACCGCGACGGCAGGATAGAGGCAGCAAGCACAGTCCAAAAGCACCGTCAGCACAGAGGGGAAGATGTACAGTCGACGAAGCCACCGAACTGAAGGGCTGGCTTACGTGGGAACAAAAATGTGTTCAGTGTGTGAGTACCCAGCGCTGTGTTTGCAGCTATCTGTCAACCAAAAACTATAAATACTGAATAGCGTCAGCATTTCATTTCCTTTGATTCTAGGGGGGGAAATTCAAAAGGTTTATGGGTCCAGATTCAGTTAAAACTCCTGACTCTGAATGTGTGCTGAGTCAGAATTTCATAACTGTTTATCTGATTTGAGTGTGTGCAAATATCAGAGCACGTAGGAATGAGCTGGGCACTTAATCTGCAAGTCTACTGAATAATTGTAACACTATATATAGAGAGAAGAAAGTAGCCCTCTAAGCCTGAGAGTGCAAAGTTAGAATTGTCACACAGAGACAAGAAATAGCAATTATTGGTTTTGTTGTTTTGTTACAACAGTAGTAAGGGATTCAGTGCACCCCTCTCTACAGCCAGATTCTCTTATATTCTAAATAAATAAGCGCTGAAAAGGAAATTAAGGTTTCAGCAATGAATTATTCTGCCCAGTCTCTAAGCAGCTCAGGAATAGCGCTTCAAACTGAACCCAGATCTTTTGAATCTCAGACTCTTCCCTCATTCCCTGAACCTTTGATATCCTTTCATGTTCTCTGCTACTTATAACATTTTGCTCACCATATTGTTTAAAATCTCCACTTGAATCACGGAGTAAAGAAACAGCAGAAATTTTATTCACTTTTAGAAAAAATTATTCAAACTTTTCTGAAACTTGAAAAAGATTCTGCTCAGTTTGAGGCAAAGTTGCAGGCAGAGTTTTACTTTATTTGAACCATATCTTATTCCATAAATTTATTTATTGTCATTTCTATTGATTCTTTCTCCTCTTCTCCATTGAGTAGTCTGGAGGTCTGAAAAGGATGAATTGAGGCTTTGAGCTAACAGACAATTTTAGTTGTTTAGACTTTTTTATTTATTTTTCCAATATGTTTACTCTGAAGTGAAGGTTTGTTTGCACCCTGAATAGTGACCATCATTCTGCTTTTGTTCTCACTGCTTAAAAATGGTTTCTGAAGATCCTACACACGTTTTCCCCAGTGCATTTGATGATCTGCGGATAAGTATTGATACAGAGATGAAATAAATGCTAGTTCAGAAAGCAAAATTACCATTCCAAAAGAGTGTCCTGCTTGTATCAATTTAGTAAGCTCAGATTTAAGAGAATATTCTCCAGGGCAACACTCACCTGCACGTGCATGAGTTTTAGTGGTGCCCATGGGAACGGACCAGCACTATCTGGTTCCACTTAAGAAGGAAGTCCACATCTGGGGGAGGAGGAGGACACAATACCTCTGTGTCTTCATCACTGGAAATGGCAGAAATGCATTCCCAAACATGGATTTTTTCAAATTATTCACAATTATTCACCTGCGTGTTGGCCAGTGCAAGGATGAAAAGGGGAATTGTAACAGTTGGTAGTCGCTGTTGAAATAAATGTGACGAGGGAGTATTGCCTATCTCCCACCTATGTGACCAGCGTGTGCTCACGGACAGTGTTATTTGCAAGTAACTTAGCACTGTGGTCTCCTGGATCCATTAGCACACCTCTTAGCCTGCTGAGAGGGGAATAACAACGCCAGATTTCTGCTTGACCTGGCAACAAAATCAGAAACAAATCTTTTTCTTTTCTCAACCTGAGAAAGTGGCTGTTTGGCAGTGTCTCCTTTCTTCTCACAAAGTCCAGAGAGGGCAGCGAGCTTTACGAAGGAGAGGTGAAATGAGTGAATGGACAGCGGTTGCCTCTCGCCTCAACATAACCAGAACAGGTACAGAGAATGCAAAGGTCTGATGTTTTCTGTGCTGGAAGAAATACTCCAAATATTCTGATTTCTAGTTAATTTTTCTCTCTCTCTATTTGCTCTGTGGAAAGATAATGTACAGCGGATGAATTTTAACAAGCAACCAACATCATGGAGGCATTTGAACTTGCATCTCCGTTGCTGGTGAGTGTCTTACCTACCATCGGTTCTGAGGTTTATTTTGCTTTTGACCAGAAAATCTCCTTGAAACTCAAGAAATCTTCCTGACAAACACTTATTCAAAACTGACACGTTTCCACACAACAAATTGGTTTAAATAATCAGGAATTTCCAGTGAAAACCTGTTCAGGCAAAAAAATACCCAGATAGCTCTATTAATTGACCTAATCCTGCACTGCTAGTGATAACTAAGCACGTGTTAGATAAGGCCTGCTCAGCTCATTAAGAGGACAAACTATCCACAGAGGAGCTTTGGTTTGTGACCATTACCTGTCTGAGCAATCCATCCTCTACTACACCATCCCGTCAATAGTCAACTGTTTGGCTTGTACGTTTATTTTTAAATACTTTCTCACCTTTTCACTATTCAATTTTCATCTTCTCTGAAAACCTTGCTAACCCAGTTAATAGGGGAAACAGCAATCTGGTAACTTGTTGGCAAATCAGATAACTTATCCCTGGCAATTCTCACTGATCTTCAAACAGCAGGGTACTCCTCCTTTGGTTTCCCAGCATAACTGAATTTCTGATTAA
The DNA here is from genome assembly GCF_964195595.1 of Calonectris borealis. Classification (NCBI taxonomy): domain Eukaryota; kingdom Metazoa; phylum Chordata; class Aves; order Procellariiformes; family Procellariidae; genus Calonectris; species Calonectris borealis. The sequence goes on along the minus strand of NC_134328.1, from coordinate 9,923,052 downwards.
TCTCATCCCTGGCCCATTTCAAACAAATGTTTGCATTTATGTCAGATATGAACTAAATCGGATATTTTGGGGTGGAGTCCAACACTGGCAAATTTTCTTCATGACAGTTGTCAGTTGCATTATTCAAACAGCTTAACACCGTATGACTTCTTGCACAAAAATGTAACGTGCTGATAACATCCATTCCCTTTTTTCTGTATCTTTGTCATTCTCCATTATTATAATTCTGTCCTCTAGCTTTTTCCTCTGCTGAGCTTTCAGAGACCTTCTTAATCAACATTAGACACAGTGGGAAAATGGGTGGCACCGGCATGGGTAAAAGGCTGTACAGTAATTTGAGGGGCTCTACAATCATCTTCACAAGTGACGGCACAACCCAAGCAGCAAATACAGCTCACTCACTCTGGGGAAAAGCTATTTGATTTTAGATATAAATGTATTTATATTTATGTGCATATGCTTGTATGCGTCAAATATTAATTTCTTTTATTCTAATTTTCTCTCATTTGCATCTGTCCCTGTGCCTCATCATTCTGGGGCTGGGGTGGCTTTGCACAAGCATTGCCTTTGAGGTGGCACAGAGCAACATCATCCCAGGGAAGAAACGGTGTCTCCAAAAGGCCCAGTTCTCACCCTGTTCCTCCCCATCACAGGACAACTGGACCGGGCTGGTGTGACTCTGTCACCCCACGTGCCAGCCAGTCAGCGCTGTAAAGTACTTGGACAGATGTTTCCAGGTGCAGAGGAGTCAGCCTCCGACGCAGATGGCACCCTGCGCCCCGAGCGTGCCGGGCTGGACGGGCACGCCAAGGGGTGCTAAGGGCCCTGCAGGCAGGCACAAGGAGGTGTCTTGCAAGAACCTCACGCAGATGAGAGCAAACCTGGGAGCGCACCCTGATCCAGGCAAGGATCCAAGACCACGACCCCACAGAGGTGCTCTCCAAGGCCAGACATTAGATGTGACACAAACCACCTCAGATTACTAGCCCCTTTAATTTGTGACTCTTATAACAAATCTCCCCATTCCTTTTGATCTATAGATGAGGTCCTTTATGTCCTTAACAGGGGAAAAAATCACCTTGCTTCCCTCAATGCTATACTAGAGGCCACCAGGTTAACTCCATGCTATATGCATGGATAAAAAGAAGAAAGAGTAGGTCATGCAGTGACAAGCGTTGAGAAGCTCTGTTTTAAACACTTTATGGGAAATTGTAAAACTTCTAAACAATTTAACAGATTAACTTCCCCTTTCAGTAGCATCAGTAAAACTGAATTATCATCCTCACTTTTAACTGATGCCTAGACCCAATACTCATCCATCAGGGATCATTTAGTGATAAAGCAATCAATCCTGCCACGGTGCAGAGGGGACAAACTATGCAAGATACCATCACCAAATATCCTTTCCACCCCAAAGCATTCTGTGAGTCTTTGTCAATGAAAGTGCATTTGTCTACTCTTATCTGCTGCAGTATACGTGGAATACAAAGAAAGTAAAATATGCATTTGATGTACATGTGCAGATGCCAGACATATTATCAACCCAAGGAGGACTGCCTTTTTTCCAGGAACTGAACACAGCACCTGATAACCAACCACTGCACCACTACCTCAGGTACCACATTAATAGAAATGAAAGCAAACATGAAGCTGTCTTAAAATAGTGCTGTGACATGTGAAGGATTTGAGAGAACAATGAGAGAGATAATGTTGAAAAAATGTGTTTCTGCCTTATCCTTGTTTTAGGAAATCTTCTGTGACTTAAGCCAGAATCTCTAAATACTGGTCATCTTTTCATCATCAGAGCATGCAAAATATAGTTCCCATTTTTGACTCCTCACCAGTAACAGTTTTGGGTTTGATGTTTGCCTTTCTAATATATTAAAGATTTATATATGTTTGAGAAGATTACAGATCAATAAGAATTGGAAAGTTACAAAATTTTCTATAATTATTTTAATCAGCAATTGGATTTCATGAAGGTATGTATAAAGCGTACAACTATCATTTGAAGAAACAACTTTAAAATATTTTTTTTACTCAAAATATCCCCATTTTAGGTAAGAAATTGTCCATTTCCATTACAAAACAGGTAGATTTTTAGTAATAGGAAATCGTGTTTGAATGAAACATAGAATAACTTATTTGATTAAACAGAGAGAAATGTTTGATTTTCCTGCTAACTGTAATAACGTTTCTATATTATTTGACCATAAGGTAAAAAATGAGCATAAGTTTATTTCTCAGCCAGATATGAACTTTACTAAGACCAAACTCCATGGACATTTTGTGAATGATAATGTGGCTATGGAGCAAAAGGAAACCTTTCCCTACTGCTGCCTAGGAGTTGGGATTTTCATCAACAAACAGGTTCAGGCTAAATTAAGAGGTTCAGTGCAGCAGAGTTCTTCAAAGGCTTTGTAGTTTTTCAACTCCAATTAAAAGTCAATTGAATTGGACACTTAATTCCCATTTGTGTCTATGAAAATCTCTCTTCTATAATGTACTGTGTTACAATTCTAGACTGAAAAAGCAGGTGCACAAAAATGTACAAAGAATGCAATGCATGTACTTATTTTGAGGAGTAAGGAAAATAGCAGCTATTGTGTCAAATGGTTAGTATTTACAATATTTAACAAAGAGTATCTCCATAGACGTACACAAATAACCAGATAATAACAAATTAAGATTTTTGTGTCTGTATTTATGTATGTGATCTCTCACCCAAGAAGTCATATGATTTTTATGTCCAGAAAATATGTTTTATACCGTGTGCCAAAGGCAGCTATAAGCAGCTCCTGGAGGATAGCCAGTACAGTACAGACCTGCTGGTGACACGTAACTGAATGTCTTTTTAAGGGAATTAACAGGGGCAGCAACTGCAGTGGGGCTCAGAAGTGATGACAATAGAAAATTCTTCAGGGAAGATAGTCTGACTCTGCAAAAAGTTACTGACATATGTAGGACAGTAGAAACAGCCCAAGAGCAAACACAAATCCTGTCTGAAGATCATGTGGTGAAATGTATCAGAAGGAATTACAGGAGGTGAAAATGCAAAGGTAAAACGTAAGGCAGAATTGTATGCCGCCTGCTGCAGAGAAAACTGACGTGTCGCATAAATCTGCTCCGGAAGAAGCCAACAGCGTCAGAATTAGAGGAGACACTTGAACGGTCAAAACCTGATATTCAGTCTCAAATACTTTTGAATTTATATGCGAGTCAGGTTCGAGTGACCAGACCAAAACCCAGCCTGGAGGATTTTGATTTTGAGAGAGATTCACAAGTCAAAGGACTTTATTTCTTGCTTCTGATTTGGATGTGAGTAAAAGCTCCCAGCAGCAGCCACTCCCTGCAAGCTTCTGTCATTTGGGGCTGGAATACTGTCAGAAATGTTCTCCAACTTTCCATTTCCCTGACCAGTGTTGAGCAGACCGAGCTGCCAGTTTGTGCACCTAAAGCAGATTACAGCAATCCTAGTACAAACTTCAGGCTTGTAAATCAGTTAAAGTACCTGGTGACCGCTGTACTTCTCTCACCGTCCTTCTCTGCTGAGCAGATTTGGTGTGAAATACCATGTCCACCAAAGAGCTGCTAATTGGAAGCGACCCCCTGGGAGAGCTGTAGTTCCCCCCATCCTGCCTGTGGTCACGCAAAGTTTCTGAAGGTTACTTCTTCGGTGGTTTTGAGTGGTTTTATTGAACCTGCGGATAAACTGTCTTTAAAGAGGCTGTCAGGGCTCTGAGAACAGAACAGTAATTATAAGGAAAATGAATTGCATCCTTGAGGTGTGACCCTGTTGAGCACCATTTGGTCAGCAGCAGTTTCAGATGCTAACAGCATGAACGAGAAGTCACCCCCCCCAGCTGAAGAATTATTCCTGCAAGCTTGAAGTCTAGTTTTACCCAGGCAGTGTTAAGCAATAAAAAGCTCCTGCTATCAGTATGCTGATCGCTTGTTTTATAGAGGACGCTAACCAGCACTGCTCTGTAGAGCAAATACAAGAAGCATTTCTTAATTCTGCTAACTAGTCGCTGTCTGATACGGATTTCTGCCAAGAATTTGTAAACGATGTAAAGCAAGCTGAAGAAACAGAAACTTGCCCAGTGACATAGAATACGGCATAATAGGCACACATTCTCTGCATGGACAAACAGGAAGGCACAGAATAATAAGCAAATAAGTGAAAACCTCACAATTAACACAAACGTGGCAAAGAGAAGCATGCTGACATGAGGAAAACTATTTCTCCATGATATCAGGCAAGAACTGGAAGGTTCAGCATTTTCCTCGGTCGTAGGAGGCTCACCCAAGGCAAACCAAACATAGTTTTGGGGCCTGTGGAGCTCAGGGCCCATCCCCCTTGTGCAGGGGATTGCACTTTACCCAAAAAGAGTGAGGCAGGAGGAGCGTGAAGAGAAGACCTAGAGCCCACAGGGAACCTGCAGGAGCCTCCCACAGCTCCCGGGCTTGTTCCAGCTCTGCGCTGCCAACGGCAGACCTGTGTGCCAAACACCCAGTTTACATCCAGCCTGTTGTAACTGCTGTGGTCACCAAAGTGTGAGCAGTATCTATATGCATAGGCTGTCATAAAATCTTATTCCAATACATCTTTCTCCAGGCATCTTGTTTCTTAAATTGTCCCCCTGGCCCCTGTGGAAACCTTCCTGAAATCGACTTTTCAATATTTTTAACAGTATTAGAAGTGACTTCTTGCCTCTGTGCATACAAATGATTGTAACTATCCCTGTTTATCACTGTGACAGATATGCACGCTAATTAGATATTCTTTTATACATCCAACCAAATCCCAACTCTTTTGAAAACCAGAGCCTTCGCTAAGCTCCTTGAAATGGCTTCTTCCTCTCGGAGAATGCTTTCAAAGCACACTGTATCCTACCACGAGGAAAAAATGGTGATGCTGATGGTGCAGACAAACGAATGCTGATCAAGAAAGCCATAATAAAACAAGATTTTGAAGCGTAATGATTTCTAAATATAAAGTGAGACTGCGGATTGTATTCTTACAAGTAAATGAAACAGTGGGCAGAAGACAACGCATGGGTGTCTTCCACGCTAACGATCTTCGTGCTGTGTTCCACACAATCGAGAGAGCTGAAAAGGCAGGGGGTGCCCAGGACTTTGCCTGGCTCCTCGGGACCAGGCACAGGACCTCAAGGATGAAACACAGAGCAGCTACCGGATCACTGGCAGGGAGCGTGCCCCCGCGCGCCTGTGCTTGTGGGGAGGCTGCAGCCTGTACTCCCCCCGCACGCTCCGGCAGCAGAAGCCAGGAATGACGAGAATGATTAAAGACCTTCCAGGAGAAATCCTAGGCTGGTCTTTCTCTCTGCCGTGCCAGTTTGTGCGGTTGGGACTTGATGCGCTTCACAAGAAAGCAATGGACTGATCCTCACCAGGTGCTCCAGACCCTCAAAGGGTTCAAGGTCCCACCATAGAAATCTGCAAGGCACTCTCGTTCCTCGGGTAGCCCTGGGAACTGATCAGGATCAACAAATATTAATAGATGTAAGACTTATGTGCAAATTTTCAAAACACCTTAGGGCTAGTTTCTGTATGTTTATTACTCACAACAAACTCGAGATTTCCATAAGCACTTTGTTTCTATTTAATTAAATAAGTAAGAGCCAGCTTTTTCAAAGTGCTTCATAGATCCCACCCCACTGTGGTACCGTTGCTGAGCTCTTCTGGGAATCTGGCTGCAAGGGCATGTGTTGAGTACTTGGAAAATCTAGCTCATTCAGATCTGGCAGGCTGATTTTGAAATAATATCTGGAAATCCACTTGCAACATTTGTAATAACTATCCATTTGCATATACAAAAGCTGACTTCTGGCATGAATAAAATTTTCTTCTACCTTTCCTTTGAAAATCTGATCCAGACTGTCTAGACAAGTCAAAAGTCTCATTTGTGCTTAATATTTTATAATTTATTATTTTGCTTTCCTTTCTGATTAATTTGGAAACGTCCCTTAGCAAAGATGTAGCGATAGGAGGATATAGTTTTATAGGCTACTCATATAATCCCACTGCTCTGGTCATACATACCCTTGAAGTTTGCTCTAAAGCTTACACACATAAACCCAGCCTCATAAATCTAATTCTGCCTACTGGCATGTACTTTCAGACATCCGCAGTTCATCCAAACACACACTTTTTATTTCTTCCTATGCTTTTTTTTTTCAATAGTAGCATTGTAAATGTTTAAGCAGGTGAACATTGTAGAGCTAAAAGAAATTTAAACGTGCCATGTATTTGCTAAGCAAAGATACCATGGCAAGACATTGAGACACCTTTAAAAGGGTCTGCTCTCTCTTTCTCTCTCTCTTTCTTACTCAAAATACAGCTTTTACAAATATGACATCTCAAAATTAAAATGTTTGTTCTGAAAGTAATAGCCAAGACCATAGAATATTTATGTGATCATTAATATTTGAATTTTGAATAATGCATACTTATATATCTCCACAAAAGAATGCAATGCGTGTTTTATACCAAAGTCATATTATTTTCCCTGTAACAAGTACAGAAGCAGCTTTATTCGCATTACTCACTTGCAGGTATGTAATATCAGATTACACGGTTAATACTCTTTGTTTCCTGGAAATATCTACGTCAGGCTTTTTTACTTTGCATACATAGGAGGTCCATATTCATAACAGTCTATTTTAAATGCAGGGAAGTTCTGTGCACTTAGCTGTTAATTTTGAAATAGCTTCTCTTTTAATTCATTCTGTTTCATTTGTGACTAATTGTAGTACTAACTTCTTACCAAAAGTTTTGTCTCTAGGAAATCTCAGCCACATCCTACCACTTCATCAGTAATGGTCTATCTCTGTGCAAGGACACACAGCTGCATATCAAATAGCACTTCCATGCGCTGCCATTCACCGTCACCCTTCAGGATGCTGATGAATGTGCTGACAGACAAAGGCTAATTGGCAGACTGTACGGAGTCAGTTTTGATGACAGAGGAGAAATAACAGGAGACGGAGCAGGTAACAAAGAAAGTTTAGAGGGAATAATAACAGAGATACAGAGAGAGAGCATTTCATGCAAGGAGAGCAGAGAGCATTTCACGCAGTCTGAAATACAGCGGGAGGGAACTGAAGAACCCAAGAAGTGCACAAAAGCGTGAAAGAGGGAAAAGGTAAAGGGGAGCTAACCCTGTACTTGCTGCTGTTACAACACAGACAGAAAACTCTCTGATAGGAAACTAGGTTTGGGATGACACTTTCTAAACCGTGATCTGGTTCACTGAAATGTTTGCTTAAGGTTCATGAACCTACTAAGCAAATGTGAACCCATTTTCATAGGAGTCTGGACTTGATATGTATTTTGTATTTCAAATTGGGGGCTCGATATACAGCAATTTCACCTGATTTTCACCTTGAGATTTGGGTGCAGACACAGTCATTACGAGTGCAAACATTCATTAAAATGTTTTGTTGGACGTTCATTGGCAAGCATAATGACAGTACGTGATTTATGACCACCAATGTGTTCATGGTTTTTTGTGAGGCTACTTGTAAATGGACAATTCTCAGCACGTGGACACGGAGTTAATTTGAACACAGCCCAGCTGGAGCTGTCTCTTGCTATGGATTTCTATAGCACCTAGTTCCAGGAGAGTTGATCGGGTCTCCGAGCACAATTGTAAAACTTAAAACCTGAAGAAGGTATTTTATGTGAAAACCACCTGAGAAAGATGATGCGAAGTAAAACAAATCCACTAAATTGTCCACAGATCGTTCTTCTTTAATTGCAACTGATGGGTAAAGGATTTCCTATACTTAACTCTGTAATTAAAAGAAGATTGACAACCTCTAGTGCATTCTTCCATTCGAAATCTTGTATGTATTTCCAAAACTGAATTTTGAGCCTTAGAAAATGCCTGTGAAATATTGGCTAACATAAATCACCTTTTATCCACTATTCTCAGTAAAACTGCACAGGTCGAGGATATGGACCCGTGTTTCTAAATTATCTGTGTAAGTGCTTATGAGCAGAAACGTGGGGAGGGTTTACATGCTCAGCCAACTGACTGAAGGAGAACATGTGCATTTAAATCAGTTCAGCCTGTAGCTGAAATCTTCTGCCTCAGTTTTTAAAGGGAGACAGAGTGCTTGGCATCTTCTTCCCCAGCATAATCCCATTGAGCCAAACAGACTGTGGCCAGACAAAGCGTCTACATTGCTGACTGTGAGCTTCCATCAAGGATTTAGACATCTCCCCGATCTAAACTCCAGTTGTAAATAATTGCAGGTGAAATATGCGCCCATAATTACTGTTTTCCTCACAAAAAATGTTGGCATTTGATCCTTTCCTTTCTCTTGTTTTTATTATAAAGCACAAACATGAAAAATACACCATCACACTCTGCACTGTGCACAGAGACATTTTACCCTTTAAGCCTCCAAAGAAACATCAGGCCCAAGCAAATGACCTAATTACTGTGTCTCCATTCAGTGTGTGCCAGGTCAGTGTGCAGATATATGCATAAAGGCAATAGCAGCTTTGGGAAATAATCTTCTTGATTATAAAACAGCCATATACATGTTCTCCTGTGTGTAAATATGTGCCACTCACCAAACTATAACCACACAGTATTGCTGATTAGGTACCAAAATGGATGGAGGATATATGTGTGTTTAAGGAGGATTTTTAAAACTATCTCTCTCCTAAATCACACACAATGTAAGTCAGTGGGAGTTAGCCTTTTAAAATCTGACCTTTGCATCACGCATAATGTCTTTAAGTTAGAAATTTTTCGCAGTAACTTACTCCAGAGGTAGCTGCATAACACCCTCTGATAAACATAACAAATATAGTCCACTTTTATTTTTCCAGTGTCCACAGTTTTGGGGATTATTGTTCAAAAATGTGTATTTGCTACTGCATTGAGGTAACGAAGAAGCCGTGTCTTTTTCCTCTGCTCTTGGATATGAATCAGATTTCTAAAAATTCACTGTAGTAATCACAAAATGCTGCTGCAAAGAATTACTTGATAAAACCTTTTGAGATTTCAGCCTACCTCGTCCCTTTGTTTCATAACTAGGAGGAGTATAATGAATGCAAAAACTCAGTGAATAGAGCTCAGCAGGGCCTACTTTTTTCTCATGACTCCTGTGATTATAATAATTTGATTTTATAGGTGTCTATCCTAAGACCCCAGCTAGGGAGCAATCTTTACTGAGTCATGAACTTTCACATCATTAAATCTCTCTACATTTATTTTAAACATATCAAAAGTGTCAAATAACTTTAGATCTACTAAATTTTATTTGCATTGGGTAAAATGAAGTTTAGCCACTTGGGAAAATAAATGAAATAGTTTCCTTAGCACTCGGGAAGGCAGTTGGGCTCTGGAGCCTGCGTGATTCCACCCATGCGGCTGTACAGCACATCTCCTGCACGGGCCAGGACACATGTTTACAAGGACAGGAATCTGAGTAATTTCCTACCAGTCTGAAGGGAATATTAAACTCTTCTGTCACTTGGATGTATATTATTTATGTTCCTTTTTTTATTGTTGTTGTTGATTTCAAAAAATATTTCTTTGTTGGTTCAACGCTGACTCCCGATAGAAAGTGATGAAATGCCCAATATGTTAAAAACCTTATCACTAAATCAGAAGCAGAACTATAAATTTTGGCTTTTGAAACTGAACTGACTGTTGAGGATCATTTTGCTCCTGAAATATTACAGCAGTGATCAATTTGCTGTAAAATTAAGCAGTTTAGTTCTGCAATCTATAGATGGAAAACATGTTGTTCTTGAGCAAAGTTTATGCCCTGCCCAAGGGATAAATTAAATTTTATGGGTAAGACATGCATTATTATATGCTTATCTGTTTAACATATCATTCTTTTCCACATCAGTATTATAAATATTTTTAATCATACATTTGATCTCTTGTGCATATAGTGATATGGTAATTCCCCCTGCCCCCCTCAAAAAATACGACCAAACACAGTTAATTCATCACAGAACAGGGGAGAATATTCTAATCTTCCAAAGAAATATGCTGAAGATTGAAGCAGAGGCACTTAAAATTGGGGCTACTTTGCAATCATTCAGTGGAATAAAATTTTCCTGAAGGAAGGGGTGGAGCTACGTTACCCATTTTTATTACGGTTGTTATTATTGAATATTTATATTTCAAGTCTCTTATCAAAACTGGGGGCTGCAGTCTAAAACAATTCAGTTATAAAAGTTAGGGAAAGCAGTGAAATGTATTCATTTAATAAACTTGTTACTGGTTTTATAAATTTCTGCTGATTTTCCTTGAATTGTATAACCTAGATTCAAAGCTCTTAAACTGACCGTCGCCCTGGCTTTCAACACTGGGCAACTTCCTTAGAAGTTTCAACAGAAATGGATCTTCTGAAGGGAAGAGAAAGAAGAGTGAGAACCTGTGAATCCTTTGCCTTTCATATATGAGAGACGGCATGGAGAAGACCCTTAACGTGTTTGTAGGAAGAGGAGACCACGGAGTCCTGATGCAGTGACAAATAAAATCATAGGTATAATCATCTGTTTAACATTTACAATATGTGACGCCATAATGCCCAAAATTAGAAGCAGATGAATTCCACCTACCCATGTTTACTATCAGCCACATCACTGAATATATTTTAAAAATGGCAATGTTGTAAGTACAGAGTTGAAGTGAAGGTGGACCAGCTGGGAGAGTCAGTCACCTCCAGGATCTTTTCTTTTCTTTTTTTTTTTTTTTTGCTTCTGTTAAAACAGATTAAGGGGGATAGACTTAAACCCTCAATTATGAGTTAATTCTGTGATTCTATGAATTCAGCTGGTCAGTTTGAATGGGAAAAGTAAAGAGCAAAGACACCTTAACTTGGGTATTTGCTGACCAGTTGCCTTCAGCATCTGTCATCTCTACTTGATGCTGTCCGTTGTGAATACTCCATGTCATACTATGTTTTATGTGAAATCTCTCCCCATACGCAATTTTGACTTGAGATACATGCAAATTCTACTAATTTCATTTGGAACTGTGCGGCTTACTTCTTTACTCAGCTTTGAAAATCTAAAGCGTGGGTCCTTGTAACATTATCTTCATGGTTGACAGCCCTTTTCTGCTCTCACCGCCCACTTGCTTCCTCTCAGTCATACAGATCATCAGTCTTCTAGTTTTTGGTGACATGGGTATCACTGACATATTATTTCTAGTCATCTTAATCTGCACTTCTTTCTTACTTTTTATTTTCTGTAGCATATGCTCCCATCATTTTTTCTTACTGACATAAATACTTTAAACAGGCACATTTCAGCCCATATTTTAGGCTGCCTATAGTATGTTTCCATGTGAATAACCTTTTCCCATTTTTATGGAATGAGAAGCTTAAGGTGAATATCCTAATAAAAAAGAGAAAAAACCACACCTTTCTTCCAGGTGAGATCTATTCCACTGTGGAGAAAGTGCTGGATGATACATTGCAGGGGACAATCTTGCCTTGCCAGGAAGACGTACATGGTAGAGGTAACTTGCCTTCCTCACTGGGGTGCTGCGAGGATTAATCAGTGCATGTTTTATAGTCCTTGGAAGATGTAAAGAACTACAGAATTGCTAAAAATTATTATTGTCTTATTATATCCTCGCACTTTATATTCAAAGGTGAGCAGTTTTGAGGAGACAATGCAGATGTGTCCCTTGTTATCCATGTTCTCCATCATGGCGAGGAAGTAGTGCAAATGTACATACATCTCAGGAGTACGCTGCCAAAATGTAATTGCTGCAGGTGTATAAATGGGCTGCCTCCTCAGGCCTTTTGGTAAACTTTAATTCTATTTTTATAAAATCCCTTCTAAAATATTGCTCTCTGAGGCCGGCACTGTCTGTATGATCTGTGTTTGTACAGCTCGGTGAGATCTTGATCTGTGACTCAGTGTCCTGCATATTAGCACATAAAAATAAAACAAAAATACATAAAAATGTTACTCATTGAGCAGAAGTTGTATCAGGTAAAAGACTCAAGTCCTAGACATAATAAAGATAAAGTAAATACTAGTCTTTGTGAGGGATGTAGTGCTGATATGAAATTATGCTACGGGAACTGATTTGTTACCAATTTATGAGCACAGATTTTTACCTCCGCACTAAGGGAAAGTCATTGTACATCTGGATTTTAAGACTCTGTAGTGCTATCACAATGATCATACGTAAATGGGAACTATTTGAAAAACAAGCATATAATAAAATAGTGTTCTCTAGGTATGCACTCTTGGCAAATGCCTTGGGCAAATAAAGGTGAATAACATACTTCAAAGATGATGTGATACAACTGTTTTGTACATTGAAGATCTAGAGAAGAGAACACTGAAATGTTAGAAAGGCTTCTGGGGAGAAGAGAAGGGGGTGGACCGTCCCTGTGCTCTGGCATGGAAGGAGGCTCTTCAACTGGTCTGTGAGAAGCATCTCTATTCGGAAGACGATTATGTATCAGGTAAGATGAACACATATATACATATATGAAGAATGTTTTTAAGAGGTAATTTCTCTAAAATACCTTTTAACTGAACCAATATGACAGTGTTGAATCTCTGGTTACTAATTTTATAGCCTTAAAGAGAATTACACTGATTAAACATGCCAGAGGTACTCGGATCTGTTAAATCCCTGTTAACACAACTCAAGTTCTAGTCTGAAGGTAGGAGGATAGCGTGAGCCATCCTAAATGAGACGACAACTGGAGGCCATGCCTCTGAGAAATCTGCACCCAGAGGCACCTAGTAGACCCCAGACATACTAGGTAATGTGAGATGGGGTTTATGTCATGCCTTACAAAACATCCATTATAACATTACAACACAGCACGTGCGCAATTTCTCATCTGTAAGAGCCATCCTACATGAACTACTCAATCCTCGAATTCCTGAGGTACGTATGTTATGCACTGTGGGCAAGCATGAATTACTGTAGCAGGATATTAACAAAGACTTTGGTCCCATGCATTGAATTCAATGACAGTTTGTCACTATCTTCACTGAAAACTGGAATAAGCCCCAGACAGGACAGCGAAATACATTCGTACTCTTCCTTGTCTCTTGGAGAAGAACAAGACAAAGGAGGTGGTTCCAGGACTCCAATATCTCACACAACTCAACTACACTTGATTATTATTTGCTTCTCACAACCTGAAAAGAAACCTACTACCAGATTTGTCTGTATCAACCCTGCTGAAGCTGAATACTTTCATACATATGTATGGATAGCTTAAGTTTTTATGAGCATAATTTGGGCTTTTCAAAATAGTGACACAATAACAAAGCAAAATTGAGACATGCATGTAATTTGAATACTGATTTGGTTTTATCTTTTCCTGGTGCTGGCACTTTTGATGCTGCTCTTTTCCATTCCATCTTCTTTCTGTTCTTATTTCCCAATGAATGGAATTAGTTGTGAGTGCATTTGCTGCTTCTACCAACCAAATATGAAACCTGAGGAAATATGTATCTATGACCTCCCTAAGAGTTTCGGACAGTTACTCATTTGCTGCTACTTCGGAGTTTTCTATCGACTACTTAAAGACGTGTTCCTGATCCTCTTGTCAAATAGGAAAATGAGCACTGTCAGACGGCTATTGCCATGTTTCATTATTTACAGCAACGCAGCATTTCAAGGAGGTTATTGCGACGGATGCCTTCTGCTTAGATTTCAGGTCAAACACCCTCAGTGAGCTGTTTGCATCGATTTGCAGACTCGGGGCAGGATTCCCAGTGCTCCCTCCAGTGAACAGAAGGCACTCAACCAGCCATCCACTGGGTCACGATAGTCAGGTTCTTGTCTGCCTCTGCTGCTGGATCATCTTGCAAGTTTAGAGTTATTAGAGGGTCCTCTATGGTAGAGAACTAGGTGTGATGAAGCTCGCCATGTCTCCTCACCCTTTCTTGAGGTGTATGAGTAACAGGCAAAACCCCAGACCTGTCACACCTGTACAACAGTACAGAGGCCCCTCGCATGCAGCAAGTTCAGCGTTGTGGGGAATCTGGCCCTAAAAATTATTCATAAGAAGTACCCAGTTAATAATTTCAAAGAGAAAACTAAAAAATGCTCAGGGACAATCTATGAATAGAAGAAGGGGGTTAAATTCATCTAACAAATTATTTGCAGGTTGAGTAACTCATGGAAAATATAGCATGTGTTTAGAAGGGTTTGATTCAGTGTGTTAGCCTCCTCTGGAAAGTGAAGCTACCTCAGAAACTGTGCATTTTGTAAGGTAGCATTTCGGTACGTTACCACAGCAGAATTCCCATCTGGAACCAGATGCCTGGTTCAAGTTTCTTGTACCTGACACCAGCCAGTACCTGACGCTAGAGGGAAAGCCACAAGAGAAATCTTGCAACTGCTTCATTCTGTCACTATCTAATATGAAGCTTCTTGCATTGGGCAGAAGCTGGAATAAAGGTTTCTTCATAACTGTATTCCTAACCTGGCAGATACTTCCGCACGTTTGAACTTTCATAATGTGAGCAGAGATTCGCTCACTTCTTTAAAGTTAAGCAGATATATAGACCAAGTGCAAGAGTACATGTGTGTATCATTTACCGGTCACCCTATCAGCTGAAGAATTGTTATGTCGTGGACATACGGACTTAAAATTACTCGTATACAAATGTAAATGAACTTCTAAGACCTTCTTGAAAGCTGTTAAACACTTGGCTTCAACTTGCGGCAAGGAGTTAAATTCAGCCACTGAGTTTATTTTAACTTTGGATAAAATTTTCAAAATGTACATGAAAGTAGGCTGAAGTATGTTCAAATACAATTGAAAGCCTGGCATTTTAATACATAAAGTCGGTAACAAAAGAAGCATATGAGTCTTCGTAAACAGAGATTTTAAAACAAATTTAATAATAGACTTTTTAAACTTCCAAATCACTGTCAGAGCATATATATTTTAAAAGACCTATAAATATATTTTAAAACAATCTATTTTCCTTTCACTTAGCTGCCAAGATCTCCATTAGGAGGTTTGTGTTTCCTTCCAACATTAAAGGATACCTCTAATGTCTGTAGCGATGAACGGTGAAGAGTGTCAGTTCTGTTCCTGAAACAAGTAATGCGCCATTTGAAGGAGGAAAAATGTGAAATAATGAATGTGCCTTCGGAGAGCAGTCTGTTGTGTAACAGAAGATGTGCAAAGCCTCTTGCTAGGTTTGATCTTCTGAGTTTCTTCTATACACCTATAAGGAGTGCAGTTAATTATGCAAAACTTGGTCAATGGGACAAGTATTGCCCAGAGATGCTGAACCCAAATATAAAGTGCTGCAGAGCATACTGCAAGGACTTTGTTTCATGTTTCCTTCCTTCCAGGTATCAGGAAGGAGAGAAAGGTATCACATTAAAACATGAACTAATCTCAGCTTAACTGGAGCAGCCACGACATGAAAAATTATTTGCTTTTTTTCCGTGAAGGCTCCCAGAAAGAAGAGAGGAATGCTGCATTCGCTGGGGATTTGGGAGGTTCGTGGTAGCTTTTCTTTTCCACGGTGGCTTTCTGTGTGACTTGGGCCCCTCTGTGCTTCATTTCCCTATCAGTAAAGGAAAGCAGTAGCATTTCCTGATGTTTTAATAACCATCAATAAACAGGTGGGCATACTAACGATTGCAAAACGCTCAGTCTTTATAATAAAAGGGAGGTGTGTACCACCATTGCAGAGTAATAAAAATAATGTCTGCAGGAGCTTTACTGGAACCATAGTACAGAGTGCCACAGATCCTGCTGCAATAGGATGGGCAATATTTTATCATTGCAAGTATCTTTTTAAAAAAAAATCCCCATGTCTAATCTATAACCAAGAAATGTAATAGGATCTGCAGAACTTCCAAGGCCAGGAGAATTCACAAAGAAGCATTTTCAAGCAAAGCGATCTCACTCCTCATTTCAAGAAGAAAATGCAAACAATCCATGCTAGGTGTTTTAAACTGTGTAAACGATGTCTAACACTCAGAGGCATGGCTGATAAACACTTCTTTTGCCTAAAACCGCAGAAAATTTTTAGCATGAAGGTTTTCACAAATATTTCAGATACTTTCAAATTTTATGTGGAAAATTTCCTGCAATTATGCATAGAAATGTGTCTTACTTAATGTAGATAGGGTGTCCTGCCACTTTTGCAAGTAAGAATGAACACAGACTTTAGTGACACTCAATCTTAAAAACAACAAAAAGAAGAAAACATTTTTTAAACAATTTTCAAAAAAATCTTTGGATGCACTTTAATCTCAGAACTGTATTATCTAGCTGTATTTATAAATAATTTTAACTGACATGTGAATTGGATAGTTTTATACCCAAATGCGTATATACAATGATAAGTGTGTAAGTATGTAATTTATAAAGACATAGGGGTATTCAAAGGACTATGTTTGCAGATCTGAAGTTTTTTAAAACCTGATTCCTAATACTCATGTGTCAAAGACAGAGGCTGAAAACCACAGTGGTTGAAAAGAAAGATAATAAACTGCTTGCTACTCGACCTTAACTACAATGAAGGGGGAAAAATCAGTGTTAATCTTGCTACTCAAGCCTTAATCAATTTTATATTTTGCTTAGCTTTTCCTTTTTCAGCATGTATATAATTTTATATATAATATATGCATGGTTTTACATTTATTATCTCTATATATGCTCACCTCAAATTGCTAATTCATCCTTAATTTTTTTGGTTAAAGTTACACACTTAATGTTATTTTAACATAAGGCTTTTTTGTAATGTAATGATATTTAATTTGCATTAGCACAAGTGACATACAATAGATCATGCTATTATCATGATTGATATCAGATGAACTGGCATAAATTCAACGTTATAAATTGAGCCTATAAATGAAACTATTATTTTACAGGAATTACTGTAGTAGAAAGGCTAAGGACCCTCAAGTCAACCTTAGTCAAACCCACTCTTTAGAGTTTTATATTTTATGCCTGCAATAAATGCTTTTGTGAAAGCCCATAACCTGCAAAAAAAAAGTCATTGGAAGTCTATTAATTATAATAATACTATCCAAAAAGCTGTGAGGGCTTATTTTTGTGACATCACTCTTTGATTTCTTACTGCCTTAAATTATCCCTTTGTTGGCTGGGTGAGGGTAACAGTCATACTTTTGTCATTAAATATAAGGAGTTTTAAAGCCTGATCCACCTTAGCTCTAATTGATATTGCTTTCATTTGGCAGATAGTGACCTGATTTATAATTTAAATATGCATCATTATATGCACCTCTTCTGTATAATGAAAAAGCGAAGTTACTCTCATCTTTTCCCGCAATGTTAACATCAAGGAAAAGTATCTTTCTTTTTTCCCTTTTATACTCAGAGCCTAATTGAAAACTGTTCATTGAATTTCAACGTGATAGAAAAGTCTTTTTATCTCTCAATTTGTCTATTAGCTATTATAATTGAAGTATCTGCTACACAGCTGAATTGATATTGTTCTTGTTTAAATTCTGGATTTCTCTAAATCTTCTATGAGGCATCAACTAAAAAAATATGGGTTAGGAGACATTAGCTAACAATATTGCCTAAATGGGACATTAGACTAGCACTCCACATGTGTAAAGCTACAGAAAGTAGGAAGTCATCTAATTTTACTGGAGAACGTGTTGCATAATAATCTTAACAGCATGACCATAAGGTTTGCTAATTGCCACATCTGTTTAACAGCTGTCAGATGTTTGCCATATGCTGCCATCAATATTACAACAGAGTACATTACAGCGAGTTTTATTGTGTTCGACTGTTATTTATTTGCCACAGACATTACTACAGCCAGTGACGTCTATTTATGTTAGATCACTAATTATATTTTAAAAGCTGCATGCAAATTCCAGGTTTTTCAGCTTCCTTAGACCCCATTTCTGGTGGTGTAACTAATAACTTTTTCCCTACAGATCTCTGAACTGATTTATAAATTTCTATCTCTTCTTATGGTAAATAATTCTTCTGCAAAATAACTTATTTATGCTGTTTTTGAAGGATATTTATAAACCCAAGTTATGTTTTAATGGTGATGTTTATAAGAACTCAAAAATAAACTTTTTTTTTCAAAGAACCCGCTTCATCCCATGTTTTTTCACCAGGACACAGGTCAGGGATGGAAGATCATTCAGTTTTACAGCTCAGAAGGTTGGATACCCCAATTCTAGTCCCAAACCTGCCACTGACTCACTCTGTGACCTTGATTCACTGTATGACCTTAATTCTGGTTTGCCAATCTGTGAGCTAAATACAGATATATTTAGCTGTACAGCTGTAGCATCAGAACTCATTCATTCAATGTCTGTAAAAAGTAAAAGGTGATCCAGCACTATTACCATGAAAGCATATAAATATGGCTGATCTTCGCTGTTCTTTTAAACATTCTTTCAGGGATTTTTTAAATGACCTCTTTCAACTGGTCTGTGCGTTACTTTTTCGTTAAATGTAGCTACTACAGCAATGAAATAGGAAGCAGAGATTGACAAAGTGCAGACTAGGCAAAATATGCATGATGTGATTTAATATGAGTTGATAGGTGTCACTGATCTCTATTATAAATAGACTGTGTGAATTCCATATGATGTATTATTTATCTATTGTAGATGCCTTTTTGTTTCATTAATAAACCTGGAAATCAGACGTATACGTTTCCAATGATGAGGTTTTGGCAATACACGGCATTGTGGCATTTGTCTGCAATTGCTCAATTATTTTGATGATTTTCTTCTTCTTTCTGTATAAATGATTAATGCTTGAAATGTTTGTTCAAGATTCTCCTGATTTTAGCTCATTTGTCCAGCTGAATTCTTTTTTCTTTTTTTCTCTAATGAGAGGAGATTACTGCAGTGTAAGGACTTCCACTTTGACCTGAATTCTAGCTCCTGTCAGATGTTGCTCTGGAGCACACAACATAGGTCCTCTGACTTGGGTTTTTCTTTGAGGTCTGAGAACTCTAGCAAATCTCTCATTAACAATGTGTTTTCAGTTGAAATCTGCCTCAAAGCAGAAACTCTTATGCTGTTGTTCTACCTACAGTTAAAAATGCTTCCCTGGTACTTCTGTACTTGCAAAAGTTAAGAAAATATATTGCTGCTTATTTAGATAAGAAAGGACTTGAATTTTTCAAATTTCTGAAGAGAACAGTAAGCAGCAGCTAGGGCCTTCCATTTACTCTTTCTAAAGATGCTCAAGCAAAGATATCCTTGAAGACATTAAAGGGGAAAGAGTTTAAAATAAAAGGCAAAGCTGGGGGTTGTTCCAGGAGCCACATCGTCAAGCCTCGAGTCCTCTGAGATGGGTGAGGATGATGGGGGGTCACTGAAGGAGGGCAGTGGGGCTGTGAGTTCAGACAACACGTGCCTAGAGGAGAAGGAGGTGCTCAACTCCCATGAGAAATCAAACTGCCTAACAAGAACGCCTCCATCAGTAATCTAAAATTTGTCTGCCTTCTGCATTTGATCTCCTTATTTTCTTCTTATATGCCTTTTTAATGCTGTTTGTAGCCATTTCAATTATGTGATTTCCTTATCTGTATACCATTGAGAATACTGTACAAGACTTTATAAACAGCTACTAAGTTTATCTGCCTGTCATTTGGTTTTCATTATGGAAGATAACAATCTTTCTCATATCTTATAAGAAGATATAATGTGATTGTTTCTAAACGGGGAGGGGAAAAAAAAGTCTAGTCTGCATTATCCTTAGCCTCGTAGTATTTGTAACGTCAGTAGTGTCAGCGCAATCTCCCAACATTTTTCCTTGCTGTGGTCCAGGAAGAATTATCTCTTTAGTTTTTTGTGTTTGCTGCTATCTCCTCTTTTTCTCCATTTTGGACACAGTGAGTTTCTTATCTGGAGTGTGGTTATGTGGCCACAGATTTGCCTATATTCAGTCTCATCATTCCTAACTGTTTTGTGGGGCTCATGCACTGAAGGGAAGGATGAGAGGCAATTGTCAACAGTTCGCTGTATTAAATATGGATAGATATTATTCATGTAATTTGACAGTTCTTGACTTTCAGCTGTATAATGACAGTGAAACGGTAGGAATTTCAGCAGCCGAACTTCTGTCTTACTTCAAGATAAGCTTATCAACTGTAGCCTGAATCCATTCAACTCATAAGCAGATCAAAACTCATGTCATGCTGAACGGCTCTGCCGATTCCTGCTTCCTACTATTGCTTTACATGTCCATATGGTCTTAGTTGTTTGCCATCTTACAGTTATTTTGCAAGGTTTTTAGGAGACAGACTGTCTCTTGTATTTGTTCAGCACCTTGTATAGTGAAGCCATGGATCCTGCTAGATGCCACCAAATGCTCGTGTGACATAAATAACATGTAATGAACTGATAATAGGTGATGGTCAGCCCTTGTATTTTTTTCTCTCTTCACCAGTTATGCACTTGATCTACGAAGAGAAGCTGCTTTGTTTGGTTTCCCATTTAACATGAAAAAATGCCCTGAGGTTTCCCTTATGCTATTTATCCCAGAGATTCCAAGGGATCTCTGAACAATATGCAGGAACCGTGTATATCATTCGGGCGCTCCCACCGCCGCAGCATGGCGTGGCAGCTGCAGACTAAACAATGTCTTTAGCTTAAGGATTGATCAAGTGTCTGTGGAATTTCCATGCTCCCTTACGTGCCTTCCGGATTACAACACTGTTTCCAAACTGGTGGGAGTTGGTGGGGGGCGGGGGAGAATAGTGGATTTGGAGAACTTCTGGCAGTTGAATGTTCAATTTAAAACAAAAAACCAGCACTGTGAAAGCAAACGTGAAATCTCTCTTTAGTCATCTCATTCATTTTCTTCTCTGCCAGTTCACTAGATTTTGATCTTACAGGGGCTGTAAACTCCTTCAGGCTAGGATTGTCTTTCTGAAGCCATGTTGGCTGTCACCAATCACCTCCTTATTTTCCATGTGCCCTAGCATAGTTTCCAGGAGGATCTGCTCCATGATCTTGCCAGGCACAGAGGCGAGACTGACTGGCCTGTAGTTCCTCGGGTCTTCCTTTTTTTCCTTTTTAAAAATGGGAGTAATATTTCCCCTTTTCCAGTCAGCGGGAACTTCACTGGACTGCCACAACTTCTCAGATACGATGGATAGTGGCTTAGCAACTTCATCCGCCAGTTGCCTCAGGACCTGTGGATGCATCTCATCAGGTCCCACGGACTTGTGCACCTTTAGGTTCCTTAGATGGTCACCTCCTACAGTGGGCGGCTCTTCGTTCTCCCAGCCCCCGCCTTTGCTTTCTGCAACCCCCTCTTCCTGGCAAATATGGGACACCAAAGAAAGTCAATCATTGCAGACTTCCCCAGAATATTTTCAAATAATTTATGTTTATTAAATCATTGTTGATGTGTTTTTCTTCTCTGAATTTGGTCACTTTTTGAATACACTTTTGAGCAGCAGTAAACAAAAGTAATTGTTATCAGAACAACAGAAGATACAGAATTTTTGCAATTTCTTAACAGTAGGAAACCCTTTGCTATTTGGCTTTTCACTATAATATGTTGGTAGAAATATGACTTCAGGTTTCAGAATTAAATGCATGCCTCAGTGGTTTAGTTTATGCATTCATAATTATATTTACAATTAGAAATAACGCAATCAGGAATAATTTTTTTTTTATTGGCTGAGTGCACAAAATGAATTGGGGAGAAAATGTAGTTTTAAGCCATGCCTTCTTCCCCACAATTTAGGATCATTTAAGCTTCATCTCTGACATACATTAGGAAATTATAGGCTAATGAAGTCCATATGGAGCAGTATTACAGCTAAAGATTGCTGGGTCCCTCACCAGATTCTCTTTTGCACAGCAAAGCCTCAAGTGCTGCGGACGCAATAACAGGATATAAAATCACTGCGGTGACTCTGCACAGTTACACCGTGCAATGGTTTCCTGTAAATATTTTAATTCCTTTGTAACGGAAAAGTGAAGCTTTAAATGGAAAAGCGGATGGGGAGAGGGCGCACGACATCATGTAATTGAGAATTCACGTGCCCTGCTAGGCAGGGTTAATGGGCATTGCCCTGCAGTAAACCGGCTCCTGTGAATCCTTGAAATGTCAAAGTGGTACAAAACAAGACTGTGAACCAGGTCCTTCTGACGTTAACTGTAGGCTGCAGGGCAGCTCAGAACCTAAATGCATAATTTGTGGACACAGGATGTCATTTACAATTGCTTACCTCTCATTAAAACTAATCAGAATGTTCTTCTATGAAAAAATGATTTTTAATCGGAAAAGTTAAATCTGTGAACCTGTTTTATTTTTCCTTGAAAAGCTGGAAACATTTTGCTGGGAACTGATGGAGAATGTCCTTGTTTGCTGATAGTTTCAAAAGCACTGAATGACCTTTTTTCCCTTCAGTGTTTGGCCAAAATTAGCAATGAAAAATATTGTTTTGCATGCTTTGCACAGTGATTTTTGTCAGAAAAGTCATCTTCCATCAAAAAAAAAAAAATTTCAAGGGATGTTTTCACTTGCCAGATTGAGAAGCACATTAATGCTGGGATGCAAACAGGAGGGCAGACTCGTACAGTGGGCTTCCACACTTCTCATGATACTTTTCAACAGGACTGTCACCAGCAGCACAAGGTGCAGCAATGTCAGTTTTAATTAAAACCTTTCGGTTTACCTACTGCACAGAACAGCTGCAGCATAAACTGAGAAGCAAAGGCACCACAACATGTACAAGTTCAGGTTTTGTTGAACATAAATAGGAGACATTACTAATGTGAACCTCACACAAAGCTGGTTCGTCCCATAAATTCTACAAAATGTTGATTGCTTCTCCCCGAAATGCTCCACTTTTGCTGATTTTCAAAGAATATCAGCTAGAAAAATTTGCAGGGTTTTTTTTTTTCCTGAAAAAGTAAAAGGCGACCAACTATTTTATGCTTAGATGTATGGGTAAGTGGCTTATGAATCATGGCTAGATACCATTAAATAAGTAGCCCACAGAAGTTGCTGAATCTAATTCAGTAACAATTATAAATATAAGCTTGCTCCCCAGAAAACAATACTTTTTATAGGGTGGATAGTAGCTCTCTACTGTTACTAACCACAGTCAAACTTTGAAGATGTTTAAGACGAAGGAGCTTTAGGTAACATAGTTGTAGGTATTGAGTTCTTTTTGAATTTCAGTGTGATGGAAAGATTTAGCAATACAAAATCTTAAACCTCCATAAATAGATGGTAACTCTCCCTCCGTCCCTAAGCCCCAGGACTGCCCTATGTGCCGCTGCTCATCCCTGCCTGATGATTTCACCTGCTGCTCTGACTCAGCTGCCACCTCTCTTTTAGATGTTCAACCCTGTATTTTGAAGTGGTCAGTGTAGTTCTCCAACTCTCTTAGCAGCAGAGTCAAAAGAATGACTTGGGGTGAAAGTCAAGCCTGGGCAGAGAGGCTGACACGGTATGTACGCTTTGTGCTGACCCATCACACAGGACAAATCTTGCCTGGAATTGAATGCCCATATGCGTATGTGGAGAATGAGCTGGATGAGCCGGTGTGACCTGAAGGAGATAAGTTCTCACCTTCCCCAGCAATTAAAATGGGGCTGGAAGTGTGTATCACAAACCTGGGGTGGACCCTAATCTCCTTGAGGACCCATTATTAAGCAATTACTGCAGGATATCATAAGCTGGTGTGTCTGATAGTCCTTGTCTTATGAAGCTGAGCTGCAGCTCTGAGGGTGTAAGCAAAAATGCACTTTGAAACAGCTACGTGAGTGGAAAGGCTGCCGTGGAGCAGCCAGCCTGGCCTCACCGCAGCCTCCGAGCCCCACAGCACAGCTGGATGTTTCCTGACCCCTTCCACCCAAAATCAAGCAGGTGAGCAAAGGTGATTTACACAAATGTGTTAACCGAAACAGTAGGGAGCATTTACAGAGTAGGGAGCATTTGCAATGACTGCCCTGTTGTAAGGTGATGGAGGTGGAAATGCCCCGCGTGGGGACCTGAAGGTGGCAACACCTTCTCTGGGCTGCTGGGTCTGAAGGAGGACGTTTGTCTCTAGCCTCGCTCCCACTGCTAAGTCCCCTTTGCCTCAGTTTCCCCTTACATGCAAAATGCAGGTAAACATATTCGTCTCCAAGGAGGGGGAGACTGTTAATTAGATAATGATAGTCAAGCTATTCTAAATTGAAAAATTGTTAAGTCTGGTGTGCAATGTGTTTTTATTTCTTTGCTTGTTTTTCAGAGATTTTTTTTTTCTTTGTGAGCATTCACAGAAATATCCTTGCAAGATGTGCATCTCATTTTCATGAGAATTTCATGAAAACCCCAGGGAACAGCAACTATATTACCTGAAGTTACCTTTATATCATAAGATATAGGTAGCAACTAGTCAAAAGACACAAAGGACCTTTGGAATTTAAACTTGTTAGGTGTTCTGCTTAATATAGCTGAGCAAGAATTTATGCTGGCATTGAAGTTTTCAGAGCTAGGCTATGCTATTTAAAATGGAATTTCACACTAATGAGCCTAAAATAAAATAATGTGTGGAGGGAGATTTCAAAGTATACTCAATTGTATCAGTTGTTCCATATAAACAGAAAAAAATTACAAATACAACCAAACAGCACCCTCTTCCGGACACTAACACCCATGCAAAATGCTTTTTCAAAAATACAGGTTTTGCAGCAAGTCATAAGAGCTATGCTGGTCCTAAAGGAGAAAGGGAGAGGAGGTAAGATGCTGTAGATAATGTTTTACATTCCATTTTCCAAGAAAAACATAGAAAATGTTACTCTACTTTTATTTTTCTGTATGTTTTATATTAAATCATGAAAAAATAACAAACAGAGCCAAATTATTTCAAAAGTAGATCCTAGTTATGAAAGGTTCATTTTCATCACAGTTTTATCATTACTATAAGAACTTTCAGGTGGGTCGCTCAACAGATCTGGGTTAATAATTTTTTGTATCCAAAAGATACTTCATTTCTGTCTATTTCTGAGCTTATCATAAAAAGATCTTTTTTTTTCCCCCTCTATATATGTTCAGAAAATAGTTTGTGGAGCTACATTTTATTCTGTAGTTCTTTACGAGCAAATATGTTTTATGTATTTGATATTCTGCTTTCTTCAGGAAGATGCTCTTATGTTTCTGATTCTTGACTGAATAAATTTAATTCTTAAGTTCAAGTTTCCAATGCAAATTTAAAATTTGCTTTCAATGAATGTGCTGCCACATTCTCTGAAACTCATGAAGCCTGATAATAGATGAATGAATTTGTTACAGCATTCCTGGAAAGCAAACACATATGACCATGGGGAATATTACCATGATACAGATCTAATTGTAAAATGAAAATGAGTAGCAGTGGAAGTTCAGATGGTATTTCCCTAGCTGTGATTTTTGCAAGTGGATGTTATTCTAAAGGAACTTAAGATGTTACCCGCTCATGATTGTTACCCTTCCCATGATCTTTTCAGTGCCTGAAAAAATAAAGTACCAATATCTTGTGACATGAACACAAAGCTAAAGCCTTCTTTCAGAAGGATTATAAATTTTTTTTATTAATTTTTTATGCAGTGGGTAGTACAGAGTTCAAGAATAGTAGCATTAAGTTGTGGTGCAAAAAGAAAATATTTTAAAAATTATTATTATTTTACACCAGGACTGACCAAACTAAATACCTTGAAAATTAGAGATCAGTAGATAGAATTTTCCAGTCAGAATATCCTCTGATGCTTTGCAAAATAGCAATATGTTTACACAGTTCAAATGCAGAGTTTGCACGCTATTTCTGACAAAGAAGATTTGGAGTCATACTCCTCTGTGTTATGGCCAAGTTAGTTAAAATTTGCACACAAAGAAAGTGTCTAATATACATTGTTTATCATTCTAACAATATCAAATGTAATCTACAGTAGCATAAAAAGAAATGCAACTCTTGCTCACTTGAATAATTCCACTAAACTCAGAATGGGACTTTCCTTGTAAGAAAAACTTGCGGTCATCAGGAGCTGTAGCTCCAATGCCCAGGACACGGTACTTAATAAATGACATATAATTACACAATACAAAAGGAATTTTCTCTTTATTTTTATCTATCATCAGCTAATCTAGATGAAGAAATCTTTTAAATTAAAAGTTGGAGTGGTTTGATCTCTAAGAACTAAGATACAAGCAGAAGTCCTTCTTACTGTCGTCTGACAGTAAAACATTCCTCTCACGGACCTTTGCACAAACCATGGTCATGTGAAGAGGAAATCTGATAAAGGTGTTTTTGTGGCAAATTGATAGGTATTGCTTGTACTGAAATTCTGCAGTCTTTTCTATATGCACAGACTTCATGAAAGATGGTAAGATTTATAGAGAAAAACTGAAGGAAGAAGATTATTTTTGGTAAGCTTTGGAGTGTATGAATTAATAAATTCTAGTTGTCCTGGCTCTTAGGAATTCCATTCTGTCTAAATTTCAGTTTTGTTTCCTATTTTCCCTCCCCAGTAGACTTGAA
This sequence comes from Calonectris borealis, assembly GCF_964195595.1. Lineage (NCBI taxonomy): Eukaryota > Metazoa > Chordata > Aves > Procellariiformes > Procellariidae > Calonectris > Calonectris borealis. Next base: position 9,896,556 of record NC_134328.1, on the reverse strand, counting down.
CCTGGGAATAGCATCACTCAATGGCTCGTTAGTTTGATAAAGTGGCATAAGTGACTATAGCTACAATGGGTACTTCTAGCTCAGAAGCATTTATAGGTCTCAAGGGAATTCTGAAAAACACCAGAAAGTCTTTAGGTACTGAATCACAGGCAAGTATTTTGAATCTTTAATTTTTTTTTATATATTCTTTTCTATGAGAATGTCAGAACTAAAATATGGAATATGCTTTTCCCACTTGGTTTCTATTACTTGTAAAGCATTCAAAAGCTTCTAGAATAAAATTACCTCTATGCCCTGCCAGGGAGCAAGCAAAACTCCACTGAGTATCAAGGGAGTCCCTCTGCTGGTGTTGCTTTCCATTTTTAACCCAAATATAATAATAAAAATGACTAAATATTAGACTGGAGCTGTACAATCTTAGATCCAGTGTTTATTTGTTATCATGTTTATCCCAGTGGAGTTTTACTGTACTTTTATATTTATACAAAATGTGCTGAAATATATTCCACAAATTAACTAGTTTATTTTCAGGTGTGACATATTCATCATCATAATAATGTAAGTTTGTTTTAAAAGTTTGTTCAGATTATGATAGCAGCCGATTTGCATTTAGAAAAAAAGAACTACTGAAACAAATGCAGAGATAAGAGGTGCAGGAAGAAAGGGAAGGTATGGCAGAGAAACGGTTTGCAAGGAAAAAAGTGAATTGCAGATAGTAGGTTAAAAAACAACAACAAAAAGATTACAAAGTTTAAAAAAAAAAAAATCCAACAATTTTAGAATAGCTTCAGGATACTCCAATTCAGCAAAAATCTGAAATCCACACAACTCTTGGCAAAAAAAGGGGCATAAAACATTTTCTTAAGGATAACCAGAGCCTGTTATCGGAACAGCATTTTCACGCACAAAACGCCAAGCCACTGAAAGCTGCCTGCGCACCCAGCTGCGGCAGCAACAAAAAAGGAGAGCTCAGGTAGGCACCCACTGGTGCAACCGGCCACTGGATCTCGCGTACCGCCGCACGTACAGTAACTGAGCACCGAGACTGCACCGACCAAGGCTGCCAGGCATCGGGTAAAGGACAATTTATGCTGAGAAGCAACTGCAGATAATCAGAAATTCCCTGAGAAACTGAATTCAATCCTGAACAATATAGCTAACTTTTCTAATCATAACTGTGTATTTCCCATTGTGTGAAAGACAGTGAAGCATAGTTAACCCCATGAAACCCTGAAAATTTCCCCTGTGTGGGTTTAGGTCTGCTTTCTGACAATGAATAATTGACCATCTCAACATAAAAATACATTTCTATTTTGTTACAGTATTTATTTGAGGTTTAATCACAGTTGTCAGTGTGCTATTTCAGTGAATAATATTTTCATATTGAGTTATTTTACAGTTCATACAGAAGTAAGAAATATCTTGAGGTACTAACTGATTACTTAGACTTTATTTATTGTAGAGGAAAGCAATGACATTGAAAATATTGTATAAATAGCAAATACATTAAACAGCAAAATCCCTACCTTGCATTATGAATTGAAATGACATTATTTTAAAACATTTGAAAAACATCATCATAATTATACGTTATCAACACAGAGACAGATTACCTATTATTTTAACATAATTAATTAGAGTTCAGTGCATTTATGTTGCTGTGTATGTTATTATCCATCAATATAATTATGAAATGCTAAAAATTGGGGTTTGAATCTTGAAGTGATTTTAATTGGCTGGGTTTTTTCTCTAAATCCACTGTTCATTTGTCTCCATCTCCAACATCTGAAATTTTTAATTACAATTTACATTTCTTTTTTCTCTATCTCCTAGGCCACATTCCAGTCTCACTTGTGATGTTTTCACACCAGGGCCTTCAAGAGAGATAAGCTTTCCCTCTTCAGTGACCACATGCTTATAACCAAGTTTATTTTTTTTTTTCTTGCGATACTACTGAGGGTTTTTTTCACATCTTATTGGTATGTTCTGTTCATTTATACATTTATACCTCTGGTTTCTATATTTTTTTTTTCTCTTTTAAACCTATCCTCCTCCACCTATTGTGAAAGGCAAACGAAACAACAAACAGTATAATATTTTAAAGGGCTTTCTTTATGTCAGGGTTTGTTCTCCTGTCTAGCTCAACTCTCTTCCAACTACTTCAATAAGTTTGGGTTGGTTTTTTTTTTTCTCTGAGCTTGCAAGGTAGGATACATTGCCCCTGTGTGATCTCAGATGATGGGGGAGTTTGGGGTGTGGATGGAAGCTCTGTATGAAGGTAAATATAACTTTCCACATTTCTTGTCGTACATAAATGTCTGTCTCCAGGAAAGCATTGAGGCCACAGCTGTCCAACACAGTGCCTGGGAACACGTCTCCAAGGCTCTGATGGGGCCTGACTTTTTTATGCCTCTGCCTGATTTTTTTCCTTTCTCTCTCATGATTGGCATTTGTCTTTTCTGGGCCTTGTTTGCTTGCGCTGCACTTGTAGGGAGCCTGAAGCACTGCAGTATTTTCATTTCAGTCAGGTTAAGGGTGATGAAGATTACACATGCATACTGATTTATGCCTTAAAGGCTGGAAATAGTGTCAAGTGTGATCTCAGCAGAGCGCTGCTCGATGACTCAAGTGCTCGGTATACGGTGTTATACTCTCAGACATCAATCCTCATCCAGTAAAATGAAAACTCTCTGTCCAGAACATCGTTCAATAAAGTCCTGATATGTAAGTGTTATTAGTTATTAATAAGATAATAATGATGTTTTCAATGTTCATGCCAAAGCCAGAATCGAGTCTTTATCAGGCTAAGTACTGTTGAAACACAAAGCAGTGAGCAGTGCCAGCCTCAAAGAGCTTTCACTGTAAATGTGCACTTGATAACCGGTATCTCTGCAAGCCACGTTATGCACATACTCGTGTGCTTCTGAGAACATTTCACTACGAAAGTCTTACACAAAGAGGCGATATAACTGTAAGCCTAATGTTTTTTAAAGAAGGTCCTTACATTATTATATTTGGAAGCGCCATATGTCAGGAGTTCTTGTAAATAGCAGTGGATCTAAAGGTGGCTGTTATCCCAAAGACATGAGGCATTTTTTTAAATATTTCAAGCTCTGCATTATGTTGAGGTCAGTGCCTATTGACTTTTTTTCTTCTTCTAACCATTTGCAAAAAAAAGCAAAACAAAACACAAGAGTAAGCGATTTGACAGCTAATGTTCCCATAAGATATAAAAGGCCAAGGACTTGAACCACAGGCACCTGTTTTGCAAGCTACTGGTTCTTCTTGTGCCGGTGCCTTTCTCTCTCTGGTTTTAACCACACATAGCTGCCTGCACCTGAAAAACTCTTCCCAGCACAGACATTATCAAAATTTGTATGTCCCTATGAAAAGTATTAATTTGGCCCTACCTCCTCTTCCCCTAATGAAAAAAGCCTGAAAATTCCCAGCCGAGCTGTATTTGCAGCATGCTAGGAAATACCAGAGATGGGAAGAACAACGCAAGAGCAGCCCAAGACTGAACACTGTCCTTCCAATTGCCTTCAGCCCTTGCCAGCGTAGGGAACTAAGCAGTTTGGTTCGCTACTGAGCAAGCGCTTTTTGCAAGACAGCTGGAAGGAATGATGGAAGGGGTGGAGGAAATGCCTCTTTCAGATGCCAGTTGCAGCAGTACAGTTAGCTCTGAATCTTTTCCTGCAAGTTAATTTAACACATCTCATTAATAGTGTCCAATTGAATAATGTAGTAAATGTTTCTAAAAGAGCTGGTAACGCACCAGACACGGAACCATTCATATCTGACTCAGTACTGCAACCTCAGACCATCCCTGTATCAATTAAATATTGTTAACCTGACACCCAGTCTGAGAGAGCAAGCACATCACTGAGTTCGGCTGCAGTGCTCTTTCCCTGCTCTATTTGTTCTGGCAGTCAAAAGGGGGCACACAGCCTGCCTAACTGTCATTACAGGTCCTTGGATAAGCGAAAATTCACTTTTAACAAAACACAATGCCTGTTCTTTTCTAATCAAGTCAAGCGGGCTTGTATTCTAAAAGGCATTAAACCGAGGGAGAAATAGATAAAAATAAGTTATGCTGTACTCCAAAGTACACCTGTGACTGCAACTATAATTGGTAGGTAGACAGACAGGCAGACACTCTGTCAACTTTGGAAATGGGTCATAGTGTTCTGGAAAAAACAGCAAAATGACTTAAAAGTCAGCCTTCAGTCCTACAGCTCTATCTATACTGTAGAAAAATAGATTCAAGTTGATTACTCTTACTCTAAGATTTAATTTCTTTTGGATATATTCCCAAAACAGTCTTATCAGCACTAACTGTATTCCTATTTCTGTGCTATGGTTTACAGGTACTGGCTGTGTAGCCATGCTAACGTAAACCCATCTGTATTTCCAGAATCAATGTAAATTCCTTAGTTTTTATTATTTTGGGAGAGAGAGGGGATTCTGAATAAATTTTGAAACTCCTAGTAGTGTTCCACATTCAATACACATTGCATGGAGTTTATTTGGTTTCCTTCTTCGTTAGTATTTTAATATGTTAACCAAATTTTTAATCTAAAATTGGATTAAAATATACCTGAGTTCTTGAAGCGACATAAATTTGATCCTTGCAACCAGCACTATGATGTGCTATCGAACACAGTTAGCAGGTTTCAAAGGCCGGAACTAGGATCATCACCTTTTGTGTCTTATCTTGCCCCCCTAACAATCCCATGTCTGTGCTATATTGTTTTGGCAAAATGGGTCAACGGAAATGTCAAGCAGACACCACTTTCCCAGGAAAATAAAACTTCAACTGTAATATGAACTGGCATTTGAAATTCTGGGTATGTTTAGTGCATACACAAACTATGCTGCATTTATTAATGAATACACAGTTACATCTACACAGCTATAAAACCATTCAGCAACAAAATCAAACTCGCAAGGAGAAAGCAGAATTAAGTTTGTTTTCCCATTCGTGTTTATCCACATCATACAATCTTCAGTTACCCATGTTAGTCCATTCTGTTCCCTCTGCAGTCGCTTTCCCCCTGTACTGCCAGGGAAGTGTTTTCCTCCCCACTACAGTGCACTCCCCAGAGCACAGAAGAAGTATCAGTGCCTAACACAAGTCTGAAGGTAGCAGGAGCCTAAATTGGATGCAAAGCGCGCGTAGATGGAATGTGTGTCAGAGACTTCAGCTGCCAAACACTAAGTCTTTACTGATCATGTGCAAATGGAGCTTTTTGTGTCTTACAGCTTGGTGAAATTCAAGTAGCAAAAGGCATCTACCCAAAGTAAAGGCCATCTGACTTCCAAATTTCCATTTTCTACTCACTGTATGTATAATGCTGCAGGTCTTTCCTGAATAGCTGCATTTTTAATATAGGGCAAAGCAACATAACTTTCAGTGAGTTGGCACTCCAAATCGGCACAGCCAGTTTGTTGCTGCAAAGCACTAAACGCACTTGGCACAAAACATCTCAATCCCCCTTAAAAAGGGGTGTCATCTTATAGGAAAGAGTTTTCTCCAACCCTGGAGGAACACTGTCTGTTTGTAATGCCCACTGAGGTCTACATCCAGAAACCCACTCAAACGAGAGGCTTTCCAGTACCTTCAGTGGGTATCAGATTCTTACTTAGCACTATAAATGAAATGATCTTCAGGATTTGGGGTGAGCATGACTGAAGAAAAGGTTCAGGGTTTGTGGAGGACAAATGGCCTGTAAGAAGAGAAGTCTTGAAAAGGAAGATTGATAAAAAGAGCTGGAATATCAGAGTGGTTTTCTGACAATTACGCCCGCGCCACCAGTTTGGTTCTCAGCAGTTATTAGTGTCGTGCTAGCAACAGATGTTGCGCATGACCAGTAACGACCCCGAAGAGAAGGCCAAAACTTAAGGCTCGTTTTCACCACTTCTACTACCCCAGGATTCAATGCCGCCATCAGCCCTAACTCGTGGCCAAACCCTGCAAGCACTGCTAGACGAATTAAAGCTCTAATTTAAGATAAAGGCTCCTGGGGGCAGGCGGGTTGAAACACGCGTGAGGCCTCAGCCCCGCTACCCCTCTCACGGCCGCAGCAAAGGCGCGCGTGGGGCAGGCCGCCCTCACGGAACGCACAGGCCTCGCGTGGCGGCCACAGGGTTTAACAACGGCGCTTTGGTTTGTCAGGGATGTTCCGTGGCGGAGCCCGGGCAGAAATGAGAGGCAGCTTCGGGGGGGGAAGGAGGGGGGGCGGGCAGCGGCGGGAGCCCTCAGCCCGGCGGCAGGTGAGGGCAGCCGCAGCCTCGCCGCTGCCACTGCCACTGAGCATGCTCGGCTCCTCCACATCCGCCCCCGCTCGGCGGCCGAGAGGCGCGGGGGGAGAGGCTCCCCGTCGGTAATAAGCCCCTTGCAGGTGGCGGAGGCGGCGTGCGGGGCTCGCTGCCGCCATGAACCCCGGCGGCGGCGCGGGGGCGGCGCCGGCCTTCCCCGGCCCCGTGCAGTGTAAGTGCCGCTGCGCGCCAGCGGGCTATGCGCGCTCCGGGGCCCGCGCGGCGGAAGCCGAGTTGAGCCGGGGCCTGGGCCGGCCCCGAAACCTGAGTAGCGCAAGAAACAGGCGGGAGCGGAGCCCGGGAACCTGGCTGGGGGGGGAACCCGGGAATCTGGGTGAGCGCGGCGGCCCGCACAGGTCGTGAGGGGCTGCGGGCCGGCGGGAGCGCCGGGCCGGGCGGGCCCGGGCGGTGGGCCCGGGCGAGCTCTGTAGAGCGAGGCCGCGGCCGCTGGGCGAGTGCCCTCCGCGCGGCGCGACGGCGGGGACCCCCCGTGGGACCCTGAGGCCTTCGGGGAAACGTGCCCGGGGCACGGGCGGCCCGTTCTCCCCGGCAGCCCCGTGCCGGCCCCGCCCCGGGGGTCCCGCGGTGCCCTAACGGACCCCCGCGGCTCTGGGCAGGCCAGAGGAGCTCTGGGGAGCCCCCGCGGCCGGGGCGTGTGGTCGGCGGGATGTCTGTGTGTCGGTTCGAGCGGTTGCAGCCATTTCCCTTTTCTCAGGACGAGCTCCTGACCCTGCTCCTGTTTCCACAGTTCCCGGCGGCACCACTGTGCTGGTGGAGCTCACCCCCGACATCCACATCTGTGGCATCTGCAAGCAGCAGTTCAATAACCTCGATGCCTTCGTTGGGCACAAGCAAAGCGGTTGCCAGCTCACTAGCGCAACGGCCGGGGCCACCAGTACGGTCCAGTTTGTGTCAGAAGAAACGGTGCCATCGACACAGGCACAAACCAAAACCAGGACCATCGCTTCGGAGACCCAAACCATCACAGGTATTCTGGTGTTACATACCAGGAGCTTGAAAGCACTCGACTCGTGCAAAGTGGCAATGTTACGTAGCCCTCTGCTTGTGTGCCCCTGTCACAGTAAGCTAAAATAACAGTTTTCACATGAGTCATCACATACCTGCAAGCAAAGGAAGAAAAGAAAAAAGTGGTGTGCTGCCTTCTTGGTTTTGGTATGAAAGCAGTCACTTAACTTGCATCTTAGTTAGCAAATTCACTTAGAGAATTGCTTAAGTCTAATGTGTTGTATAACTAACTTGTGCAAACTAATTAGAAATGTCAATACTTATGAAAAATAATCAAATTACTATGCATTTTATTTTTTAAGAGTGCTTTTGATGAAAAACAGACACAGAATTGCTGTCAGGCACCAATCCAGGCCTTTTTATGTGAGAACACTGCATTCCCTAACATTGCTCCCACAACTAATTGGTAGGAAAAATATTACTCAAAATTTCTGCCTATGCGAAGGCTCAAGTGAGGTCCTGATCCTGCAGACATTTAAATAATATTAGAATTTTATTCCGTGTGTGAAGGTTTGACCTGCTATATATAGTTTTATTTTATTTTATTTTGGTCTGGGACCTTACTAAAATCCAAATTATTTGACTTTAATTTGGATAGACAGATTAGGGCAGAGAATCTGGAAGAGCAGTGAAGCAAACTGAATTCAGGGCTCACTTCCAGGAATTTTTGCATTATAATCCCTCAACTTGGTGTGGGTTTTGGATGAGTCATTTTTCTGCTTCGTATTTACTCATCTTTAAAATGAGGGCAGTTCTATCCTTTTGCCCTTTTGGGGTATAGCGTTGTTTAATTGATTTAAAAGCTGCTACTTTGGCTGAGATAGTTTCAACTGTTGTTCTTGTGAGTAATAGCTAAAAACAGTATAGTTTTTATAGAGGCTGAACTTTTTTAACAACTTAAAAAAAAAAAAAAAGATGCCTTTTTGACAACATTTGCCATACAAATAATTGGGGATTTTTCTCCTTTGGGCTGTGGCACAGCCAGTGTCGAAAAACAAACATACTTTTATTAATGTAAGACCTGGACAGGCATCAGAAGAAACTGAACTTCTGAAGAAACTGAACGGTGCAGTCATATAGGATTCAGAGGGAGACAAGTGGGCCTACGTAGGGTTGTATTAAATTTACTGTGGCTCATCAGGTCTTTACAGAATTTTCACTGACAGCAGGATAGCAAGGGAGAGAAAAGCCTTTCTCCTTCCCCCCTCCCCCAGGTGAATAGGAAGCCAGGAACAGGAATGTTGCTGGAAAAAACAGAATAGAGAAGTAATTAATAAACTAGAAAATAATTAGATTTTTCTGATTGGAGAAGTTAATGTTCTCAAATTGAGCTCTTTTATGTGTTTAGTTTCTGCACCAGAGTTTGTTTTTGAGCATGGCTATCAAACGTACCTGCCCAGTGAGAACAGTGAGCCTCCAACTGCTGCTATCGTCTCTACACCACCAAAAGCACGTTCAAGAAAATCCACTTCTTCGCTTACACAGAAGAAACTAAACTGCTGCTATCCAGGTAAGATGTGGACTAGACCTTTTTCCTTTTCATTTTAAAATTGATAGGTTTCATATAGTGATATGCACGGTAGCTCTGTCTGTCTTAAGGAGTTAAGACGTGCCAAACCTGGCAGGCAACTTACTAAGGATGTGATGTACTACCATTGATACCAGTAGTAGTTTTGCCATTGATTTCACGTGTCCTTAGACTTTGGTGCTATACCGTGGTATACTCTGGCAATGCTGCAGTGGGTTTGCGTATAGACACTGGCCTCTGCCCACACCCATAGCAATGTAAGAGCAGAGTCTTGTTACATTTTTGCTAACTGCCATTGTATGTGAGAAATACTACAGGTGCATTTTGCATTATGTGTTTTGTCTTTGGTCGGTTAGCATTTTTATGAGGGTGGATTGAACCAAAGTATTTGGAGACCTTAAGGAGTAAAAACCGTGAAATACGCAGAACACATGTGCAGAGACAGCCATGTAGATGAGTAGTCATATTAATGGTAGCAGGAGTTACAGCCTCTTTTTGCAAGCTTGCCTTCTTTTGAAAGGCACATTTCAAATGCTTAGCATTCATTTCTGTGCTCTAAAACTGTAGCATTTTCCACTTGGACAGAATTCCTGAATGGTGAGCTGTTACCTGAGTTCCCAGTTGCACTAGCTTGAAGTCATACATGGAACTAATTAGTTCCCTCAGCATCCCCTGTGTACTCTAAAGAGCATCTCAAATCCTAGGCAGAGATTCCAGAGAACTTGTTTAAAGGTTCACAGAAAACGATAAAGTAAAGAGTGAATTGCCTCCTAGGGGAAGCATTAGAAAACTAAGGTTCATAGGTAAGCCGGTCACTATTTTAAGTAGACTTGAGTAAACAAGATAGGGAATTCATTTTCTGTTAATATTGAATTTTAAAGAAAATGTTCTTGAAAAGAAACGTAATGCCCAGAATATGGTAGTATATTTTTATTATTTTGTTAGATTTTCCTTGAATTTAATGATCTTAATCTTACTGTTTTCAGGTTGCCAGTTCAAGACTTCCTATGGTATGAAGGATATGGAACGTCATCTACGAACACACACAGGTTTATATAGTTGCTATATTTTATTTTTGGTTGGTTTTCTCCTTTTGGCTTATTTTCCTACAAAATATCTATAGTTAAATTAGATAGAATGTACATGTATGTCTGTATATTCTAGTATAGTAGCTCTCTGTGCCTGGGGAATTGCCCTTTTTGGGTAAGCCATGTCCCACTATGGGCAGTACCACTCACAGCTATGAAACATGAACACTGTACATCGATTTAAGGCACAGTTAAATTTCTGAGGTGTAGAGCATGTGTTTATCAGGGTGCAGTGTGGTGGTGGTGCATAAACCTCGTTTGTTACTCATATGGAACGATGATTCCAACATTTCGCCTCCTTTCCCCCTAAACCACAATTTCAGAGTTGTAAAGGGAGAAAGTTGCAAAGGGTCTTCTAAATTTGTTGCACTTGTGCATGCGGCCTTCTAAAGCATAGAAGAGTTCTTAGCTGATAGGACGGCTGCTGAAATCCAATGTCCAGCTTTTGAAAACTAGCCCCGTTTCTATTAAGTGTTTAGTGTGTGCTTTTCTTTTTCATTGCAACAACATCCTTACGGTGCAAAAATTCTTGATGCTCTTCTGTTTGTTTCAGGAGACAAGCCCCATAAATGTGAAGTTTGTAACAAATGTTTTAGTCGTAAAGATAAGCTGAAGATGCATATGCGTTCTCATACTGGAGTGAAGCCTTACAAATGTAAACACTGTGACTATGCAGCTGCTGACAGCAGCAGTCTCAACAAGCACCAGCGCATTCACTCCAACGAGCGTCCTTTTAAATGCCAGATCTGTCCTTATGCAAGCCGCAACTCTAGCCAGCTAACTGTACATCTCAGATCCCACACAGGTAAGTTTATACTAAAATTCACATCTGTAAAGGTTCGAAGGTCATAGGGAAGATTTTAAAAGGTATACAGGTGTCAAGATGCCAGAAAGGGCCTATTAGAATTCTCAAAAAAGCAGCTAGGCATCCAGCTTCTGTGAATTTCTTGGGCGTAGAATCCAGTAGGGCAATACAGCTTTACTAAAAATACCTGGAAGCAATCAGAAGACAGATCTGACTCGTGGTAGATTTTCTTCTATATTGATTTTGAAACTGCCTATTAGATGTTCTTAAATCAGTAGAACTGAAGGATCTAATTTATTGATTGATTGATTAAGAGTATGTAGGTTCCTATCTGTGTCTCTCAAATCTGGTCCACTAAATTAGGAACACTGAAATTACTTTATAATTGAACTAGTTATATCAATGCAAACCTCAGCTGCATAATTTAATTTTTCTTGCATCAGTAAATCAGCAAGTAATTAGCAATTTAAGTTACTTTTTTATTTTTGACCTTTCTTTGTGGTACCTTCCATGTGCAGACTGATGGACATCAACAGTGTAGTATGAGCAGCCAGAACTATATTCTCCACATCATTTTTGCTCTCTATATAGAAAGCTGTAGCCTCCAGGCTTATAAACATTGTATCATTTTATATTTGCATTATTTGCCTAAGTTTCATTTTAATCAGATTTCTCTTTTATAGATTGTTCCTAGAAGAGATTTGCTGTGAAGATACTGCTGTACAGTTGTCTTTGTACAGTTGTCTTTGTATGTTGTTTTTCATCTAATCCAGGGTACTGGATTAGTTTCTGTGTTGTCTTTTATACATTTGATTAGTTCTGTGAATTTTAGCTGCAAGGTGGTTATGGTTCAGTGATTACTAGATTAGCTTTGAACCTATCCTACATCTGATTCTGAATTCGAGTACTAAACAACATTAGTTCAGATGTGTGCAAGATGGGATTTATTTTGAGTAGATAAAAGAAATAAATCCCTTGTGCATTGTGAAGGAGGGGAGGGTTAAACCAATCTGTCTCTAGCAGAAAAGAATCTTTTATACTTCACAAATCTGCTGTGATGGAACAGGCAGGACTGTCAGGCAGTTGTTTTACAGGTTTCCCTCTTTCTATTGCTATATAAGAAGATGTGATGGTCAGTCAAAATAGTATGGGTTGTTATGAGAAATTATCTGTTAGTAAACACACTAGTCAGAGAATATGGTATTGCATTTTCCCCATATCATATAAGAGCGTGCATACTTGTGCATTTGTGTACATGGGCAGGTATGCTGTGAATTTGGCTGTGGGAGAACCTATGAATGATCATGGTTCTCTTGTATTTCCAGTCGAGTTAGATTTTTGTGGCATTAAATATTGCAATAGTTGGGAAGGGTTTTTAGGCTACCTTCTTTCTTTTTGGCAGATCAGTCTGTTGTATCTTAAGCAATTGAATTATGCTAAAATTCAAGTCTGTAGTTTTGTTGTCTCTTCCATTTCTTCAAAGTAAATCCTCTTTTGTAAAAGGACGACTTTTGGTTCGCTGAAAAGAGGCACAAGAATTTTGAAAGTAATAATTTCATCTTTGTTAGGTTACAAAGCTGTTATGCACACAGCCAATTTTAGGGGAAAAGTAAGACTGGTATGTAGAATATATTGCTTACTGGAATTAAATCAGTCATTCTCTAGAAGGTGAGTGTAATCAGCATGAGATCATCTACATAGCATTACTTGTTGAACTAGTCATCTAAAAATCAGTTTCCTGTTAATTTGAGTAAAACTTCTCTTACAATTAATAATTCCAGGATCAGACACTCTTTTTTTAAGCTATATTCTGTCAGTGTCGATTATGTATGGACAGAAATGTAAAGAAATACAAGTAATGGACCACTCTTTAAATAAACATACTTTGCTATATTCAGTAAAATTACAGGGTAGCGCAATATATGAAAAAGAATTAATATGTGAAAATTTACTCATTGAAATATGTACTGTGCCTTCATCAGCAAAGTAGATAAAAATTCAGTAGCTGAGTGTGCAGCTGAGACTGTAAAATAAACTAGGTGAACAAACAGTGCATCTTCATTAATAAAATCTGTTTAATATAGATAATACACCATGTATCTCAATTATTAAACAGATACATGGATTAGCACAGTAGGCCACAACTTGATTTGAAAAATATGCAACTAAACCTATGACATATGTAGCTGGATAAGCAAATTATGCAAAATTATACAGCTATCACAAACTCTATAAAATATTAACTTATAAAATAAATCAGCCATTTGCAGTTTGATTATTAAAGAAGATAAATGCTTGCTGAACTAAGTACACTCTCTTTTTCCTTCCCCACCAAGGGTGTCTTAGAACCTAATAACACAATTCTTTCACTTTTTCAAAATAATGCCTACCTAAAGACTTCATGCTTAGGTACTTTAGAGAACTACATATTTAGATTAAAGAAAAAAAGTGAACAGTTATTTAGTTGGGTTGCTAGGTTTGCTTTGGATTTTTTTTAATAACTTCAGAACTCGTCTTCACCCTGGAATTGATTATGTACTAAACAGAGCTACAGCTTAATTTGGTCATGCATGTTGTGACACAAGCCTGCAAATAAAGAAAATGCAAAATAGTGGTTTAGATCCAGGCAATTCAGATGGTCATTCGTGTAGGTAGCCTGACATAAATAGGCTTACAGAGATCTTGCAGATTAGTGTGTGCATTTTCCATGCTTTATCCGTTAAGAATTTGACCTAACTTTCAACTACATTGTTAGGTTTCTGGATCAGCATTGCTCTACAATAAAAAAAAAAAAGGCACTTATGAATATTTTATGTACCTGTTTGCATGAATGCAAACTGATATTGCATGAATACAAACTGATATTAGATTTTCTTGAAGTGATCTGTGGAACATTATTAGGTATGCTACATGGGGCAAATATCTCTTTCTTGGTTGCTGTAATGCCAGAAAAACAAAAGCTTAATGTTACTTCTGTGTGTAAGCACATTTCCCCAGAGTTGCAGACTTGCATGCATGTTTCATTAGTCTCACATTTGTCTTTTCCAGTTGCATTTATGTAGCTGTGATCCCTCTTTTTTTTCTTTTTTTTTCCGCCCTGTAACTGTAGTAATGCTATGGTTGTGCAGTCACCTGACACTGACCTAGGACTTTTGTCCCTACATCTCCCTGTGTTCTGGACAAGAGTTTCCACTACCTTCCTGTGCCAGCAATGGTATTTGTGCTGCACCCCATGAACCAGGCCAAAAAAGTAATCAGTTTTTCTTGTCAGCTAATCTAACTCAACTCTATGGTTGAGCAGTAAGGCTGGTGCCCATTAAGCAGCTGTTTCTGCAGTAGCCCGCCATTTACCTAGGCTTACGGTTAACCTACAATCCTCCCTGTAAACCTTGTAGTGTAAACCCAAGATATGGATGTGTTTATGTTTTTTTCTTAGACTTCAAAAATATAGCAGCTGTTAAAGTTACAATGTTTATTTTTGTTAATTTTAAACACTAGTTGAGATACACTGTTGCTAAAGAGGGACAAATGAGAAACTTCGGTCGCTTCCCTTGAGCTGAATAGCTTTATACACAAAATGAACTAAAAAATGGAGAATATCTAAGATGCAGAAATGAAAAAGCAACAGATGTGGGCAGGCGTGCTCGTGGAGAGTTTGCACACAAATACGTCAGACCAGGTGATAAATACTGTGCCATTAAAGTTCTCTACATCTTGAAAATATGTTGGGAGTTTACAGGTATTTAGAACAAGTCAGCTGTACATAATTCATTATAGCATTGGTGTCTCCAGTAGATCTTGGTGTCTCATCTGTAATTTGAACTGTGTTTTTTGTTGACAGGAGATGCTCCTTTCCAATGTCAGATGTGTCCTGCTAAATTTAAAATCAACTCAGACTTGAAGAGGCACATGCGTGTGCATTCTGGTGAGAAACCTTACAAATGTGAGTTCTGTGAGGTCCGCTGTGCCATGAAAGGAAACTTGAAATCACACATTCGTATCAAGCACAGCATGGAAAATACTCTCAAGTGTCCAGAGTGTGAATTTCAGTGTGGAAACAAAACAAGCCTTCGGCACCACATAAGAACTCATCAGCCCGAACAACCAGTGAAGTGCTCAGAGTGCAACTACTCTTGCTCCAACAAGGCAGCTCTGAAAGTGCACGAGCGAATTCACTGCAAAGATCGTCCTTTCAAATGTGAATTCTGCAGCTTTGATACCAAGCAGCGGAGCAACCTGACAACTCATGTGAGGAAAGCTCATGGTGACAAAGTCAAGACCAAGAAGCAAACGGTGGAGAAGAAGGAAGGAGATAGGCCAAAGCAGGGTGGCTCCAGGCAAGTTGCCAAATTGGATGCCAAGAAAGCATTTAAGTGTGACCTGTGTGACGCTTCCTTTGTCCGAGAAGATTCTCTTAGGAGTCATAAGAAGCAGCACAGTATGTATAATGGCTCTAAAAATAACGAACTGGCTGTTCTACAGCTCCAGATGGATCCCAGTCGGCAGGCCAGTGCCCCAATTACTGTCAGTCACCTCCAGGTCCCACTTCAGGCTGCTCAGGTTTCTCCATACAATGAGGGAAGGGTCAAGATCATCGTGGGTCACCAGGTCCCTCAGACTAACAGTATTGTTCAGGCTGCATCAGTGAACGTCGTGCCTCCTACGTTAGTTAGCCAGAATCAGGAAGACCTCTCAGCCAACAGCCGCTTGCAGCTGCTGGGCCAAGTCAGTTTGTTGGCACCACCTCCACCTCCCATATCTCAAAGCGAAGCAGGACCTGTGGCACAACCAGCAGTTCTTCTCACAACCCATGACCAAAGCGATGGAAGCGCTTTACATCAAACTCTGATTCCTGCTGCTCCTGTCAGCAGTCATGAGGCTTCAGCAAACCAAGCTTTCATCACCAGCTCTGGAATCAGCTGCTCTGACTTAGAAGGCCTTAATGCTTTGATACAAGAAGGAGCAACAGAAGTGACTGTGGTTAGTGATGGAGGTCAGAGTATAACAGTGTCCACTTCAGCTCCCCCTCCTCCTATATTTTCTTCATCCTCTCACACAGAAGCCCCTAAGCAGACCTATTCTATCATTCAAAGTGGAGCCCATACAGCTTTGCTGTGTCCAGCAGACTCCATTCCAGATTAGTCGCAAAGTGCTATTACTAAACAAATTTCAATCTCGGAGGCAGTGCTGAATTCAGCAGAAATGCATAAGACATAAGTAAATGCAGGATTTGTCCTACAAAGCCAAATACCTTCTATTTACACATTTTACTTGTCTGTACTTGGAAACATACATCTTGTATGTGAAAAAGAGGATGTGTATATTTATGTGCCTCTATTGAAATCAGAGGCTGTGTTCTTTGTAAAATCTGAGCATCGAAGCAACTGTTGACAATTTCACCAAGCCGTAAGCTTCCCAGAGTATGATTCTTGTATTGTGCTGGCTAAAATAAGAGAGCCTCACCTTATGATGAATTACCTTCACAGCAGACTCGTTCTTTCATGCACACACAAAAAGGTAATAGTTCAAGCCATTCTGAAGTATATTTTTAAGTGAAATCTCTTTCAGTTACATGCTATGTATGCATTAACTGCACCTGGCTTATTGTTGATCTGTAAGAAATGTCTACTACTGGGTCTAATGCAGCCTTAGTAAAGTTTAAGGGGGCTGTTCCTTAATATCTGTAGAAGTTGCTAGCACCTGGCACTTAATCTGGAAATGGTTATGCAGAAGACCAGGTGATCATTTTTAGAAAACAAAATAATTTTGTCTGTCCGTCAGTAATAACTAACTTTGTTAGCAAGAACACTATTACAAATTATATATATGGCACAGTGATCTCTGTCAGAGACACCTGTGTTTTAAAGAACAAAACAACTGCAAATATATTTTTTACAGACACTACTTAAATTTTGGTTTTATTTTGATGCTGCCTGTTTGTAGTTGCATGGGTGGTAAAAGTACATTACATTTTAGCTCTGTTCTTTTCAAGTTAAAGGGAAAAAGGAAAAGATTGAATTAATTCCATTTTAAATAAAAAAATAGTAGATTCTAATCCAAGGTCTGAAACTCCAGCATAAATTCAGATTGGATCACAATGAGATAGTAATTTAACATTATATGATGCACATTTCTAAAATGAATGAATTCTAGGCTGTATTTTGAACTATGCAATATTATATCTGGTAAGCATTCTCGTAGTGGTAGCTAATAATACCTTCACTACCAAACTATCTCGTTAAAGAACAGACTCTCAACTTGGGAAGATAGACAGCTCTGTAGGTGCCTGGATCTACAAAAATCAGAGATCATTTCACAGCCAGGCAGCATCCCAAGGACAAATGTTAACATACATGAAGACTGAAAAGAGACTTACCAAAACCAGCTCTGAGATTCCCTTTTGGGGAATCAAAGTCAAGTTAAATTTCACAGTATTTGCTAGTGGGAAACATTGAATGATTGCTTTATGTGCTAGAAACATGCTTGGAAAACTTACAAAGATTATATAATTAGTGCCACTCTCTGAATAGGCCTCGTGTTTGAGATTTTTAGCTTGTACAGCCTTTATTTTGTGTATGTGGGAGTGCTCCCCGCTCCTTCCCTCTGTGTGGTACGCACTCTACATACAGTGTAAGGCTTCATGCTTTACAGTGACGAGTAGGAAAATGCAATCATAACTCACAAGTACAGTCTTACAGGTTGTTCTTGAAAATGTGACCTTTGTTTTTTGTTGAAATAAGGGTTGTTTAAACTTGAATGCTCCAGTATCGCTGTCTTCATTATTTATGGGAAATAGTCTTTTTGGAGATCCATATCTCTTCTGCCTTCCTAATCCTTGATTCTAAATTAACGTTCTTTTAAAACAAAAACCCCTTCCAAATAATCTTGGCTTTAAAATCTGGGTTTTGATTTGAACTGTTTGACAGTGTGCCTGACATTTGTGGATATCAGAAAAGACCACACTCCAGTTAGAGGGAGAAACTTCGTAAATGCTTAATTAAAAAAGCATTATTAAAGACTTGTTTTCTAGCCCGATGCTGCATTGAAATATGAAGCAAGAGTTCTAAGTTCACTGACAGTTGTATTTCGGGGTTTATTATTTCCTACACTTCTTCTGCAACTTTTCTGGTGATACAGGTTTGTTAATTATCTTTTCCCTACTTATAGGTGATTTAAGGAGCTGACAAGACTCAGTTCCAAGTCACTGAGCGCGCCTATTTTTATATAAATTAGAAGTAGATGGGAGGTTTTTACTACATTAGATCGCTGTAGAACATTCATTGAGAACAATAAACTGAAAGCCTAGATACTTTGAATTTTAACGCTGGCATTGCTGTTTTGTGGCTCTCCAGTCATGTTTCATTGTTGTACCTATAGCACAGACCTGTTCATTACATTTCAGCTGTGTTGAAACTGCTTGTAAAGCACTTGGAAGATAAAAGGCATCACAGGTAAGTGCTTGATCTTATTATATGTGGTCCCCGATATTCAGGTTGTAAATGATCACTGGAGCAGCATAGATCAAACACTTTGTTATCTTTGAATTAAAATGCATGGCATAGCAGCAATTCTTGACTATTAAACCATCTCCAAGTGTGTGTGTACATATGTGCGTGATCTAAACCATCAGGCTGTGTACAGTGTTTCTGTGCGCTGGGCAGTTACTGTAAACACTAGTGAAAGATGGGAACACTTTCAGTCCTGTAACAGTAAATACACATTTTTCACCCAGCTTACAGTGGTTCTAGACCTCTGCAGCACTGGTGTCGCAGGGGAGGAGATGCTTCCCCAGGAGCGCGAGTGCCTAGCGGGGCAGAGCTGCCCAGGCTGTGGCGTGGGTGACAGGCAACTGAGCTGCAGGAGGGCAAGCCTGGGGAAGTTCAATGCAGTTGAAGTTCAAGTCTATTTGACCTGCAGAGGGAGGGGGGCTCCTTCAGGTCATCTCAGTGGTCCAGTTTACAGCACTGCTCTGCAAACAGTTACAGTAGCATAGCAAGGTAGATGGTAAACTACAACCAAGATCAAACCAGAGATGGGTCGGGTGGGAGATTTCTTCCACCTCCTTTTTTTGCCAAATTGTAATACTGAGCGACACAAATGGTGATAGCAAATTATACTCTCAGCTTTCAAAAGCTGTGCTGGGTCTTTGAATAGGGTTTGAATAGTCTATTGGTGATCTAGGTTTTAATACCAGTTATTATATATTTTCCCTTTATTGTAAGACAAAAGAATCTAAATTGATCTGCCCTCACATACGTGGTTTTGTCGCTGGTAAGTCTGCCTCTGTATCTGCATGCTCACACACCATCTTCCCAATATTTCCTGCTGGTTGATTTTATGAAGGCTGGCGATCTCAAGGATAATGATGTTTTAATTTCTACAAGCCACGTGGGTAGAGAGTTTAAGTATCCCAACTGAGGGGCTTGCATGTCAGAGACCCTGGTGATGGAGCTTTCCAAGTGCTCCAGCTGGACAAGAAACTTCTGCCTGGGACATGGGATAGGAGCTGGTGCTGCTCCGGGTTTAGACCTGGTGGCTCTACATTGCTGCAAAGGGGGGGCTAGTCTTATTTTAAGATAAAAGTTTGGATGTAACTGCTGATCAGTTACATCAGTAACAGACTAACTGCTGAGACTGGTGGGTAAGGTAGGCAGGCGGCTTTCGGTATAGAAAATTGTACCAAGCCTACAAACTTGTAAGTGCAAATGTGGCAACTAAAAAGTAACAATTTTCATATACTTGTTGGTATAAATGAACTCTGCATGCAGCGTTTCATGAGCATGAAGTATTTTGTGTCATCTATAGGTGGTGCTAGAGATCCAGATAAACTTTTAAGTGTGCTCTGTTCTGCTTGGCGGTCTGTTTCCTGTTGAACAGTTCCCTGCTTTTAACTCCTTGCCGGGTAAAAACATTTCAAAATCCACTTTTATAAGACGTTGCAAAAAGCTTAGCTGTAAAAATCTTACTTTCACTTAAGATAAAAAGCAACAAATAAAAAAAATGTCCTAAGTTTTCTACTGTTAGATCCCATGAAGCAGATCTATAGCCAAAACTTAATGTCACAGTTTATGTTAAATTGATCATTTTTTTACTCCCTGTTAATTAATTTTAATCTGTACATAGCTTGCAGCTGCAGAATTGTCGTGCACTACAAGAATGATACAAAACGAGCAATTTTGACAAAGGTGATGGTTTGAACTGCAATTTATCTGTGTTTGCACTTGGCCAACAGACCTGCACCCAGGGGATGCACCAGCATGTCCAGGAATCTCATGTTCAATCTAATGTCACACTTAACGTTACACAGCTCTGTTATCTGCATTTCAGCTTCACAAAAAGGCTTGTTTACCTTCTAAAATAGGAAACCAGTAGATTTGTCATATTGTAAAGACTAACCTTCATTCTGGTCCTATGTGTGCCTCTAAGATAAACAGGAAAGATAACAAAATGGTGTGAATGAATAGACAAAGCTTAGTGCTGCTTCTTCAACATTGTTTAGCTGATTGCATTATGTTTAAGTGAACAGTCCAGTTCCACCCTAAAAAAAAAAAAAGCTGATAACCAAGGCTAACATGGGGGCATTTTTTTTTTTCAATTTTCTGTTCCAATATTCTGGCTTTATTTTTGTGTATGACAATAATGGTCTTTGTATTTTGGAGCTGGCAGAAGCAGATTGTTTTAATCTCTGATATTCATTTAATACATTCTTCATGTTATCAACAGAACTATCCCTTGAGAGAGCATGGTAATTCATAACAAGTGTCTCTTGTAGAGTTTGCTTGCTTTCAAGCAGATGGTAAATAAATGGTATACCTTCCTGGAGTTCTGCCATAGCCACAGAGCTCTGTAGCAAGTTGTCTCTTTCCAGGAGAAAATATTTGGATGGATTTTGTTCCTCTTGCCTGGGGATCTCCAAGCCCTCCCTGGTAAGCACTGAGCCCCACAGTGCGCGTGTGGCACAGAGCGAGCAGAACCAGCTGCCCGGGCTGCTGCTGGGGAGCGCTTCTCACTTCTGCTCGCTTGTTACAAAATGGATGATGTTTGCACTGCATTGCACTGAACCGGCTCTAAGAGGAAAAGGTAAAACTAAATATTCTGCAGTTAGTTTCCCTCAACTCATTCATTGCAGGTTTTGCTCTCTGCACAGGCTCGTGCTTTTTACACAATTTGCTTGTGGAGTCCCATTTGCGAGTTACAGTGTGTTACAGTCCTCCCTCTTCTGTGAATATGAATGTCTCAGACTGCTTAAAGAAATGAGGTTAAACAGAGCAAGAACGTTAGCCAGAACACTAAGCAAGCAGTGGTGCATAGCGCATATGCATTTCAAATAAAGCAACCCCCAGCTCTTGCATCCTTCCCAACCCTTTTTGATTTTGTTATCATTGTTACTCCATGACACTGCTTTTTAAAACCAGACCCAAGTATCACATGAGCAGAGGCTTATCCTTGGCAAGACCTACTAGAATGTGCTTTTCTCTCTGATTTTGTGAGGTAGAAACATGCAGCAGGAAAAAAAATCCAAAGTCCAAAGAAAAATATGTCTTCAACACCTTTAATTGTGTTTTCGTGTGGCAGTTATCTGCATGAGCTCCTGCACGATGTCCCCAGAAAGACCCAGTGTTGAGTTTGAACAATAAATCAGCAGCACCCTGGATTAAGCCCTCTATCAGGGTTGCTAGTATCTTTTATGCGGTTTTAATAAACACTTTAACTGTCATTTGCATCAAAATGGCAGATTCCTGCTCAAAACCAGCATCAATTTGTCCCGTGCACAGCGGGGGTTACTGGATATGCAGATGCACCGGGAAGCACTTCTGGATGAGTGAATGGGATCAAGTCCTCACGTGAGATGAGACCTAAAAGCAAGCAGACCTTGGCCCAAAGCTAGCTCCTTTGGGATCTGGGGGAAAACCAAACTTCTATTGAATACACATGTGTTTTGCAATTAAAAAATTATAATCAGAATATTTCCCAATCATTTTGGCAGAGCTATTTATTGCTATTATGATCTGACTGCACTGGAAAGTACCGTCTGTTGTGGGGTTTTCAATTGTTCTTTAAAAATATTAGAAGCATGCCCAGACATTTTTCTCTAGATTACAAACAGGAAAGGCTTCTTTTTTACTTACATTTATTTATTCTATATTTCTGATTCTTCATTTATTTATTTGTGTTTATAGTCAAAATATAGTCAGTCATCCTTTTTGCAATGCAATGCTCTGGTGTCTGTAAAAATATGTGCTGTGTCCTCAATGGAAAGGCTTCTATCCTATAATTTCAGGAATATTGACTGGATACTCTAATGGCCTTTTACATCTCTAGCTGGAAAATCTTTAGCCTTGTTATTTAAATTTTAAGAAGAGAAACCAATATTGCTAAGAGAAACTGATGTCTCCTGTCACTTATCCCGATGACCTTTCATAAGGTGATAAAGGTTTCTATAGTGACCTGAGGAAATAATGTCTCAGGTATCACTGTGAATTAAAAGTCTGTCGCAGGAAAAGCTTTCTTTTCTCTCTCAGGTATCCAGTTCTGCCTTTGTCTTTATTCCAGTTGCTAGACACAGAGAAGGACTCATAAAATGTACAGTATTTGGTTACATGGTTGTCTTTCATCTTTTAGAGACTTGACAATGTTGTAGGGAAGTAAAAAAGTCCATGACAAAGCAAAGCTGGGGTTTTTTTAGTGCTGTATACCATCAGAGTAACAAATAATATGTACGTTCAGGGTCTGCTGCTGTAATGCCACTGAATTCTGTGACTTGTGATACCAGGTAATTTATTCCATAAGCTTCAGGAGCTGGGTTTGCCTCTATAAGAAACAGGAATTACGTATTATTACAGATTCAACCTTGGCAGAGGTGCTGTGGGGATTGCTCTAAGTTCCTAGTTTCAGACCTCATATAAACTTGCTTTTAATGTCTGAAAGCAAAAACTCTCTTGGTTATTGGGTGATTGGGTGAATTTTGTAGCAAAAAAGTTGAAGGTTATCTGGAAAATAATTATCTGAGGACCTGTAGAGTTTCAGAGGGGGAGGGTTGGGTTGGTTTGGTTTGGTTTTTTTAAGGATACAAGAATGCATTCATGCCTTCTTGGGCTCCTGGATAAAACTACGTGTTATGCCATGAACGTCTTTCAATTTATCAAACCTCATGTGAGAGATCCCTAAAACAAAGCTTAGAGAGACCTCCAACATTTTCAGCTTGAGTTTCCCATTCATATCTTTCAAAATGAAGGCGAGATGTTAAAGTGTCTGTGCTATCTGTATAGGCAGCATTTGGAAATAAAGGCTGGCCCTACATAGCAGACTTAGGCTGCATATCCCTGTTGGTCAGAGCTGTTCAGACAATTTTCTATCATTTTTCTTTTGATCGCAAAATGGAAGCTTGTCAAGACTGGGACCCCCTGCGCCAGGTGAGGCAGAGCAAGGCCAGCAGCGCAGGTCGGCTGTGTTCCCCGTGGGTCTCCCAGCCCTGAGCCATCATCCCGTTCTACCTGGTGGTTGTATTTGCACCTTTTGAAATGTCAGTTTCTGAAAGAAAATATCCATCCTCCACCTTTTCTTAACACAGATCACAACTTCATACTTCCAAAGTGTCTCCCCACTTACTGTTACTGGCCATATTTAATTATTATATTAGTAATATGTATATTCACTGGAGTAGTGCTGCTGAATTCCCCACCTGGAGAAGGTGACTGTGCACCTCAGAAGTATATTGTGAGGATGAGAATAACTTGGATACCTCAGTGATGAGCAAGATGTAAATACCTAGATAGATACTAGAGATAGTCAGTCACATCTCATGATGGCCTAAAGCAAAATTTGAAAGAACGGGAATGCATAAAGCTAAACTGCATAATGCATAGCAGTCATAATTAATAGATTAAAGTTCTTTGTGAAACAAGCTTTTTTATTCTAGTAAACGAAAGGGACTATAAATGGTGACATAGTTTTAGAAAAACAACAATGTAAGATGCCATGTTAAAGTTGTAAAGCTAAAGAGGTGCTAAAAATGTACCTTGTTTTTAAATTTTTACAAGACTGATGTAAGGCTTATTATCTTAAATAGCATTTTCCCTCATCTCCAGGCATATTGGATCATTCTGTTTTTCTAAGTACATATAGTTGCTGGGGGATTATGAAAAAGTTGCCAATCTTTGCTTCTTAGTCCCTCCTAAAACATTCAGAATTTATCATGTGAATCAATTTGCCTAAACAATGTTAAATTTTGCTTTTGTTGTAAAATCATGTAGATCAGCCATTGATACAACTTTAGTTGGATAGGGATGTTCATGATTTTTTTTCCCTTAAAAAAAAAAAAAAGGCTGCCAGCAAAATTGCTTTTTGGTGATGACTCTGCTTGAAAAGTGCTCTGCAGGGGCCCATTCCCAATTGATTATCTTTCACAGCTAATAGCTTCAAAGGCTATTTGGTGGACAGTCCAGTTTTACATTTAAATGTAAATCTTGATAGCCTTGACAGACTGATGATCAGAAAAAAGGGAGGTAAAAACAGTAAAATAAATGTACAGCTGGTATAACTTTCACCAGCTCCTCCAGGGGCAATTGTAGTAAAATTAAAATGGTTACAGTTTGACAAAGCTCTTTAGAGTGGACGTGAGTGAAAACTTTCCTCAAAAGATCTAGCATTAATAAGTTGCTAAATAGCATGTCAGCCTTAAAAGTTCAGTACAGTGTCAATGGCTCCCATTTGTGCTTCATTTGGATTCAGGAGTAAAGTTCAAAGCACTGAAGCCACCCAGGTAAAGCCAGTCTTTTGATGAAGCTACAGCAGAGAAGTTCTCTGGAAAACCAAGTTCACATTTGCAACTAAAACCTCATGGCAGACCAGGTGGCATCAGTGTGAGAAGACGTGTTGGTCGGCCACCGATTTCCTGCGGCATGGGCGAGGTGCCGCAGCTCCGGCTGGGACCAGGGTGGTTCTACCCTTCGGGCGCAGGAACAGGAGCTGCGCTGGCCCTGGGCCTCTTTGCTTGGACGAGTGAAGGTGGAGTCTGGGTTTTGACAGACCTTGTAAGAATCACCAAAGTGGCATGAAGATAAAGCTAACGAGGAACCAGAAGACTGGTTCTCTGGCAACAAGCCAACTGCCCCATCGCTTTTATGAGCTGGCTGGGATTTTGGCATGGTGAGGGGGATATAGGCTTCACGTTGGAAACGTGATGAGGCAACAGAAGGACGTTCAGGATTGCACAGTTGAGAGCTCCTTCAGCAATGATGTGCTTGTCACCTTTGCTGTAAAATGATTGAATTGCAGCAGCCTGGAGGACCCTGCAGAGGTAGCCCGCATGCTTTTCCGTTGCCTCTTTGCCTCTTTCGCCCTTTCTCTGAGCCTTATCCTTTCCTTAGACATTCCCATCAGATCACAGTTAGTGTCTTTGTTGGCTTCATTGCCTGAACTGCTCAGGACTCTCCCAGTCACTGGCCGTGACATATTCACATGCCAACCGCACCACGTTCAGAGAGGAAAGCAGTCATTGAGGACGGAGCAAGTGGTTAATGCCATCCTATTGGCAGGAACCCTGGGGAAAGGCTCTTCACAACAGAAAACTACTGAAATAAAACGTTGTCCAAAAGTAACTCAAGTTTCTTACTTCATTACCATCTTGTTTAATTTCTAATGTGCTCCAGGACTCCTTACATAGCAATGGCTAAGTGTGTTTTTGAGCCGTTTGATTGTGAGTCAGCGACGAGTCCTTGACCACCAGAACTGCTTGCAGGGTTACAGATGCAATCGCTACTGTGGTCCTGTTAGCCAACCCCACCATCTGCTCCCCATGCTTACATAAAGTGCTCTGAAACTGTGGTCAGTGAGTAGTGTTACCTCTGTCTCATGCTAAAATATGTTGCGGAGGAGCTGTAATCTCAAGCTGTAATCTCGAACTGAGCCGCTAACCACTGCTAAGCGTCAATATGAGTGCTGCTGATCCCTGTGCTGTGCTTCCACAGCCCATGGGAGAAAAGGTGGACAAGGAATTCCTCATCTCCAAAAACATCTCAACAACTAGGAGTAGATGCTTTTTTCTCGTTTTTAATCTTTGTTGCCATGGAAATTGAGCCACAGACACTCACTGCTCGTTTTCTCCTGCATAGGCCTCAAGTGTCCAAACACTCAAGAATACCAGTTAGCCACTGTCCAGCATTTTCCAGACTTTCAAAGGAAGGAAAAATAAGGGGCAAAAAGGGAAAATTCTCAGCATAGAAGCCATTGAGAAACAGGAGATCAAGGAAGGAAAGTCTGTCTATCTCAAAGGAAAATAGGAAGGTAAAGAATTAGGGATACTTGGTGATGAAGACATAGTAGAGAAGATGTTTATCCTGAGCAAGGGCCACCACAAGGGACTGGCACACTCTGCAAAAACCACCCCTTGAACTCTACTTCCTTTTTCATATCAGTTTCTGAAATCATCCACATAAAGTCTATGGACTCGAGATGGTTTGCACTACTGCAGCCAAAATAATGCCTGGCACAGCTCATCCATATGTAGCAATGAAACCAGCAGCCTGGTAGGAACTGAACTGCACTGATGTCTCCAACCTAATCATGGAGCTGGTTAGCCATGCTTGGTGCCCATGTGAAGGAGTAAGCAGCACCTGCCAGCCTCTGGGCATTGAGCTGAAGCCGAAATGTTGCAGATAGGGAAGGCGAGAGGGGCAGACCTTGCACTTCTCTGCACTTCTTTGCAGGAGGAGAATGCTTTTGTTTAAATTATGTTTAAATTCCACTCCAATGGCACAATATTCCTGTGTAATAGAGTAAAGGTCATCTAAGCCTATCTTTTTCTTTTTTTCTTCTTCTTTTCTTTTCTTTTCCTTTCCTTTCCTTTTCTCTTTTCTTTCTTTTCTTTTCTTTTCTTTTCTTTTCTTTTCTTTTCTTTTCTTTTTTTCTTTTTTTTTTTTTTTTTAACTTCTACAGCTCTATAAATCCTCTGCAATAAATCCCAAGCTCCCTTAGGAGTCATGACTACCTCATTGACCATAGTAAAATGGTATCAAACCCGGGCAAAACCCCACCTGCCTTTTATTTGTCCTTCAGTCCTACAGGGCAGGAGCATGAATTAACAATGATGCCCCCCTCCCCATTAATAATATCCTCCTTCCAATATAAAATGAAGAAAAGCATACAAAGCATGTTTAACAAGAACGGATATGTACCCACACCTCCTTCCCCTGCTGAATTCACTCCCCCGTTTTTTATTTACTCAGGATGTACAAAGCCAAGCAGCCAGCAGATTCAGAAACCTCACCTAACCGGCTAGAGCATTGAAAAGGCCCAAAATGAAAATGCTTGTGCCATGAGAGAACTCAAGCTGCAGGGGTTTTTGAGCCTGACCCCCTCCAGACCCCGTAGTAGTAAATGTTCCTGATATCATGGGAGCAGCCAGCAGATGGGCAGGACCTGGCAGCAGCCAGGGGTGGAGGATTCCTGGCGCAGGGGCTCGGTGCGTTTTTTTGAGGGAAACTCCTCTGTGCAGAGACAGTGACTTGGGGATGAAAACCCAGCCGGCTCTTTGCAGAGTTACTGAACACCAGCTAGTACAGAGGAGTTGCAGCAATGTATTTAAATTTGAATTAATCCTCTTTTCCTCCCATGTAGATAAGCCTTTAATAATAAATCCGACTATCAATCCAGTTTATATGAAAAGGTATGATCTATAAAGGATCCATGTGCAGAAACACAAAGTTCTGTCTATACTAAGCTCTGAATATATTATTCATGTGGCCACTGAACTTTGCAGGAATCTTCCCATTGATTTCACCAGGCTTTATGTTAGATCCCTAGTTAAAATATGCTTGGGCATATGATTCGTACAGAAGCTAGCAGTAATACAAAGCAAAAACAGAAAAAGAAGGTTTTTTTACTTGTTCTTTTACTTTTTTGACATGCCAGTTTCCTGTTCTGGGATAGGTTTTCAAATATTTGTTTCACAAGCCGTTGACACATGCATGCATAATTGGTCTATTTGCATGTGCAAATTTCTATTATTTGCTGTGCATCTGCACATTCCATTGTATGCATTCAATTTTTGCATTTGTTAAATAGAAATACTTTGTATTTGCAGGAAAACTAGACTCCACACACAATTCCTCTATTTACTATGATAACAAACAAGTATTAAAAACCAAACAAAAATAAACAAACACCCTCATCATTAAAGCAATATTAATTCATATAGAAAAACCAATTAATCCAAAGGTTTTCTTTTTGTATCTATGCGTGTTACAAAGATGTTAATTTCTTTAAATCACAAAGACTATCATTATTTTAGTTCATATTTAGACATACAGACTGTACCATAAGCTTAAAAATTTTCCTCTCTTTCCTTCTGCATTGTTGTTAGTGGAAAACAATTACAAAGCACAATTTCTTTGAAGGGGACTTCCCAAAAACTTAATCCCTATTCCTTTTAATTTTAAAGATGCTCCGTTTAAACATTGTATATAATTTTCTGTATTCACGCTTGGTAAAAATCTGGGTGTTCACTAATTTTACGTGACCTCTGTCCTGCTTCTTTGAGCTAGCTTGTCTGAAGGAAGAAGGTATCGCTATGGTAATCGAGAGCAGTTTGGCAGTAAGGGGCTAGTTAGCATCGCTGATGAGTTATGCCATCAATACCAAACTGATTTCCAAGATAAATGCAACCCTGAGGCGTAACAAAGCACAAGTTATGGCCAACTGTCTGCATATGTGATCATCTTATAGTGATAATACAGCTTTTATGACTAGCCTGGTGATGCATTTATTGTGGTTTTTGGAAAGAAAAGGCTTAAATTAAGAAGACAGTGTAGTGATCAGCTAAATTCTTTAGTTCAGCTCCTAATCATTGAACAAGTTGCTCAGTTGACATTGAATGAGTCTAAGAAAAATTGAAGTATAAATGATTTGTTAGAAAAGCAAATAATTTGGGTTACAGTTACAGAAAGAGAATGTGAGGCCCCTCAGTGACCACATCTTCTTCTATGTACAAACAGTTGATAATCTTATCAATGCAAAGTTGCCTCCGTGCTGCATTTAAAAGCAAGTTGCCTTTATTCCAGCTTCCACTCTATTAAAATCTGCTATAAATACCTACTTTATAACACCGACCCAATATATAAATTGCTTAGTTCAAAAGAAAAGCTTTTTTGGAGGAAGGGGGGCAATGGAGTAAACGCAGTGTGTTGTAAAAGCTAAGTGGTTTTATTGGCACTTTAAAATACCCTTTTATGCTGAACTCTATCAGCTCTGATTATATATAACAACAGTAGTTATGTATTAAAAATGTGTGTCAATAGTTCTACTAACACTGTGATTTGTCATTTGTGTGCCAGAGGTCCCAACAGGCTTGATTGCCAAAATCTAGCCATGGCTTAAAGGGATCAGACGCTGGGGTATGTTGTTTGTTTGGTAAATGATAAGAGTAACCATCTCAGTTATTTGAATAAGAAACTTCGTATATCAACCACAAAAATGCTA
Organism: Calonectris borealis; assembly: GCF_964195595.1. Taxonomy (NCBI): domain Eukaryota; kingdom Metazoa; phylum Chordata; class Aves; order Procellariiformes; family Procellariidae; genus Calonectris; species Calonectris borealis. The sequence continues at coordinate 9,867,314 of NC_134328.1, read as the reverse complement.
ATGCAGTCTGCACTCGCACACCTCTTAGGGATGCCCGTTCATGATGCCAGTGGAGAAGCCTAGACTGCCGTACCAAGTCACCAGCCTGCCTGGTGCAGGAGGTTCTCGTAGGAGTTGATCAATCAAATAATGAATAAGACCTCTAGTAGAGACTAAGGAACAAGTTTATTCATATTTACATAGGAAGTTTGATATTCTCCTGTATTAGTGATTTAGTACATACCTTGTAACTGTGTGGCTAGATGTCAGTGATGATAGAGCCATATGAACTCTTGCTCCCAAAACAACACCACAGGAGGTAAAGGTGTGTCTCACTGAGAGGCATTAAGACTTATATTTTCCATGGATGAGCTACTCAAATGTATCATACATTTTTTTGTGTGAGACTGTAGCCAGGATGTAGCCACTCAGATAGCCTGTCTCGCCTAAACTTCTTAAATAAGCAGCATGTAAAGCAAGCAATATCACAGTTGCTTGCAAATCAGTCAAGCTGGTGGGTTTAGGGTGGTTTTAAGACAGTACTGTATATAAAACAGTGAATAAAGTTTCATTGCACTTGACGCAAGTGAAGCTGCCCTCAGACAGCAGGTGTTGAGCCTGTTTTGTTCAGTGGGGGGAACCTTTCTTTAACCAGCTTGTTCTGCCTCCGTGTGAGTTCACGGGCTGTGAAATGAAACATCCCCCAGGACAGCTCGCTCTTTGAATTCTCTCGGCTGTATCGCACATAAATTATGGTACTCTGAGGCTGGAGGAAGTAATTTAATGCTGGAATTCTCCAAAGGGTTTGACTGCTTGTTTTTCTGAGGTGTAGCTATGTTATACATTATATATAAACAGTGACTTTTTGTGTTATACCTTATATATAATCAGTGACTTTTGAAGACCCCCTCTTCTTTGCATTCATAACTATTCCCATAGGAATTAGATCAGTGACTTTATATTGATAATTGTGGACTACTCAGTACTTTGTTTTCTTTTCATACCATCCTCAGCTGATGGCCAGGCTGAGTGATGCCTGCAGGAGCAGCCAGCTGCTCCTCACCCTTAGTGAGCGTGCTTTGACCAACAGGCCACAGCTGGAGAAGGGGCACCTTCCTTCTCTCTCTATATATATACACCAGCTCCCACCACCCTTGAAGTCATGTCTTTAGATGTATCCTCCAGTCCCAGCCCTTCCTTACTGCACACAGCAGTTACTGAGCAAATGCCCATGTAAGATGCTGATGTTCCCTGCTCTACAGCTTTTGTTACCTCCTGAGGCAGAGGGAGCAAGTTGGTAGCTGGAGTTAGTTGTATGGAGCACTTGGCTGCCCTGCTGCTGTTCTGATTCATCTCTTAAAGAAAATAACATTGTTATTGGTGGTTAAAGCTATTGTGCCGTGCTGCAAGCCAGGATGATGGGGGCAAGTTTTCTGCTCTGGAAACAGCAGCATCCAAGAGAGAGCAGGAGACAGCTGGGTGCAGCAATGTTTGGAACTACCTTGGTGAGCCTTTCAGCTTGCTGCCTGGGCCCTGGGCCGGGGTGGCTCCGGGAGGGAACGTCCTGCCAAATATTAGTCGTGGCTGATATCGGTGAGTCCTCATGCAGATGGGAAGTTTGCAGAATTATTGCTTTAGGGTGACAAAAGTGGCCTTGTTCTATTTGGAAAGCACCTACTACTCTTTTAGTGGCTTACAAATAAGAGGTAAAAGAAATAGTCATTTCAAAACATTTTTGTTTTAAAACTCCATTTATAACTTTGCAATCTAGGCTGATGGGGATAGTCACAAAGGCTGGCCATCACCTAATGAGGCTAATCACACCCTGCCTGCTCCATATCAGTGGAGGGAAACAGTTTTTTCCAGAGCTGAGTCAGAACAGTGTCAGCTTTGACTCACCCATTGGAAGAGCTTCTCCCTCTGCATTGATACGCAGTGAAATTAAACCCTGAAGGCTGAAGTTGGCCTTTGCAAATATTCCCTGTAAAGACGAGAGATGTGTTGGAGACGCCTTTCCTTCATCCATGCTTGCTTAGTTTAGAGGCACTTGGGTTTAGTTTTAAAAATAGAAAGACTGTTAAATGAAATGTAGATTTTCTTTTTTTATTATTATTTTATTTTAAAATAAGTTGAACTTTCTTTGTAAGCTGCATATTTCAACATCAGTCTCTGGGTAACCAGCATGTAAACCAGGCAATGCCCAGGTGTTTCCGACTGTAAGCACGCTGTTGAGGAACAGTGATATACCGGTACTTCTGTTGTATAACACAAAATACATCCAATAAACTACCCAGCCAGTTCTGTTAGTAGCCTTAAGATGTCACTAACTGACTTGGCCTTGGCTTTTTCTGCTTGCAGAAAGAGCTGGGGCTGGAGAGGCGGAAATAGGCTGTTATTTTTAACACATCTCCCCCCTCCTACAGTGAGTGACAGACAAGGTGCTGATGTCAATTGGCTAGTGTTACAGGCATTAATTAAGTCAACTAAAAGTCCTTTTAGTTTCCATTTCCTTCTGCAGGGACAGCTAACCTACATAAATGGGAAGTGCAAGAAGAGAAGGCAAGCGCCGAAGCGACCCGCGGCTCGGTGGGCTGGGGAATGAAGTCGGGCTCCGCACGCCAGCAACCGTGTGTCTGCTCGTAGTGCACGAGCTGCATCAAATAGTACTTGTGTGAGGGCCCCAGCTGAAAGCTTGCTTTCTTGTGAGGGTTATGATAAGCATCTCAGTGTTTTTCACTCTTTTTTTTTCAACTCCCCCTTTTTTTACATTTCACCACTCCATGATCTCCCCATGCCTTGCGCGGAGTTGCTGAAGCCCCCTCTGTGTTTTAGCCTCCTCTTTGCTTGTTTCAAGAGTCTGCTTGTTTTCTCCTCCTTTGCCTGAACTGAATCTTGTAATATATTTCTTTTGGCCACAGGGCTGTGATGGTTTTTAATGTCCGTACTGAGATATTTGCATTGAATGTGCATGGATGGATGCAACTGGAGGCTGGTAGAAAACTGTTTTGTAGGAGGGCTAGTTTATACCTGCTCCAGAGTGGGTCCTTGCAGCTCCTGCTACTGTGGGATGCTGCAGGGAGGTTTCTGGGTGCCTGGATAAGCCTTGAGGAGTCAGGCAAAGACCAGTACAACCTTATTGCTTATCTACCAAGCTGCTGTAACGGACTGCAAGGCAGGGCAGTGGCACATCTATGGTAAAATCCACAAGTGTAAACCCCTGTAAACAGTGTTAATTAATATTTCATTTTACATTTGCAGTGGGATATACTAAGCCAGCTGATGTATGATAATCAGTGCCAGGCCTTGGGCTGCCGATTCTTTAGCTCTCAGTTGTTTCAGATCTTCTTGGTGCCGTCCTGAACTTTGCCGAAGTAAGAGATACCACTGACAACTTCCAGTGATCTTTAAATTAGATCTGTAGCATCCATCATACTGACATCCATATAGCTGGGATTGGTGCCAGAATTGTTTTTTCTGTTAAGCAAGTGTTTGGGCACTGCAAAGGCTAGAATTTAACATAGAATTTCTACTCTAGTGCATTAAGACATGCTGCATGTCCCCTGAGCATCTGGCAATCGATAAAGGTTAAAATGGGAAAGATATTCTATCTTTCAGCTCCTTTGTCCGTATTTACATATTTGTTAAATAGATGCTATATTTCTATAAAACCAGTCATTATGTTTTTCTTAATATTTTGTCAGATGCTGAAGCTTAAGATATCTTTGCACTAACCTACTGTTTCCTGTCCAGCCAGTATAACATAGTATGAACAACTCCATATCTATATCTTATTCATATAAGTAAAATATAGTATAACTTCCCAAGATTAAAGAATACTTTACCGAAGTACAAATCTGTGACAAAATCTATCAAATGTGTTAATCTGTTGTTTTGGGTTTTTTTTCTATTCTACCAGCTGCTCCATCTTCTCTCATAGAAACTTTTTTTCTTATAATTCTACAGATGCTTAATTAATTGGGATCTGGTCTGCATGTTACTTCCTTACCAGTAAAATTATTTTACATGGTTATAGGAGTCAGCTAGTGGCTTTTGCAAGAGACATCTCTTGTTCCTGTACAGTATAAATCCCAGCAGCAAACAGGACAACCACGAGTCACATACTAGCAGCTAAGGTGACATAAGTCATTGAAAAAGCCATCGTCCTACAGCTCAAGTTTTGTCTCCTCACCTGATGAGGATTCATAGCACATTTATCTTGGCACAGATTTGCCAGGACAGGCAAAGCTGCTGTCTGTCAGGTTCCTCAGAGTTATCTTCACTGGGGAAGAGAAAGATTATGGCCAATGGTGGGGGAACTGGACATTTCTTTAATGGTGCTCGTTAATTAGGAAAATATGTGAGTATAAAAAGAATTGCTTTTGTGTTGTGGAGTGAAACTTTAAAGAACTAGTGTTACGTGTTTAGATCTTCAAGAAAACAATGTATTCACATCTTATAAACTTTATTGCTTTAAAGGAAAAAAAAAAGTAATGAATGGTAAACACCAGGCAATGTGGAAGGGCATGGTAAGAGAGGGCATGCTGGCTCTGGGTTATAGTAGAGGTCCCTGATTCAAGGTTTACTACTCTACCATGGTTTCATGAACCCTTTTGTGACCCCAAGGAAGTTACTCCCATCTCACTATTCTTCTATTTCCTCTTTCTGTAAAATGATATTAATAGCACTTCAACTGCAGAGCAGGTTTATTGTACAAGGCTTAATGAATGTTTGTCTCCCTCTGATTGAGATTCTTTCCTGCTGGAGGCAAGAATTTAAAGCAGGTTGATTAAATAGAAAAGGTCTCTAACTCTGAAGCTATTATTAAAAGCAGAAGGAATTATTTCTTAGGGATTTTTTAATTTGATGTCCACTAGAATTGTCTAAAATGTAGCAACTTTAGTAGTTCTGTTACTTAGCAACTTTAGTTTTGTTTCTCCTAGAAATTCTGTTAGGGGGATGCTATGACTTTTGAAATGATCCAAGGCAATTAATGCCTAGACAGACACTGCTAAACTCTTATTGCCCTGAGGAATAGCAAATCATAGCAGTTAACACAGTCAGAAAACTTGTCACTGTATCAGCAATATACATGGAGATCTGGAATTGCAGGAAAAAATGAATTTTGGATGTTTGGCCACATCCAATCCTCTTCCCTAAGGCTGTGATATTAGTGTAACACTCTGGCATGCGATTTCAAGTGCTGAGAGGTGCAAGACTCTTGCTGTTTGCAAGGAGAAAATTCAGCAGCTCACAACAGGGTGGATGAAAAAGGCTGTACTGAGTGTGGAGCACTAAATCAAGCCAATAAGAAATGCTGAAGATCACTTTAGGACACCCCAAATGCCTCGCGGAGGCCAGCAGTGGTGTACCTGTGTTCACCTGTAACTGAAAGCCCCAAAACATCACAAATGTCTTGCTCTTCAAAAGAGGGTTCCCACTCTTCCTTTAAAAGATAGCTGCCAAAAGATGCGGTTGTGCCCTCCTCAACTATACCTTATTGCTAAGAGCCATTACTGAGAAAATAGTTCATGCCCTCTACTTTGGTCTGTCCCGAGGGGTACAGATGCAGTTCCATCCATCGTGAGTGGTAACCAGTGTGCTCTGTGTGCCCCAGAGCCAGGCAGCCTCTTCTCTCACAAGAAAAAGCACGCAGTTACTGCTCTCTGGCATTGCTCTATTTCTGTGATTTCTGTAAAACCATCTTTGGACAGCACCCAGAAGCAGGGGCTGGAGTCCAAGGGCTTGCTCTCACCAGGTGGCTGGGGTGCAGCCCCAAACTGCCTCCCTGGCTCCAGCCAGTCTTCAGTGACGGCCCACCAAGAGGCGAAGCGTCGGCAGGGTACGGTTCTCGCTGTTTGGGGTGCTGCTCAGGGGGCTTTTGGCACAGCCTATGGCACAGCTCAACAGCTGATTCATTTATCAGATCTGGAACTTTTCTTCTGAAAGAGAAGCTCAGTTTTCCAGCCCCCATTCCCATCTGCAGAGTATCTCCAAAGCTCACTGGTGAATTCCCAAACATTAGAAGTATTCATTGTGCCAGGTTTTTATCTCTTGCTGTCACATAGTTCAGATAGCTTCTGCCACCAAGAACATTTGGTAAGTGACTGGTCCTGCTGAAGGAAAATTATCAGGCATTAAGTACAGTGAGAGTATTTTAATCCTCGTAAGATTAAATAGCGTGTGGCTCACAGAAAAATATGAAGCAGGCATAGAGTGAACTTAATTTGATGTACACTACTCGTGTGTGGTTTGCAACTCGAGGGCAGTAGGGGCTCCCAGGGTCACACACCGTGGCAATGGTGTATGGCCATTTCATCCACCCTGCGCTCAACCCAGCAGCATGCTCAAAAACCAGATGTGTCAACATAAAGTTACATGCGTACCCAAGGAACTTGCTACAGGATCTGAACACCAGCTCTAACACTTCTTCTGAAAATTGCCACAGAATCACACTTTATAGGTATTGTATACTTCTTAAGTATACCTCCATAAAAACAAAACAATCTTTACCACACTAATAAAAGCATAACTACAGCATCCTGTTTTGCTTTTGTGTTGTGAAAGAAGGAATTGGTAAGCACTCCCAAAACTTTCAGAAAAGCTTCAAGAAGTTCCCCAAAAGCTAAGCATTTAAAATATTTTCATTCCTTTCTGGAATCAGCTCCCTTTGCCTATGAGATTAAACAATCTGAGTTATCAAATATATATCTATATTGGCTGTTTTCACAGTATATAGTGCCCTTTCTAGTGGATGAGTGGCAGCAAATCTGAGAAAGTTTTTGCAGGGAAGCCTTACAGCCAGATCTCCTTCACTGCAATTTGTACAAGCACTGAGCAATAGGTGACTGCACCGCTGGCTGTAACACATGGAGGCAAGGAGGCAGATTTAAGAGTCTTCTCTGGATTCAGATATTTATTACAAAATGGGTCTACGTGCTTGACTAAGGAGTTTTTACAAGCAGTTGTATGAATTTAATCGCTCTTCTGTGGATATGATGAACAACTCACCAAGAATTTAGACAGTAGCCAAGGCGAGTATTACAGAGCACTCTTGTGAGTCAGGGATTACATAGCTACTGCTGGTGGTCAGAGACAAAAGTTGTGATGTTTTAAGAGTTAGCCCCAAATAGAAACCACAGTGTTTCCATTATTATACAAACAGGGCTTAAAGTCCTTGTCTTTCTTCGTGATGTATTAAAAGCAATTGCACTGGTTAATAAAATTCAGGGACAAGTTTTGTTTTTCTCAGAAAATGGAGTGGATGGAGCCTCTTCAGAAAGCTGTGTGATGTAATTTTGCTAATATCTACAACTTATAGCTAAGAAGACTAATTCACATTTCCCATGTTACATCCAGAATGGCCCACAGAGACATTATAAACAAGGCAAAGGGAGGAAAACACAGGGGAATGTATAAAGGAAGATTTTGCTATGGGAGCAACAGCTTTAATATACAACACACATGTAGCCAGGAAATCTTCCTCTTTTTTTTCCACTTTACTTTGATTCAGTGACCTGACGTTTACTCCTAAACCTAATCTGCTTCTGTTGTTCATGATATCAACTACAGAATAAATAGATCAATGTCGGGAGTCAGCGTGATGACATGGGAGCAGTGCTTAAACTGGTGGGATTTATAGGTGGTCAACGGAGGCAGATCTACAACACGCAAGTGAGGACGTCGGCAGCTTTTGTACCAATGGGCTGAGAACACCGTGACTACGAGGCACCTATGAAGCCACCATAATGTATGGAAGAGCATTTTATGTTCTCTCTCCTCAGATACCCTGAGACACAAATACACCAGAAATTGTTGAAATCATCTTCTGTTGTCAAACCTCTAAAGCAGACAGCCTTGTGTAATAATCCTTGTACACATCTGGAAGGAGGTTGGTTTGGAGCTGTGCAAAATGATTGCCATAAAATCTAAACTATGCCAGTTTTGTCAGGGTTTGGATTCCAGATAACAAATTAGACTCAGTTCAGTGAGAAAACTTTTGAGGTTTTAAATGAATTCATTGTTTGCTTATGTTTCTGTGTTAAGAGTAATGTATTTTTTTCTGTTTGGCAAAGAAGCTTGTAGTCAAAATGTTTACTGTCAGCTTAATCCTTCTGATGTTTGAGAGTCATTCATTTATGCAATCCTCAGGTTTTTCATATCCTGCTCATGTAGAAGTTACTACAAAATTAGCATGAAATCTCCCAACAGAAATCAGAGGTTTCATGGAGCTTTTGCTATGAAAGAATAATAACAACGACCATTTCTTGAAACCTGTTCAGAATGTCATACTAAGTTTTGGATGTGTTAAAAAATCAGATAGGCCTTACCTCTCATTCAGTTCTCTCAAAATAAATTGTGAAATCTCCTCTGGTAGCCTAATTCAGAGCTTGTGTCTTTTTTACCTCCATTACATTTTGGCACGCTCAGGCAATAAAATCAATAATCTTCCTCATGTAAAAATGTGTTTAACAAGCTACAAAACTACGTCCTCTTCCCTGTTATGGGGATCTTTCAGCATCAATGCAGAATTGCACATACAGAAATGTACACAAACGGAGGCTGCAGTGAAAATCAGATTTACGATCTTCTTTCACAAAGAATCATGTTTTTTCGGGCTGTCTACAGAGTTGTCAGAATGCATTAAAAACAGAGGTCCTCTTTTACCATCCTTAGTCTTTAATTTTTTGAATGTGGGTAGAGTGGTTGTGCCTTCATAATAACAGTTACAGTAGTTGTTCGGAGGGAAACTGCACATTTATGTAGACACTTTAATACAAGTTTTTATTCCAAATTTATAAAAGACATTTTTGAGAGCACACTTCTTAAGAAAAATGGTCCGTATTTTAATTTCCCATGTTAACAGTTATTTACTTATTTACTTATTTCTTTATTTCAGCTGCTGATCTCTCTCTAACTATTGCATTCCCAATCACTTTTCTTCCATCAGAGGAAGCAATCAGAAGAAGCTGTCATTGCCCCTCAAGGTTTCTTGTTGGCTAATTGGAGTTTTTGGCTCTTTATCCTGATGATTAAAAGAACAGCTGAGTGGAAGTCAGAATGCATTTACAGAGCTGACACACCCAGCTCTGCTCTTTGGTTTACTCTGATTAATTTAGCAAATGAAACTCCTGTAAACTCACATAACTTTTTGCCTATACAAAACTACTGTTGCTCTATAGTTTTAAGTAAGCCCTGGGTAAACTATCCTGTAGATAACTAAATCAGTATAACAAAAGCTTTTAAAAAGCTTTTTGTTGAAAAGCGTTTTTCTGTAAAGTAACATTTTGTGCTGGGGCATATAGATTGTATGAAATGAAACAGCCCTTTTCAAGAAGCTGCCTTTATTTTAGTGTATGAGAAAAACAACTGTTACTGTTTACACGCCTCAATCAAGGTAAGCGTGTTTGTCTAAAGTATTACTACAGCTTGGCTTGCAAACACTTGAAGATTGCTTACCATTTTTCTATATATAGACTGCTCTGTGGAATTGTCTTTATCAAAACTTTTGGGAAAATCTTTAACAGAATCTGAGAAACTTGCCTAATTTATGCAGCCATCTATTCTCCTTCTATTGATTCCCTCTGTGATATATGTTTATCCTCCCTGCCTGTGAAAACCTAGAATTAAAACTGAAGCATTTCTATTTTATGCCTGTAATTGCTGGTAGAAAAGAGATGTTTTTATGGGTAAAAGCTGTAATCTGTTTAGTGAGCTTTAAACAAATCATCTTGTAAAACCGAACACAAAACTATCCCAAGTTTACAAGACAGAAATTTCCAAACAGTAAAGCCTTACTTCACCGCAATTTTTAGAAGCTACTTTTAAAGAACTAACCATTCCCACACCTTTTGTAATGAAATAATACAAAGTGAACCAGCCAGCCCCCTGGTTTTGAGAGGGGAGAGAGAGTGTTGGGGACGTGGTCCCCACATCAAAACTATCCTGGAGAGATCAACCATTGATGATTTAAATCTTCACTACTTTATCTCTTTGTTTGCTGCTTGGAATGCTATTGATACCTTCTTTGTCTTTGTAATTGTTTTAATTAGCCACCCAGCATGGGCCCCTGACAGTGCTTGTGATAGAGTATTATGGACAACCCAGCAGGACAGTGAGCCTGTTAACATGAAACACAGACATTATGGCAAGCTTAATTTCTTTTATTTGTGTCATTTTTTTTCCTGTCGTCTTTGTGTGCGTGTGTGCGCGCGTTATTACTTGGGAGAATGAAAATAACTTCCCAAGTACTTTGCCTTTTAAAGGGGAAAAGAAGCATGAAAACACCATCGCAAACATTTCTCGGGGATTGTACAATTAAAGTTGATATTACCACGTATCATTTCTGGAGTCAGACAAAGAATGAAACATTGGCCATATTGATTAGTCTTTTCATGCATCGTGTCTTCAGCAATTAGGCTGATATTTATGTCAGTTACTGTACTCTCGACTCTGCAAATTTCTTAATTATTATTTTTTTGGCTCTGTAATGTTATTTGTTCTTGTTGACCACATCCTTCTTTTGTAAATGGAAATCTGGATGTTCAATTATGATGCAGATCTGCAACTCATTAGCAGTAAGCTTTGGTACTGTCGCCATTTGAAGACAATTCTGTCATTTAACTTGTGGGAACTTTTGGCAATGTGTATATTCTGGGGGAAAAAAGCAAAACCCGAAAGTTTGTTTTTAGAGATAAAAAATTCAACAACGTCAAAACCTCAACTTCTTTCATAGTATAGTTTTTTTTAAAAAAAAAAATTGTGCTTGGGATAGAGGAATGTGAATAGAGAGAGAGATGCTTCATGAAAGCACAAGTTTCCTTTGAATTTGGTTTGTTCAAATTAGCCCAAGGTCAGTCCCTGCCAATTATTGCCCCACTTCAGCTGTTCTCTGGACATTAATAAAAGCATCTGCTTTATTAACTAGGAATCCAGTTTTGCACTCTCAAAGCAAGGAGTTTGGGTTTTTTCTCCCCACTGTGTTGAATTTCTAGCTCGTTAGCCTACTTGTTTCATTTTATTGGCCTCCTTGAAATATATCTGTGATGAAGTATTCGTTTGTGACTTGATGGACCAGATTGAAATCATTCTGCTCTTTGACAGAGTTGAATGTAAATCCTAAACGCTTGGGAATTCCTATGTTGTGTTAACCTAGAGGCACTGCTTATTTTCAGTGTTGCCAACTCTTGCACTTTTTCACATCCCTCAGTCAAGAGGAAAAGGTGTGTAGCGGGGGGAGGCTTGTTTCTTAAGGAAGATTTTAATCATGACTGTTTTGAAGAGAAGCTGAAATACAACCTGTAGTGTCCACTTCAAGCCAAAGGGAAAGCTGGGGGGAAGGAGGAGAGGGAAGGGGGCTGCGATACTGCGTGGCGGTGCTGGGCACTGGTGGTGAGCTCCAGCACCATGAGAGGTGAATCACTGGACAGTGAACTGAAATCTTAAAATCAAAGGGTATTGCCCCCGGCGCGGGGGTGGCTGCACAAGAAGCATGTCAGCTCCTTCCATAGTTTGCAGCTCAGCAGTTGAAGGTAAATTCTCATCCTTTTCTATTTATGTTAATACAGCAGCGAGGGCTCTGAGGTGCGGAGGGCTCTGAGTCCTGCCTGGATGGGGCGGCAGCAGGAGCCTGTTCAGCTTCTGTGGGGACAGTAAATCAAAGACATATTAGCCCTAACTCCATAATTCAATATACTAGAAAAATGACTTAATTTAAATTGGGAGGATGAGAAATCCCCATTGCCATTAAAATACTGAAAGAAGGCTCTTTATTAGAACAAATAGACAAATAATGTTGCCTTATGTAGAGTGTGAGGGACATGGGCTCCTTCAGGAAAGGAAGCACCAAGACGTTCACTGGCCACGTTTTACCCATCTTCAAGATAGTCTAAAATGCGGTAATACCAAGTTTCTCTGCATCATGGCCCCGTTTCCTTTGCTGGCAGATGTGAGGGGAAAGAGGTATCTGTAGTTTTCCTCAGCACAGTTCACTTGCGTTAGCAGGGTTGGGGTATGGCAAAAATCAAGTTGTCTCGAGATTTGCTAATTTTTATTTAAAAGGTAGAAGTTATGCAGCATTTTATCTTGGCCACAGGTTTCTTGTTTGAGCTTGGGCAACTTGCACAGCCCACCGTGTGCTTCAGCCGCCTCCCCCCATGAAGTAGGTGCGGCTCCTTTTGCTTTTCTAGAATGTCATAGGGCTAAAAAGCCACTAACGATTGCAAAGAGCTCAGAGACTGCTTTAAAGAAAGCTGTTGGGGCTGAATGGAAGAGAACTGATAGTATCTCTTATGCCAGTGCTTAGCGAGTTTACAGAAAATAATCTTATTTATGTCTGTTTATGCCTATTTGTTTCTCTTCTTCACACAGAAACATAACTCTTTAGTAGCACTCAGATCGAATAGCTGTGGCATGCCATGTTTGCCAAACTGATACTTATAGTTGTATGTAATATTTTAGTATTTTAATAAAAAATAAGTAAGCTAAACATTGCAAATGTTTTTGTGCTGTGAAATCATGCACTTGCCAACTTTGATTTTTATATTTCTGGAATCTCCATTCTGATTACTTTGAATTTGGATGTGTATTTACTTGCAAGTAGGAGTGGTTGCACTGCTGATTAGGTAATTACACTTAGGTTTTGATTTTCTTATTTCCATATGTATTCATGGAAAATGCATGTACAAATTAAAGGTACAATTTGGTGTTTGGTGCTTATTATATCACAAATATTGCACCAACTCTTTGTGATAAACCTAGCAAAGACTGTAAAGTAGATATACTGCAATTTATGCGATACCATAAATGCAGCTGACTGTGGGCAACATGAGTTCAGTGACATGACAAGTTAAGAGCCAGATCATTGCTTTAATTAGCTTAGACTCAAAATTACTTATCCAGAACCCTCTAAATTCAGTGGTGCTCCTTTCACTGATCCCACTGGTTTTGTTGTCAGCACCTGATGAGTGCTGAGGCTGCTCGGGGCAGTGTACGCACCCTGCAAAGACAATAGCAGTTTCATCAGCTCCTGCCTCCTCTTCCTCCACATCCTTTTCTACCTCGCTGTTGTGTGCTGGCCTCTCTGGTAGACCAATACAGTTGTTGGGCTGCTTTGTGAAGTGGCTTGAGGAAAATAATTTGGCCTTGAAAATGGTTGGGTTTTTTCCAGCTTGGACCAGTGTCTTGATAGGGTTCATAGTGCAGCTGAATGGGAGGGATGGAAAGCACCAGGGCTGGGTCCAACACGAGGGACAGCTGGGGTGTCAATGCCGTAAGCTGCTTTTCCTTGTTGAACACTTTGTGTTATCAGACCCCAATTTAAGGTGGGCATCCTTCAAAGTATGAAAGTTGGATGCTCTACAAAGCCAGTGGGAAGAGATGGGTGACCTCAGGGAGAGTGGTTGAGCGCCTGAATTAGATGCCTACCCTGTAAAGGCATAAGCAAAACCAGAACAAACTAAACCCAGAAAGAATCCCTTGCACTTGTGGAAAGAGGCAGAATTCCTCCAATTTAAAGGAAGTTTGACATGTTATTAGGAGATTAATATATTCTCTGTGACTATGATGGAGCCATTGGTCTCGAGTCGATTTTCTTTTCAGATCAAGAAACCTTAGTCACTGGTTATTTACTAGATGATGAAGGCTCTTCTAAAGCAACAGTAGAGAGCTTTTTGTGTCCCTCAAGCTGACTCACGATTTATAAATAATAGCTGTGTTCACAAATCAACCATGAGCAAAACTCTGCTGGGTGAGGCAGTGTCTAAACAGAGACAGTTTAATTACTTCTTACTCAATATTTGGTAGGCAACAAAGGCACATCCCAATGCCAGCAGAAATCATTGGCTGTCTTCATGGGATGCTGGATTAGTTATCTGACTTGACCACTTTGGACAAGGAATTTTATTTTTATGTTGGAAAACTTGCGTGGGAAAGCTTTGTAAGTTATCTGTAAACTTGAGACACTGGCACGCAGTAATGTAGCCTGAATCATGTGGGCCGTTCCTCTCCGCAGGCAAACTCACACGTTGTAGAATTTAAAAAGAAAAGTAGTATCTTCTGTGTCATGGCTTGAAGTTCTCACTGGCAAAGGCTACTAGAACATATTTAATTTTATATCCATTATATCCATCCTCATTAATGTTCAGGCCTGTTACTAATGACCCCACTGCAGAGGCTGCCAGTGGCCAGCCCTGGACTGGGGATGCTCTGCGTGGGGACCCACTCTCGGATGTGGGCATGGAGGGATGCGTACCTCTGGGAGAACACACCCCCCCTTGGAGAGACCAACAGTTTAAACCCATCCTGATGGAAATGCCATGGTGGGGAAGGGATTTCTTGTACCTCAAGCAGTGATGAAGATCATTGTAAACCTGCCGGGGAGAATGGACTCATGTCTGAAATGGGAGAAATACATGAATAGCTAAAGCTATTCATCTCTTACACAAGAATTCTTGTAGTAACGCATTTACCGAAAGGCAGCTTGAGTGTAAACAACTAATTGTAAAGGTCAAGTGATTATTTTCTAGTTTTCATTTTGAACTAGATGGTGAAATGTTTACATCTCCTATAGATATGATTGATGTGGAGAGCAAACAAGAAAAAAATCCTTTACTGGGTCAACAGGTTACTTAAAAATGTGTGGAAAGGTTAATCCCAAAGCTTCTGTCCTTCTTAAATGACCATTGTTATTTATGTATTCATAACCCTGGAAAAATCATAAAGACCTTTCCCCCCACTCCAGGAAGTTATACTCATGCATTTACCTGTTACAAATTACTAACTAAAGTAATCTGTAATTTTTATGACCTCTCACTGCATTTTCAAATGAGTTTGTTTTTTTTTTTCTTTGTGAGAGCATGGTGAGGTATTACTTTCTGCTCAGGTGTAACTGAAATCCTGGTTCATCCATTCAAGAATGTTGTTGCCTGCAAGATATTAATTGCTTCTCAAACCTTAGAACTATTCCAACTTCCAAAGGTTAATGGAGCAGATAGATTTAGGACATGTTCCTAACCACACAGGTTATCCTCCCTTCCAGAAATATGACACTCGCTGGAGATGGGTCATTCAGTTTTATTGTTTAAAATGTAATGAAGCATGGCATTTATAATCCGCTGGCTGGGAACATCTTACTTGTGAAAAAAGAGGCCACGATATACGCTGCTTTTATGGATGTTAGCACATCCATCTTTGTTCTCATTCTCTGGAAACTGGCCACAAAGGCACAGGTTTTAGTTAAAGCATCTGGTTACCCTTAAAGGGCAAACCTGGTGTGCCCCACTGGGACACTGGTGCCCACAGCCCTTCCAGGGCTAGGTGGTGTGCAAAGCCGCTGAGAGCTGCAGAAGCTAGACTGATGTGAGGAGCTCAGAAAGGTACAATAAGAGAACATGCCACCTGATTGGCAGCAATCAGAAGTAGCTGCTTCAGCTTTGCAGACTGCGAATGCGGTGGGTCGTGTGCTTTGTTTATGAGCGAAGTCCTCCAGCATCGATGTTTCAGAAGTTCCCGAGCTTCCTTGGAACAGCCTCACACCAAACAGTAGCATGCTCTGGGTTACATTACACTTGGTTGACACAAGCTTGCTTTTCTGTGATGTAAAATATACTCAGCTGAAATTCAGAGTGAAATGTTAGTTTCTTTAAATATCAGTAGGCCAGGACCCTTGAACTCTGTGCCAGATGACACTCTTGAACAGCACAACAAATTCCTCATGTGAACTTCATTATCCACTCCTAATTTTCAGAAGTTATCTAAATTCTATCTATCGTAAACCCTTGGCAAAACAACTGCTAAGTTTTGATAAATATTCAATAAGCCTCAGGATTTACTAGGAAGATTCATGAGAGTCCCCTCGTCCCTCCCACACACGCTATGGGCTCTGGAATTTTAAAAATATTTGCACAGGT
This sequence comes from Calonectris borealis, assembly GCF_964195595.1. Lineage (NCBI taxonomy): Eukaryota > Metazoa > Chordata > Aves > Procellariiformes > Procellariidae > Calonectris > Calonectris borealis. The sequence continues at coordinate 9,851,430 of NC_134328.1, read as the reverse complement.
TGTGTGTGAGCAGTGTGTGTGGACACATGGCTATCCGTAGCATGGATAACCTCCAGCTTCTCCTCTTTGTCTTACACAAATGGATGCAGTGGTTTGGCTTGTCAGGTTCTCCAACCCACTGGGTACTGAAAATATGACTGAGGAGGTCTAAATCTGTTTTGTGTCAGTTAAGAACCATGTCTCTTTACCCCAGTTAAGGTTTTGACTAATAAATATAATCAATGTTCTGTGCAAAAGGACAGAAATACTTCTGGCTTTCTGGTGTATGTCAGTGAAGTCAGATATTTTAATAAGTTGAAATTGTGATATAAAAATGTCATACCCATTGTTGTTATAACAGGCTGTATTAAAAACAATGATGAAAGATATTTTCAGAATGGTAAGGAAAACAAAAGAGAACTTTGATCTTGGTTTGGGAGAGATCCATGCAAGCCTTAAGCTTCAGTTGCCATCCCAGGGAAATCAGTCAAATTCTGTGCAAAGGCAGGTGTCATCCAGACTTTTTTCTTTCCTTTAAGGATGAAGGCCCAAATAAATACTGCCCTCAAATCTGTCAGTGATTTTTCCTTGGGAACTAGTGGCAAACTTTATGTTTTAAGTTTTGATCTTGCAGAAGAGCCTGTGCAGCATTTCTGAGTGCAGTGTCATTGCACTCCAGGCTGCTTTACATTAGTACCAGGTTCTATCTATCTTGAGATAGTGGCAAGAGTTTTTTGTGTATTACTCAATAAATCTTGAGAATATTCAGTGGACTCTTACTAATTTAAAAACTTTTGGGGTTGGGGTTTTTTTTTGTTGTTGTTTAATTTCTTTAAATTTCTGAATTCTGAGTGTATTCACCTTTTCTTCTCAAAAATAGGAGGCTCCTATTTCTTTCCTCCAGTTTCTCAGTTGGGTTCTTATGGATCACAGCAGTAGCTCAACAAGTTGTCAGTCCAATATAGATGCACATTGCCCACCACTTCAATGATAAACTATATTGGCTGGAGACTGCAATGTCTGTTTTTTAAATTCTGTAGCAGTTTACCTTCTGCACTGTTGCCAACCATCTTAAAAGACTCAGGATCACTTTAAGACTCTATCTCTGTTGTAATAAATATAGCATTTAAAGAAACTCCTGAGGAACTGGGGTTAGCACTGCAATTCCAACATAGAAGAGCCTGTAGATGTTTTGCTGGGGGGTATCTGCCCCCCAGCCAAGGACACCACTAGTAGGAAGACCGCAGTGATCTCATTTGCCCACAGAGAGAGATGGTAAATTATGTGATGCTCCTTGTGGTCTTCTGCTGTGGAAACTTAACTTTATAGACTACAGAGTTGAGTTCTACACTCCAAAATATGAAGTGGGAAATTTTACATCTTCATTACAGAGTGATATTGAAGATTAAATGATTTCAATATCTGGGACAAATAGCAAGTGGGAGGTCAGTAGATAAAGAGATTAAGACACCCAAAAGGTCAGCACACTTTACTGTGGAGCCAGGAAGAAGGTAGATGAAAGAGATAGGCGTGCCGAAGAGCGAGGCTTTTGTGGGCTCCTGATACAGTGTGGGCTGCCTCTGCAGCTGCTTAAAATGCAGTCCCGCCAGGCTAGTAAAGGGCTGTATACATCACAAGAAGAGAATAGTTGTTTAACAGAATTTCTTCACTACTGCATTTGGATTAATTGAATCCTGTGTGAGGCCTTATCAGGAAAAGCTGTCAGCAAAGAATTCCAATAATCCAATCAGGAGGTCACGAGTGCAAGAATAAGTATCTACAAATCGGATTGAGAGAAGCCAAGCAATATTCCAGAGATGACAGAATAGATGATTTCACCACGTTGGTGATATAATTAATGGAGATTGATAAGTTCATCACAACACCCACGTTCTGTTTGTTGTGCTGGAAAGGTGATAATCTAAAATCCTGATTAAAAAGGCAACAGAACAAAACAAGAAGTGTAAACCGGGTGATAATAGTAGCTAAACAATCATCATGTCTGTCGTGTTAGAGTTTGTGCAATATTATGAATATCAAGTGTTTTTACGCAGTTGTCCAACGTTAACCACCACATTAAGTACAAAGCCAGTTGATAACTGAGTAACAGATGAGTTAGAAGTTGTTTAAAAAAAAAAAAAATTGGTCACAGGACTGGTTGTGTCAAACAGTTGCCTAAAACCAACTATTCTGCAGTTTGGATATTCAGGAATATCATCTGTATCAAACTGTTCTTGGGAAGAAATATTTCAAGTGGATGACTCAAACCTTAGTCACTTCTTGTTGTTTGTTTCCCATTGTATTTATCAGAGAAGTCTCTTAACCTGAGCTGTCTTATATAAAAATAAAGCTGTCCATAACTGCATGAAAGACAGTAAGTCCAACTTTCACCCTGGTTTCACATGTCAGTCTATTGATTTAAGTTTTTTGGTTGTGGGTGATTTTTTTTTTCTTGTAGGAAAGGATAGTCTCAAAAAGAGAAATGCAATGTGTGTTTAGGACTAGGTCTTGACTAGAGCAAGCATTGTAAATGTGTGCATAATTTTTAACACATATCTTGGCCCAGTTGAAAGCTGGTGTTCGACCAGGACAGACCTGGGGACTTCTAAGTCTTCAAAGGGAAGGAGTCTATGAGTCTCTCATTCAGGGCAACTTTAGGGCCATGAATTAGTAATGTGAAAGAAAACACCATGATATGTGCTGTGAATTGGTCTTCCCCTACTCTTGTTGAAGAAATATAAAGTATCGTTCTTCAATTTTCTGACTAGCAGTGCAGAGATGGTATATCTACATATCTATATAGTCTTCGTTTTATTTCTGTTTCAGTTTTACAAGATAATAAAATCTGTATATGCCAATAAAACAAATGAACAGAAGATGAGAACAAGTGAAATATGCTAAGTTCAATTAATAATAAGTTCAACTTCTCTTACACAGGGGTGACTGAGAGTAACTTTGTGATTTAACCCACTGTGACTGAGAGTTGATTTGATCTATTGCTGACGGCATAAAGGCTTTCCTGATCCAAGTGATGCCTCTGTATTGTAAAACCTTGTATTTCTAACCTTTAACTTCTTACCAAGAGTACTGTCCATTGCTTTCACATCATTATCTGAGTTAAAATACCTCTCATCTGAGCTTGTTCTTCCTTAATCTTTAAACCTTGCTTAGTGCTACCTTCATACTTAATCATTCTCCTGCTTTGCAAAGCACTTGGGGATCATTCTGATGATAAATTTCAGCTTCATCAGCTACTGACCCACATATGCTCCGCAGCCAGACTGCAACTGCTTGTCCCTATAGGTCCTGGGGTAACGTTATAATTAAAGAGCAGCTGCTGGCATATAGAGGCTCCATGGACTCTGTCATCAAAGGGCAACTGATGTCCCACATTAACTGAATGGATTTCCAAGGGATTTCAGTGATAGAAATCAACTTTCCTCCCCAGCAGAAATTACGGCACATCTGCCTTGTCATAGCTAGACACTGCACTTGTCCTGACGATTGTGTCCCATCCAATATTACAGTCGTGCCTATAGGTATGGCGACTGAGGTTTTGACAGTACATTGGGCCCTCCGTCCATCTTGCTAGAGTTCCCCATGAGTACCAGAGATGCTTCTGTGCATGTCACACAATAAAGTTGTGTGGTTAATTACACTTATTTACCTGTCTGATGATTAAAGATAAATGGCAGTCAAATTTCAAATGTCCGTTTATATGTCACAAAAATGGATAAAAGAAAATAATCTTGTGTTTGGTATATGATTAACCTGTGGAATTTACTGCAGTAGGATATTACTGAGGCAAATAGTTTAGTAGGATTTAGGGATTAGGCACATGAATAAGAACAGCATTTACTAGTTACCTTCTCTAGATTTAAGAAAGGTAATTTCTTCCCGGTGCAATTCGATATGTACGGTCAGCAAATGATCACTAGCATAAGGACGGGCAACGTCTTCTCCAGCCCATGGCTCCCAGCAGGTCTCCAAGACAATGTTCTTCCTTCCTGGAGAAGGATAAGGTGTCAACATGCTTGTCAGTCAGGGCAAAATACTGTACTGAGTGCACAACTGCTCTCTTCTGTTGAGGGATTATTTTGTCCCTGTGGGTCAGGTCAGGGCTATTTCACACCCTCAGCAGCTTGGGGTTTTGCCCTCCCACCTTTTTTATTCCTTTCTTAATTTCAGAAAGCCTGACAGTGTGGCCAATGCCCTTCCACAACCATCATTATAACTAATGGACAAGCCTATTTATTATAAAGTCTGTTAAAGAGTAGTTAACAAGCCCTGATTTCTATTTAACTGTCACTCTGTAACCTGCTTGAGAGCAGATCTGCACTCTAAACATAATCACCTCTTAATGCTTCTTATTTATTTATTTAGAGGCAGTATAAACACCATAGACCAGAACCTCTGCTGATACATCAGCGTGCCCCCAGCAGCCAGGATCTGTTGAAATCAATGGGGCTTTACTGATTTACATCCCCTGAGAATCTCCACGTAAAATAAATTCCAACCAGGAGGTAGGAGATATATGTATATGCAGAAGTCAGATAAATTGGTGTGTTTGTATGACACACAGACATTTCAGGGTCAATAGTATGTACAGAAATCAGAGTTCCTTTAAAAGAAAACTTAACGACTAATCCAACTTATTAAACCTGATTTATGTTTGTTAAAAACAGTCAGGTGACAACTAACTGATGCATATCTTTATTTGCTTTGGTGTAATCCTGCATTTTTGTTTTGCACTCGTAGATATGATGTTTCACTGTTTTAAGGTCAGAGTCTAATTTCAGATGTCACAAGAAAGGTAGTGTAAGAAGCAGCACACTGCTGCTTTGTGTGCATGCAAAGAAAAAAACACATATTTTGCAACACTGAACTCCTCTGCAGTCACAGTAGCTATAAACTGCCCTGTCAACCTTAAAAACAATGAAATACCTTTAAATCAAGGAGTTGCAAAATGCTTTTTAAACTGTCACCCCAGTCAGCCAAGTTTTTAATACGTTGCAATAGTCCTATTTTTTTTTCCCTTGTTGAGGTTAGTCTTTACAAAACTACATGCCGTTTTTGCTCCAAGCGAAATGAATATGCATCCAATTTTCTGGGGCTGCAGTCCATGGTGTGTGCACAATTGGAAGTTGGATTAAGCTGAAATAGGTGGATTTCTATTAAGGATTGTTAGTATTGTATATTTTAAGTACATAATCTTAACTAACTCATTTCTCTGCCACTTTTCCCTCTCCCCCAGGATGAAAGAACAAACCAAAACTTTTGACACAATTATTTTTGTGTTTTTAGTGATGTAGCCTTGTCCCTTAAGACATGACTACTGTACTATGACTTATCATAATGCTGTGCCATGAAACACCTCATAAAAATAATGTTATTTCCTCTGCTTTCTTCTGAACCTTTACAAGAAAATTGCTTTCAGTCTGCTTAAATCCTGTTACTTTTCATAACAACCTCTTACAAATAAAAGCAGTATAGTTAACTAGGTTGATAGGAACAAACCAGAAAAATAAGGTAGATGTTTAATCCCCCCCCCCATTTTGTTTATTGCTTTGTCACTTACCAAAAGTTGGAAGAAAAAAAGTAATTGGATGTTTTATAATTTGTGACCATTTAAAAGAATAAATGACCTGAATCAAAGGTCAAAGCCTTTGTGCTTTCTGCAGTAGAGAGGGTTTTGTTTTGTTTTCCTCTGAATCTTTTTATACTGGAAAAAAAAAAGTGAAAAAAAATTAAAGCAGACTAAAATAGAAATCTCCCCTGTGCATATTCACACAGAAGACGATTCCTAAAGGACCTTTACAACTTCTGATTTAAATGCCTTTTTCCTTAAAGCTTGCAAATATCAACAACATTCCTGCACACTGTAATCAAATACTTTCCCAAAAAGCCATGGAATGTGCCATAATTTGTCAAAGATCCTCACTGACAAGTTTTTAGTAAAGTCCACTACAGCAAACCCTCCTCGGCCCCCTTGACCCACGTAGCAAGAGACCTTTGACCCTATTTGGGCCTCTTTTATGAGCTTCTTTCACTCTGACCAGATGGCTAAACTATCAAAGGTTTTTATGAGTAAAAACTGCTTTTCAAACTCACAAGTTGTATATTTCTCTCCATGTTAATGTGAACTATCAACCCAAAGGCTTTAAATTGAAAACACAAAAGGTGCTCTGCAGCTGCCGGCTCTGCAGCGGCACCTCGCATTGTGCCGGCTGGGTGGGGATGTTTGCAGAGTAAACAGCTGATGTCCAGATGAAGACAGTTTAAGGCCAAATAGTTTAAAAAACCACCCATCGAAACCCTAATAAATTATTTTTCCCCAGGATATTGTTTTGAGCCTCTAACGTGATGTTTGCGTATTCACTCACAGCTACCGCCAGCCCACCCTCTCTCTTCTGCACAGATACCGCTACCCGGAGTGGCAAATTAGGACTAATTAGACCAAATTGTGTCAGAAACAAAAATAGAGAGATTACAGACTTCTCAATCAGTTTGAATTTCAATGCAAACATCTCTGAACACCTGGACATCACTTTTTTAAAGCTGACTGAACTGTCTTGTCCCATGCTGTCCGTGTGCTGCCAGAGTAGCACTGGGGAGGATTTTTGATCTGAGATCATTAGTGGATATTTGTTGTTACTGTACAGTTTATCCCACATTTTTGTTCTTTACAGAAAAATTCAGTAGGTTTTTTTTTTAATGTAATGTAATATACTCCTGTATGTATCTTTTATATAAACTATTAATATCCTACATGTATTTCACAGCATTTCCTCTTCCTATTTTTAACAGATATTTAACAGCTTCCAAATCAAGATACTATAAATCACAGAGAGATTAATAAAGAAAAATCATACCCTCATAGGCTTTCCCAAGAGAACTAGGGAACATAATCTGCTCTTCCTCTTTCTCACAGGTTTCCAAGAGCTCTTTTTTAACCCTTCACATTCTGGCATGCCGTTCTCGCCATGGCGTATTTGTTTCATTAATGGAAAATCATATATTGTCAAAGTTGCCGAACTGCACATTTGGGAACAACTTTAGTTTAACGCTCTTAATCAAATGACTCTTATGCAAGGTATTTCTTTAATTCAGTTTGAAATGAGGGTCTTCATTCGTTATGTATCTTTTTAAGTCAAATATCCTTTCCTCTCACTTAAAATCACAAAAGGTTTTGTTTGGAGGAAAACAATGGTGTCCAAGTAAGATAAAAGATAAATATTGGTGAGAAGTCTCTACTTTAGTGAAACCAGGGTGTCCGTTAACATCAGGCTCATAGATCATACGGTCATCTGTGCATTCCGAAATCACGTAGGCCAGGGCTGTGTCTTCTCTTCAGTAGTTGTTCAGACCTACTGTACTTACAGCTGTCAGTCATGCCAGCACATGTTACAAGTGAAGATAATGTACAGAAAAATAGATGTAAAAATATATCAATTTTTCTCTTATCTCAGAAAAAAAAATTCAGCTTATCCTTACCTTCTGTCTAAAGCTTTTCACTTTCTCAGATTTCTTTACATGTGACTTGTTAATCCATCAGTCTTGTTTATCCAACCAGGTTTATTAATGACAAATGTTGCTGGCCTTGCTGAGTTATGACTGTAAACTGAAAGAATATGAGGGCCAAGGTGAAAAGGTGATTTCTTTATAACAGCTGTAATTTATCCTGGGCTTTGGCCAGGCCTTTGATTTTGGACTGGCCCTGGATATAGTATTCCTACTGATTGCATTAGAATAGCCCTCAGGGGTCATGCTGAATTCCAGGGCCCTGGAACCAGTTAGAAGAATGGAAGATGACCATATGTGCGGGGTTAGAGAATGATAATAAGGTGCAGCACAATACAAGCCCGGGTGTTGTGGAAATCCTCTGCTATGCCTTCTGCATGCTGTCATTCATATAAGCATTGCATAAGAAATGCATCCCAGCTTGGTCAGGAGGAAGAGAAAAGAAAGCAGGAAAAAAGAAATTAAGTCTCTTAGTTAGTCCTTGGGTTCATTAAACGTCTCCTGCAATGAGAAGGTTTGAGTGTATCATGTTACTTCTGTTTAGATTTTGAAAGGATAGGAGAGGCCAGTGCCATCTAAAGCAGCTTCAGCAATTGTTGTTTCCAAGTATCACTTCTTGTGCAAAAGCCATCTGGTCCTTGTTCCACAAAGAAGGACGAGACGGAGAATATGAGGGCCTCATCTCTGGTTTTCACTTAGGTTAGTAGTCCTGAAGTCAGGTCACGCAGATAGGCCATGTCCTGTTCTATTGCCAGCACTCATTTCAGAGACAGGGTCTCGGTCTGTCCAGAGGTGATCCTCCCCTCCTGCCCAGCTATGGTCTCTGTAGTTGGAGCAGTCACCCAGGTGTAGGAGACCTCTCAGCTCTTCCTTTTTCAGCCTGGGTGAATACTGTATCTTAACCAGGAGTGAGTTCTCAGTCTTCCCTATTGAAACTGTTTCACTTTTAATGGAATAATTAGAGTTTAAAATGGAGTTGAAGGAGAGAACAAGAATAATATAATTTTTCTGACTAGGGGTTAGGGCATTGTCTTGAGAGAGGTAAAAGAGTATAGGGCTCTGCTCTAGCAAATATTTGCATTATTTTTATTAAGCAGTCACAGATAAGTTACCACAGGAACTTTATTTATCTTTTAATGTTCTATTCTGAATCACAAAATCATAAGAAACTACAGGAAACAGGAGGTCTGGGCTCACCTGCCCTCAAGTCAGCTGGATTGCAACTTTGTAGGTGCAAACAGATGATTATACTGCAATAACAATTGCACAATTCGGTGATACATACTGCTATAGACAAGTTTTCACAGGTGCAAGATTGCCTTTGAAAAGAGATCAATCCAACCTCTTAAAGTAGTTTTATTAACTGTTGACAATTCCCATTATTTTTCAGGCATGGCCGATTACACTGTCACTTTTGGCAAATGCTAAAATAGCTCCTGATCTCTGCTGACTTCAAAGGCTTTGGAGCAGGGTACTGTACCTGAATTCTACAAAATACATCTGGTATCTCAATAAGGGCAAAACTGTTAATTGTAGGAACATAGGTCTGGCTATCTGGCTGCACATAAAGCTGTACCTAGTACTGCTAATCCTTCTACCTGCCAACCTGTCATTAAGTGCTGAAGCTGTGATTTGCAGCCAGACACGCTTACTATGACTCAAGTGACCACTTTCACATGACATCAGTACCATAGGCAGTCTGTATTAAGACACGACAAGGCATTAGCTCTTCCTCGTATGTATGCCTTTTGGCATCTGCAGTGTTTTATCATTACTATCATACATTAACTTACTAATGGTACAGATTTTACCTAATGCAAGTTCTCACATTGTTCACCTTGTTGGGAAGCATCTGAGCATCTTTTTGCAGTGCAATAAGTGATGTGCCTAATCAATGTAGTAAGTGTTCATCCTCCTCCCTCAAAGGAAAAATGATGTGGTGGAATAGCTTGCTTTCAGCGGGGAGAGACTGGGATTTTTTGAGCGGTGGGAAGGAAAGGGTGAACGTTCATAACACACTTACTGCAGTAATTTAACATACAAAGGTATTCAGGCCTCTGGACAGTTCCTAAAAGAAATAAAAAAGCAAGCTACTGCCCACATACCACTCCAGCTGCTATTCTGGTCTTGTGATAGGTGTCAATAAATGACAAGACAGAGATATGAGTGGGAGAGCTGTACCCCGAGAGGCATGTGATTGCATGGGCAATTGCATACTTCATTTGCACAGGATGACTCTTTCAGCTCCTGGCTAAACAATTGCTCTTGCAATGTGCCAGTGGAGCAATAAACAGCTGAGAGAATTGTTTGGGCCGAATGCTAGTGATTCTGTGTTCTTCATGGCCAATATTCAGAAAATACAGCTTTAAATTCCTTCATGTTCAGATGGCAAAATTAACAGTAAGGCATCAGTCTTCATTGGCAGAAGCGCTGCAACTTATTTGAAGTTTCATTATTAAGTATATAGAGGCTATGGGTTTTCCTCTCAAAAAACACTTTCAATTTCTAATGAAGGATACTAGAGAAAACAATAACCTTTATTACACATTCTTGTTTCTGTTCTGTCTTCCATATCATTGTCTGTAGTGGTCATAGCCTAAAGGCAAGGGTATAAGGTATACCTGAGTATTTGGGGAGTGGGCACAGAGTGGTCCTGCTAGAAATGCTAGGCAGGAAACGTGTAGCTCATTCATACCTTATTAATTCAGAAGCATTAAAATCGGGCACCATTTTAAATAATGAGATTTTTAAAAATGACTTAATACTCATTTTTTAAATTTCTTTTACTCATTTTTGAGCCCTTAGATGATACATATCAGAGTTTTCCTTTCCATCAGGCTTACGTAAAAAAAAATTATCCTTTTTCTTAATGAAAACTAAAATTTTTAAATCACTTCACTTTTGCACCTAACTAGAGTTAGTAGTGCTTTGGTATAATGCAGCTATATTCCCAAACCATTGCACCATTATGGGATAAACAAAAAGTACCTGAACAAGAGCAGGCCAGAACGGGGATGTCAGAGCTGCAGTATGTCAGGACAAAGAGCGTTGACTGACAGATTCTTGCAGGTCTGGCTAGTGCAGTTCAAGAAGTTCCTGCCTGACGCTGTTTATTACTGACTCTGGGTTGGTGATAACTAGTTGAGAGGTGGGAGCAAACAAACAAAGGTGGTAACTTCTTAAATTGTTCCAGGTAGATCCATTTACAAAGTGTCAGCTTGCATCCTGATGTGTGCTCAGTCTATTGAGACTGCTGCTTGTTTGGCTAAAATTTTGGCGCTACTAACTTAAACACAGGCATTAAAAAGAGCAATAATAAAATTGCATTTCTCAGTTTGGGTCCTAGAGGGTTGGGCAGAGCACTGAAAGAAATGAAATGAAATGAAACCCCTTCACAGGTAACTGCACCTTGGGCTCGCATAATGCAAAGCTGTTGTTTTATCTTCACATCTGACATGCCACTGGCCTTATTTGCAGAAAGCTGACCTTGTGTCAAACAAGATGATCTGACTGACATTTTCTATTTCTGGAAATGATTAATCTGTTTATAAAAAGTTCAGTTAAGAAAAGCCTTGAAGTTTCCTTCTACATTTTCATTGATTTCTTAAAGATTGAGTTACATTTTCCATTTGCTAGAAGACTTAGAACTTGCTATTCAAAGAAATGCTGATCCCAGTGCTCTGGCACGTACGATGTCTGAACGGTTTCACTCTTACGGGTTACTTACCCTGAGCAGCCAATTTGTCTCAGCACCATGACACACCTCTCCATAACCAACAGAAGCTTTTGGTTCTAAACGTGTTTGAAAATTTCGTAGTGAAATACTAACAAAACCCATTCCCATCCCCCAGACTTGTACAAACTCTGCGTAGGAGTTTCATTTCTGTAAGCCTGTTGACTATGCCAAAACGTTCACAGGCAGAGCTAGATCTCCTGGACCACGTTCTCTACAGAGAAGCTCATCTCTTGTCTGAGGCTTACAGACCTGTGCAAGGAACGGAGCTCTTGCAGTATTTGTGAGCAACTGTAGCTGCATTTTTACCTTCATATGTAGTCTAGATAATAATCACATCTTCTCAAAAGCCATGCGATGCCTTCTTTGCCCCACAGAATGGCAGTGTGGGTTCTCTTCAAATTTGTTTGCATTTCATTTTTTTCAGTCTGTTCTGAGCTATAAATACTCTCAGGATCCATTAGGCTCATATCAGATACATTCATATTTCCCCTTCTTCTGGCATTCCAGTTCCCAGCTGAATCTGATAAGCAGATCAGTCACTGCTATGTCAGCAAAGAAGAGCAATGTTGTACCTTAATATTTGTCATCATTACCCAACACACCCAGGCAGAGCAAGCTGTGAGGAATGCAGGTTTTCATGCTTTATCAGCTGTAACTAAACATCTGGTTACAAAAAAAAATGAATCACTCAAAGTTAATGAAGGTTATAATTTCATATAATCCTTTTCAAGCAAAACAAATTCCATTGGAAGAATATAATAGATTAACTGTGGAACTGAATCAATTGAGGTTTTAACATCACTGTTATTTACAACCCATCCATTTTCCACTCTAAGCTCAAACTTTGTTTTGTCATTGCCAGCAGGGCTTTTGCATTTCTTTTTAAATGCCTTCATTTTGTAGTTTCCTAGAAACGTAACCACTACTCTAGCTGTGACTTCAAACAAATTAATTCAGTTTGTATTACTGAAACGCTGATTTAACAAATGGAAAAAAAATTAGATGTGTTCTTTAAATTCAGATATCATATGCATTCTTGACATAGGGTCCAGCTGCAGAGTGGAGTAGCATGGCCTTCTATGGCCTTTCTCATCAGCAGATCTTAAATATTTCACAAACGGTAGGAAGATCTTAGCAAAGCCCTACTGGGATGAGGAAGGAAGTCTTAATTTCCCTTCCGCGGATGGGAGGAACTGGGGCACACGCTGCAAGTGGTGTGCAGGGCTGCTGGCAGGGGTGGGAAGAGCTGAAGCGGGCAGCGCTGTGCCAGGCAGGAGGACATCATCCCCTGGGGACACACTGTCCCCGAGCGAAATGCCGCCCCGCTCCCCGGCAGGGAGCTCGGGCATGCCTGTTTTTTCCCATAGAGTTCCATCGGCTTAGCCCGATTTCCTAAGGAAGTGAGGTTTACATGATTATACTCCCTACGCCTCTGTGTGTTTATCTGTGTGTCTGTCTCTCTCATCCTCCTCCCCACTGCAAGAAATTGTCTGATTTCAACCAAATTTGAGAGACAAGTAGAAGTCCCAAAGGAAGATCCATTTCCCAAGGTTTCTGTGTGCGGAGTGGAGGGAAGGAGATAACTCATGACTGTGCTAATGGAGGCAGGAGCAGCTGCCTGGGTTTTCCTTGGTAGAAATAGGAGAATCCACACAGGCAAAAAGCAATGGAAAACCAGCTGTATTCCCTGTTTATTTGTTTTTGTGTTGTCTTTGGTTTGTGACATTACAGCATTTTAGGTGCTGGAGGAGGGAATGAAAGGCAAAAGCCCAAGTGACTGTTGACCAAACCCATCCTCCAACTTCACCCTGTAATTCCATTCCCGGTCATCAATTCCCAGCCCAGGAGGAGTTGGGAATAGGCAAATTTGTCCAGACATCTATCCTTGCTTTTATTGAGTAAAAGGAGATTGTTGTGAGATGGAGGCAGGTTGTGGAGAAGTGTGGTAGAGCATCAAGGAAAAAGCTCCTCTGAATGTGCACACACTGCTGGGAAGCCAAGGGCACCCCAGCATTACACCTTCAGCTCTTCAAGCTGTCAGCAGAAATAGTGGTGCATATACTAGTAAATGGTGGAGCTTCTCTTTGCATCATTACAAATGGGCAAAGGAGCTGGTGCTCTCTAGGAGATGGCTGGAATTGGTGAAAGAGCAGAAGAGAGGACAGGCAGTCTGACAGCACTGCCCTGGCCTGGGCAAAAACAGGAAACCATAGCAGAGCAAAATAGCAGAACAGTAGTCTCTTGAATTGCAAAGGGATGCACAAGTGCTTTAAAATCACTAAACAATTTTTCCTGGCATATGGGTGACAGAATTTTGGGAGGCATGGCAGGGGAAAAGTGCTTTAATGAAACCTCCGACTTTTATTCACTGTCAAATTATGATTTACCTAAATGTAAATTAGATTATTAATTTCATTTTTAAAAGCAAAAAAAACCTGCCTATTTTTTAAGAGAGCTGCTCTCTGTACCCCTGAGTCTGGGATTTAGCAGACTAATGGGATCAGTCATCCCCTACTTAAATACATCCTGGACAGCATTCACAGGAATGTTGCTGTTTGTGTCCAAAATGCGCTGCCATCCTCTTTTTAACATCTCTGAAAATAAGTGAAGATCATGGCAACTGCAGACAGTGCCAGGTCTTGCTTGGCAGGCCGTGCCATCCTGGTGTGCCTGCAGGGACATCTCTCCCATCATGCTGGCCCATGTCCCAGGAGGATCTGCTCTCCTTGACTTATCCCTCTAGCTCCTTCTAGGCTTATGATTTAGTGACCCACGTTCAATGTGCCCAAACTCCTCCCTGCCCATTGCTGGTGACCGTCTCAGGCACTGTGCTGGTCCCAGTGCTCTTGTCACAAGCTGGGCCAGATCCGCGGCCACACTCGCGTTGGAGCGGGCGAGTGGCAGTCGTGAGCGCCTGGGTTAGGAGATGGGCAACAGGCAAAGCCTCCCTGGGTAGCGGTGGGAGCAATGCGTTGGCATCCAGCCTGTTAGAGAAAATGCTTCTTGAGTCTCGACAAACTCAACTCAGCTGAAATGACAGATAATTTATGTTAAAAAACCGTTAGTGTTGAATACACAGCAATTCAGCTTCTGACCCCTAGTAGTAAACTGAAACTCCAAAGTGGAGAAATCCCACTGGACTCAGCTCTGTCCTCTCATGCTACGATATAAATCCAGGATAGTTTGCTTTAAGGAATCTGAGGGCAGAATGAAGCCATTGAGCATTAACTTAAATTAATCGTTTAGTGGGGAAGTTCAAAAATAAATGGATTCAGGATCTTTCTGGTAGTAGAATATGAACCACAAAAATAGAGATGCTTCGGCAGCCACCTTTTTGCTGGGTAAAGTTTCACATCCTTCCAAATGACACCCAGTTGTCTTCTCTGGGTAGCAAAGATCTCCCACTTCTTTTACAATGCTTCCATGACTTATCTATTTTTGGTTTTTTTCCCAGCTGTTGTTGTAAAATCTGTTATCTTTAATGTATTACCCTGAAAAACAACACACCTTTGAGAAGGCCAGTGGACTGTGACATAATTAGATGCAAAATGCACATCTAAAAGCTGTTTACTTCCTGTAACACTAGGATAACTACTAATGAATCACTGACTCTGGGGATTCTCAGTTTGTAACTGGATACTCCACAAACTTCTTATCAGATCAACAATGATTTCTGTCAAAAAAGAGAAAAAAAAAAAGAAAAAGTGGGGGTGGGCAGGTTTTTTTCCCCTGAAACCAGAGTTTAGCCTATATGCACCAATTCTAAAGCATTTTTAGCATGTCAGGCAGAGTAGTCATGGTGAGTTTGAAGGGATAAGGGAAGATAAAGTGTATCAAAGCAGGATCTGACACTCGTGATGCTATGCAGACCTTTCTTTCTGAGAGCATCTCGCGGACTGGACTGACAGCAGGGATTAATCCATGCAATGGCAATAAACAATAGTTGAAGTGGGGTTGAGGCCTAACACCTGGATGTTATGTTACCATCAGTAAAGAAGCCTGTTTCATGCTGGGGATGAATATATATGATTCTGACACCGTTGCTTTCTCAGCGACAGGTAAGACTTCTCAGACCACTTTTGTGAAAGGATTTTTTTTTTTTCTTTTTGTGTGTGAGAAAGCTGCAGGTTGTCTCATTCAAATTAAATGCTTTAGCGTGTTTTGCATGTGACCTTGTTGCCAGGTATGAACAGCGTAAATGCATAGACTGACATTTTATGTTTGTCTATAGATGCGTATTTATTCTTTTTAGATCAGTCCTGCTAAATCAGAGGATTAAGCTTTCCCTTGCTGGGCAGTGACATCTCTAAGTTGTTGAGGTCATCCCAAGCGGTACAGCTCAGTTTCCCACGCAGGACAGCGGGGACGTCCCCCCAGCAGCTCGGCAGTGCCAGCGGAGGGGTGAGCCCTGCGCCAGGAGCCACCAGGGCCATCGCCTCGCATTGTCCTCAGCAGAACCGAGTTTGTCACGTCCGCTCAAGCGTGCCGGCACCGCGGAGCGGCGAAGGAAGGAGAGCATGAGGAAATCTTCCCTTATCGGCCTCTCTCTAGGGTTACCCTTTTTGGCAATAAACCTTGCCAAAAATTTACGTAAAGAATCTGAAAGGCCTTTAAAGGACACAGAGAGGTTGAAACTTATCCCTGCACCGGGCAGTTCTCAGGAAGTCGTGGTGCAGCTAAACCTTGCTAGGAAGTTCACCGTCTGGGGCCTTTTCTCCATTTTGACCTCATTTACTCCTGTGTATTATCTCTGACTCCTCAGGGTCAGTCTATGTAGGTCAGGGATTCATTGACATAGATGTTCATCTCTCTTTTCTTCACAAAAAAAAGGCAGGGGGGGAGAAAAGAGAAAGTGGGTTGGACAGATGAGAGAAGGCCCCAGCAGCCATGTCCAGAAAGCGATCTGGTGAGAAGCCGTGAGTGCAGGCGCGAGGGGGGCATGAAGGAAAAGGGAAATGCTTCAAGGGACCCTTTGGGCCAAGTAACGGAAAAACACACGTGGGAGCTATCGCACTGGTTTGGAAGTAGTTCACCTTGGTCTTCCTGGCACAGACCTGGTCTTACCAGCCTGAGAGCAGAGAACTGGAGACATGGCACGCAAAAAGCTCCAGCTCTTTCCCCTTCTTCATTTGGCAGACTCTCAATTGCTTTAAAATAAGACTTTATCAACCAGAAAACTTCCAGGCAGAAGTTTCTGTAGAGAAGCAGAAATGTCGTTGAAGGTTTCTCAGTGAAACAGTGCCTCCTCTTGGATCCAGACCTGTGTGCTGAGCTGGGAAAACCAAAAATGTTCCCGCTTCGAGTGCTTTGACTCGGACGGAGACACATGTATCTGAAGGTGCCATAAGGCTTGAAATCTCAATAGCAGGCACAGAAATGGCCTTAAAAGAGCTTGTTATTTTACAGTGTGTTTTCCAGGCAACAGAAAGGAAGCTCATGTCCTACAACATGCTTTATGAAGTTACTCAGCTGATGGACTCTGGTCCACATCCAGACTGCACCAAATTCCCAAACGTAATTTCTCAGGTAGTTCATTTCCCAGTCTCTTGGCAATGAGCTGCCACTGAGCTGGCCATGGAGGTGGCACTCACTGCCTGGCTGGCCAAGCAGACCCAGGTTTAGAGTTCTTCCAGCTAGCTTCAGTAAAATTATTTAGTGAATTTAATTATCCTAGTCATGTACTAGGATATCCCCTGAGAAAATAAAGGGAAACGCAATGTATTTACCAATTTGTGCTTTGTTGCAAACATGTTTTGCATTCAGCAGCACTAGACTATATATATTGAAGGTCCAATTGCTAAGTCACTTGGCCAAGATCAAGAAAGATTTTGCTTAGGAAAGCAGGGAATTAAATCCAGCTTTCACAAAGCCATATGCTAACTCCATCCTGCCAGTCTGGACTCATCCACGCTGAATATAAATCAACATTTAACAAGGGACATGGTCCTTTTGGCCACAGTTATCAAGAGGTACAAATGGCTATTCCACTTTCACCTATCTTATCTAGCTCTTTATAACTACACAGTCCTTCATCAAAAATAGCACGGGGAAATATCAAATGTGACTCCTTTGTGAACTAACTGTTCTGCCTGTGTCAGCTCCTGCAGAGCCATTCATTTAAATAAGTAGCTATGATTTTTTTTTTCTTCTATCCCTTTCTCTGCCTAGACAGATACTTAACACAATTTTGTCTCCTTCCTCTGCTACTTGGCTGGTGTATTTAGATGTTACAGAAGAGATTTCATACACTTTGAATGCTTGCAAGGGCCAAAGTCTGAGGCTGGTAACCGGTGAGGTATCCGGAATACAGAAGTCAGTCTGTCTAATTCAGTCCCACTCATGTGTTACTGGAAGCCTTTCTGCTAAATTCAGGCTTACGATCAGCCTGTTAATGTTTACAATGTGGCTCTTTTGGAATAGATGGGAAGGATTTGCAAAGTGAATGTGCCTATAAAATCTCTTATTTACATGCATCATTTGAGTGATTGTGTGTGCAGAAGGACAATGACGTGAGTTGTTTCCTATGCAGTGTATTCAGCAGTCTTTTTCATGCAGCAGCGTGGGCACAATGGGTTTTTAGGGGCATTCATCAGTGCCCTCCTCTGTAACCTGCCTCAGAGAGTTTACAGCAACTTGATTTCAGAGAGTGTTTTATTTCCAGAGGAAAAAAAATGCATCAAGCAAGACTTGGAAATCTGGCCAGGTAGGGGATTGCTGTAGCACCTGGGCAGCTGCTCAGCCTGGCAAAGAGTCTTGAGAGCGGCGAGGAGTCCCATCCACCGCCCTCTGTCTGGTGTTTGCACCTCTCCTGGGTCTTGGGGTATTTTTTTGCCCAGGTCCTTTAGGTATTTAAAAACCTATTTCTAGAAACAAAGGCCACGCTTGGGAAGGGAATGTCCTTTCTGTAGTTATGAACAGGGAAATATCTGCTGGATGAGAGCCAGATTCAGCTACAATTAAGTAGGAACCACATCATGAAAAGTCTAACTGAGAAGCAGAAGGAGGACCCCGTCGACGTGCGTTTTATCCTTGGTCGTTTACCAAAACACATCATAGTTTAGGTGTCGGCTTGTGCCTTCCTCCTCTCCCAGCCTTTGCCTGTCTTGTCCTTCCATGAGGACATGAGGTCGGTGGCTTTTTCTCATTTATGTAGGCTGAACAGGGCCCAGCACACAGAGGCTGATCTGAAAACTCTGGAAGCTACTGAAATACAGACAATGTATTCACAATACAGGCTGAATGCATCATATAATAAAACCTTTAGACTAAAGAACACCTAGCAGCAGAAACATGCAAATCTTGCTTACAAAATTTTACATATGATTATTTCTTGATGCAATAATAATAATATTGCTTCACAGGTTTACAACATCTTTTTATCCAAGTGTTCCAAACTGCTTTCAAAATATTATTTGCTAAGGTCTCACAGCAGCACTGAATGGTAGATACCCACCTTGTTCACTTACCTTCATAGAACTACTATATTAAAAAAAAGAAAACAAATGAAATCTGCATTCAGTTTTACTTGGTGATGAAACCTGCTTGTCACTGCAACAGAAATTAACCTTTTGTCAACAGCTGTTAACAGGAGGGTTGCAAAGACCCTGACTTCCTAAACTGCGGAAATAGCTGAGAAGCAGCAGTCCTCTGACATCTGAATTTTAATACACTAACCCCTTAGGAAGCTTATCAGAAGGGTAGGGGGGAAGTATTTGTGCAAAATGCTTTTATTTGACTGTTTTCTTTCCATTCAGGAAGAGTAGTTGCCCTAACAATGGCATGAATCTAGTGTATCGGTGAGTTGTATCCCTTGAACTCCAACTTACAGAACAAAAGACTTCTAAGAAGCATCCATGCAGCAGATGTTTAGTTATCTGAAGTGTCAGAATGCCAATTAGATATTGAACATGGCAGGAGGAGGGTGGAGTTTCCAAAACAAATGAATGATGAATAGGAACAGTTCCCGAGTTTGGTCTAAAGTCCTGCTGTTCTTTTGTAAAATGATTTGTGGCAAATTTGTTTTGTCACTGAGGCATAGTTCCCCTTCAGGATTTAAGTGATTTTTATAATCACTCCAAGGAAACTTTAAAAAAAAAAAAAAAGAAAAGGAAAAAAGAAAAAAAAGAGAGAAAGAATATGAGGATAAAATGCCCTATTTGTTATGAAGAACAGGCTCTAAAAATGAACATGATTTAAAGTGTAACCAAATAATCCTGTCTTCCATGTGGTTCATACATAGGGGCTACTCCCCCACAGTGAAATCCTAGCCTTGCATTGAAATAGAAAGGGGATTCTTTTTCGGCGCGGGGGGGGGAGGTGGGTGGGGGTCAAAACATGCATGAATTTAGTGAAAATTGTTTGTTTCAGAGATTAAATGTTAAACTTTTTTGCTATTCAGTGCCAGGGTAATCTTGTATGTGGCAGCATGAAGGGGGTTAAAAAAAAAAAATCAACTGGGTTACAAAATGCCTCTATAGCTGACTTGCATTTTTATTGTCATTGACCTCAGTAAATCATTGTTAGAAATTAATATAACATGGACATTTTTAGTTCAGCGTTTTACGTGGCATTGTGTTTAAAATAGTAATCTTTGACTTGCAAAATGCTCTAGTTTATTCTTGTTTAATAGCTGCGTGCAACTTGTAAACGTACTTAGGACAACTGATTCTCTGTGTGTCTCTGTCAAATAAGAATAATACTGGACAGTATAAAATACCAGGCAAAACAGCAGAGAGGAAATTGGACTTGCATTGACTTAAATAAGCAAGTGCTGTGACAAAATTGTTTAGTTCTCTTTTGACCTTTTGAGGTCACGTTTGACTATTTATGCTATCTCCTAATGCTCTACTTCTCCCTGCCTGGTAACAATTATGTGTTTATGCTGTTCTTTGCCTTCCCAGTTGGTATATTAAACAATCACTAATTACTGCATAAAAATATACATTCCTACTTTGGAGCTTCCTGTAAACACCCATCTAATTCCAAATACTCTTTTTAAACAGCTAAATGAAAACCTGCATGTTTTAGCCATGTCGTTTGATTTGTTTAAAACAAAGGCATAGAAACCAAAATATTAAAAACTGACATCAATTGTTTTTCCATTCAGATATGGGATATAGAGAGTGAATAACAAAAACTGTTTTAGGGAGGAGGGAGATGAATGATGTAGGTAGATTGAGATTTTGTTTACAGTAGTGTTAACAGAGGAAAAGCTCAGCTGAATCAGTATTAATAAACATTTTGTGATCATCTTTAAGCATAGTATTTGGCTCTTTTTTTCTTAGGTGGGGTATTGCTAAGAAAACTGAATATAAGACCTCTCTTACTGTCTGTCATGTGGCAATTCTTGTCAAATTCAGCAGGAAAGGCAATAAGAATTAAGGGTCTCAGGGCTGTCTTTAGGAACTTGACGTTATAAAGTGCTGAGTGAGTTCTGCTGCTTTCAGAGCTTTCTCTATTCCCATCGAGGTCTACAGATGTTACTTAATTCAAAGGCCACCAAGCCAAAGTGTAGCTAATTTAAAGTTGAATCGATGCTCATATTTAAGTACTTGAGTGAAAGAGATTTGATATTTAAGATATTTGGAGATTCCCTCTTCTACTAACCAGCAGTTACCAAATACTTTCAGAAAATACTGGTGATAAATTTTCATGGAAAGTATCCAGCCACTGTAAAACCTGTTTGATTTCTTTTTTTCTTTTTTTTTTTTTTTATTGTATGTCCTCTAGTTCAATGCTGCAACTTGAAAATAATTCAGGCAATTTATTGTTGCTACCATTGAGAGCCAGATTGAGCAATTCCACCCAACTCAGTATTTCAATGCATTTCAATGAGGCTTTTAAGCACCAAATAGGTCATGCACTTTGCCCACCTGGTTCTTTGTTGCAGTTCTTAAAAGCATTGAAGTCTTATGGAAAATTGTTTATGAAATACAAATTCTTTTCTTGCACTCTTAGTTTATGAACTTTACTTCCACACTGAATATTCCTTTAGAGAAATTAGTTTGTGAAAATGAAAATACTATATGAATCATCTGGTTCCTGGGTAGACTTGATCTTTCTGCTTTTACTTTTAAAAATGTATGCAAGGGCAAACGGTTCAAAGTGAGTGTTAATTGTGTCTAACTAGCTCAAACATGTCTAGTTTTCCAGTTAACCACATAAATGAATCGCCACTGAAATCTGAACATGTCTCTTGCTGTCTTGTACTGAAATTAAAACAACACTGTATCCTTTAATAGATCCTCTTGGTACTCCAGAAGCAGAGAACAAAGCGGTGTTACATGCACACCCCAAATGAAGGACGCCAACATAAACTGACAGCATCTCTGCACTCGATGACGTTACAGTACGTAAAGCAGTGAAACGGGACAGGAAAGCCATTTCCCATGCTATTTCCTGATTTCCTGCTCTCTGCATTCCTGCACATAAACCTTTAATTCATTTCAGAATGCAGAGGTCATGACAAAAAGTCAGAGGATAAATATACCCTTTTGACAAACAGAAGGTTGACAGCAATTTTTACCCAAATGTTTCTGAGGCCAGGTGTTTCCCATATACTGTATTGAAGTGTGTACCTCTAAATGTTTTGTTAGTATTTGAACTGTAAACACTCTTAAGCATTATGCTCAAAAATAATTTCTCGGTGGCAAGGCAGTAACGTTCACATCTGTATTTGTGCAAGACCAATGGTCTGTCTAACCAAAGAGATTTGGGGTTCCAGTGACCTAGGGACTGTATGGTGTAAAACAAATGCCCCATTCGAATACAGTGAATGGCAACTAATGTAGAAATTATGTACTTAATATTCTCTTATGATTGAGCAATGCAAATATTTGCTTTTGAGTAACAGAGCAGCCAAAGATTTAACTGAGAAATCACAAAGGAGAAACTAGTGTTGAAAAAGAAAACACCCTGCTCCCCCCCAGCATCCCACCGTCCCTGGGATCCGCAGGAGACAACGCAAGCTCTAGAGCGGAGTCCCACAAAAGTGGTCTCTCTACACCCTTTGCAGCCTGACAAGCCTTGTATAAACGCATAGAAAATAAACTTTTAATTGTGGAGGCTGTAGTGGCTACAAGGCTTCCCTGGATGTGTTTGGGAGGCCGAGGCTGAGAGCCATCGGGAGAGCGTGCCGGAGCCTGGAGGCAGCGAGGTTACTCAGCCCCCAGCCTGGACCTCCACCCATTAAATCTTCCTTCTGTGTACAAAATTTTGGAAACCTTTGCCCTTGTGTCCTCCACAGCTTGATATCTCATCAGTGCTGCCGATAACTGGTCATTATAAAACCACATTTGTCTCCCCGGGAAAATATGGCAGGGTGAGAAAACATTCATTTTGTCAAGATCGGAGGTGTGTATAGGACGCGTGTGTTTGCAGGTGTCAGCAGACACTTGCTAAAATGTTTTCTCTGTCCTTTGCTGGAAGCGAACCAAACACTGCCTGTTCCTCAGATGAAGAGGAATTATACACCTTATGAATTTCAATGCCAGTATTCTCGTGTTTCTAAAGGTCCATTCAGAATGAAATCTTCAGACCATAGGAATGATCAATCTGTGTGTGCAGGAGTGGCCAGAAAGCAGGTGTGACTTCATTTGTGTATAGCCAACTTTTCTCTGGAAAAATTCTTAACTTTTCAACCTTTGTTCTGTTTGCAGAATGCCCATGGATTTAATTACACTTTCTTAAATTAATTTTTTTTAGCCAATTCCTAGAACTGGAGCCAGTGGGTTTACTGGAAATATTTTCTTTCCTTGATATCCATATTTAATTCCACTAAAAGCAACTGCAAGACATGTTCTCCTCAGTCTTTATTTTTCTCCCTGTTTACAAGCTCTGTTACTGTCTACACCTGCAAAGTATGAATGAAAAATGGGGTAAAATAATACCAAATCCAAATGAAGGAGAGGGAGCAGGTAAAAGTCCGCTGAGATTGCCTTACATGGCAAAGAGCTACCAAACTCTTTTAGAATATTGATCTTCTACTGAGTTTCAGCATAGTGAAACAGATTTAAAGAATATAATGTGGGATCCTGGAATCATTATATTCCAATAATTTTTTTGTGGTTTCTTGTTATGAGAACAGACATGTTCTCATAGTCAACAGGAGAATCCATAGGTGCCCCATTGTGGTCTCCCTCAGTAGCATTGCCCCTATTGTGAAGCAGCTGAACAGCCACGTATGCAATGTATCCTCCTTCCCTACCGTCCCCTCTCCGCCCGAGCAACGTGTGTCTCATATACATGTGCCCACTCTTATATAAATACATTAGTGAATAAAGTTTACAGATGACACATGGCTTTACTGAGCGCTGCAAAATAAAAAGAACAGATGACTGCTTCAGAGCATTATGAATCATAAGATGAGCACAGGCAAACATCTATTACCATAGCATAATTAATACTTGCTGCTATTAATATATCAGCCATGCTGCTGGACAGGCACCTCTACCCTGTGCCTCCGAGGTTTGGAAAGCAAATGAGGAAGATGAGCTGAGCTTCTACGTTCTCTGAGATGGCATGGCCAAAATTGGTAATTTGATTCTTGGTTGCATGAAGTGGAAGGCATCAAGTGAGGGGAGAGGAGTTTTATCGCCTGTTATACAAAAGCAAATAGAGGGCTCTTAAATGAAGGTAGCAAATCTAATAGCTGGAAGCTGGCCAATGGAGCCAGGAATAAGGTGCAAGCTTCTGACTGATGGCAGTTCATTGCCCAGATAATCTACCAGGGCTAAATACTCCATGGTCCTTACAGATATTTTAAAAATAAAGATTTGAACTGTTTAAACGATGAAACGGAGGCATGCTGGGAGTCGCGCAGTGACTCTCCCAGGATGCAATGGAGAGTGGCAGCAAAAATTCTGCAGTGAAAATGCAGAATACACACACTTTAGTAACTGCCTGGGTGGACTGCATCCCTAGATAATAAATGCTGCATTCCCAAGGGCATGGTGGTGGTCCATGAGTCCTAGCTCAGACTAGTGGTTACATGCCACAGTCCAAGTCAATAAAGTGCATGAGTTTTGTTTAGCTAAAAAATCTTCAGGATTAGATAGCTCAACTTCAAATGATCCCCTGATAAGCAGAGAGAAAATACACACCATCGATTTGCTATTATTTTGAAAAGAAGAGCCTAAAGAGAAAAGAGATAACTGTAAGTGACTGGGAGCAGTTGAGGTTCAGTGGTACTACAGATGGTCCTTATAACCGTAACAGCCTACAAGGCTTCCCTGCTGAGATACTCTGGCTTAAAATGACTTAGAAGATATCTCAGTACCTTTACCTTTTGGGTTTGGTTTTTTTTTCTCCAGAGCGAGAGGAGAAATTCAAATAAAAATAGAATAGGACCTGCTTTTAAATAAATTAAAATATGAGGACAGAAGGTCAGCCTCCCTTCTGCAAGTGCAAGATTTTGTGTTGTGCTTTCACTTGCATGAGGTGTGGGACTTGGCAGCGATCTGTTGGACCAAAAAAATTCTGGACTGCTAAGTGGGGATAGGGAATAGCAAAA
This sequence comes from Calonectris borealis, assembly GCF_964195595.1. Taxonomy (NCBI): domain Eukaryota; kingdom Metazoa; phylum Chordata; class Aves; order Procellariiformes; family Procellariidae; genus Calonectris; species Calonectris borealis. The sequence goes on along the minus strand of NC_134328.1, from coordinate 9,826,684 downwards.
AACTGGAAAGAAAATGGATGGGAAAAGAAAAATCAGTTTCTCTTTTTCTGCTCTATTTAGCTCCCTTTTCAACCTTCTCAAGCGTGTATGTTTGTAATGCTATCCCCATGCCGAGGATTTACAGTCATACACAGGACACAACTGAGAAACACACAAGAAGGGAGGAGTGGATGGCGCTGAGGAGCTGTTGTTGCCGTTTCCTGCAATCCAACCACTGTACTTTTCTTGAAATGAATTGATTGCAGTTGTCCAGATGTCGTTGTCTCCCTGGCATTAACCCTCCTAGCATCTTCCAAAGTGACTTCTCCCCTTGAAAAATGAAAGACTATTATGTACTTAGCCTCACACATTAGGTCTCCCCAGGGACATCTGTGCATTACTATGCCTTATTTTGACAAGGGTGCTTGTAACGGCTGACCTACGCAAATGCACTCTGCAGAAGGTAAATCCTATGTATAACTGCAGCCTGTTTCAAAAATTGTTTGATAAAACCTGGAAAATACTACTGAAAAATAAAACAATCCTCTTTGCACATAACAATTATTATTTGCTTTAGAAGTCAACTTGGTTTCATTAGATACCAAAGTTTGAAAGCAACCTTCAAAGACCTCCTTATCCCCATCCCCCAAATAAAATGTGAAGGAGATAAATAGATTAGGGTCCTGTTTGCATATTGATAAGAAAAAGTACATTACATCAATGTAACCAAATACCTTATCACAGCCATTACAGACTTCAAGGTCCCTATTAATATGAGGGCAGGGAAAAACTTTAGTGGTGAAATCAGTTAATTAACAGGGTGGTTTTGGTCCCCTTCAGTTTTTACAATGTGATGTGAATCACTATGCATCATGGATTTAATAAAGTCACGGTATCCTCTCAGATTTTTCAGCTGACCTAAGGCTCCTTAAATTCCTTATGTGTTTTAAAATGATTCACGTACAGAAATGTTTCCCCTGAATCGTAGCAAGAGCACTCTGATCTCTGCGAGATTGGACCTGGTGTTTTGTCTGTGCTGTAAGGAAGACCTTGCAGCGTGTTCCCACAGTGGTGGGCTTTGATTTTTAAAAGATATTCAGCTAGTAGGTGACCAGAGATATAGAGAGGAAACATATATGATAAACTCCACAGGATAATGAGGAACTATATGAATTTCTTGCATGTTTCTGGCAATTTTTAATGGACTCAAGTGACTGTAAAGGATGTGTAGTGTTATTTTGGCTTTGTTTCCTTTCTTGTCTTACGATTTAAATCCAGAACATTAGATCATGATGTGATGGCTTGAAATGTATTTTCCAAGTGTTGCCTCAGCTTCCATGAAACTGGGAAAATTAGAGAGGGAGAAGACCTACTAGATTAAGAATTTCCCTTTCCTTTCAACACCACCTCCAGTGACCTGGCTAAAGAGGTTTGAGAGGATACGAGGAAGAGGACTTCTCCAGGTGGTATTCTGCAGCCTCCCTGGTGACAAGGTTATGCTGAGGGCTAGGAAATACTTTGTTTTCTTCAAAATATCTTCCCAGCTACTTAGACCCAAGTCCTCCAGGTTGCTCAGACTCGCCAAACTCCTCCTGCAGTGTCCTGGCCAGTGGTGGAGACACTGCCTGGAGGTGGCCCCTGAGCTCCTCGCACGGTGCAGAACTGCTGGGACATGCTTTTTTGCAGGCTCTGCAGAAACCAGCACACTAGGCGGAGATGTCCAAGTGAGTGACTAAGAAAAGCTACTTTCCTCTAGGGATCAGGTGCCTCCCTAAACACTGTTTGCGTCTTGTAAAACAAAGAAATCACTGTAACCTCTTTCCTAAAATATGACATTTATAGAGGAATAACTCCAGATGGGAACTTCCTGGTATTATTAGGTCTCTAACATGAGTTTGCTCTGGGCATGCAGCAATCCCTAAGAACCATTCTCATTTGCTTACTGTTTAATGGTCTATTCTAAGACATTGATAGTCTCACTCTAACTACTGTGTACTGTATTTTTATTATTATTGTTGTTATTGGCAATGTTATTAAGGAGTTTCTGGAGTATTAAACAGCTTTCTTCCCAGTGCAGATCTCCCTGGACAGGATAAGTCAGACTGACCTTAGGGACCCTTGTTATTTCTAGGTACATAGTGTTCCATGTTTAAGCTGCCAGCTTAGCATCTTTCATCACCATCAGTTTCCAGCCTTTTTTTTTTTTTGGTCTGAAACGTTTGTAATAAAAAATGCAGTTGCTATCTGACCCCAAGCACCTCTGGAGTAATATGTAATTCAAAGATAGTTACAGGCTGTGAAACAGGTCTGCTGATGCACACTGGAATAATAACAACGACACTGGGAATGCAAGTCTGAGATTTTTTAGGTACTACCTGTAAAACTGGCATGACAAGGTGGCGTTTTTCATGACTGGAATTTGATGGCTTGAACATACTAGTGCGATAACACTGTCATGAAAATTGTGCCGAGGGCCCGCTGACTGCAGAGCATTTGTTCAGCTCCCAAACTGGCTGTAACTATGAATAAACCCCGTGTTTGCCCCTGGCAAACAGCAATTTATGCCCTTGACACAAACCATGAGGCCCTACCTGCTACAAAGAAAGGCAAAATAGATTTTCTTCCTTCCTTTTGCAGGCTGAACTTGGGGATCTGCTTTCTTCTCTGTCTAGCCTTCAAAACAGATGTGTTGGCCCAGTTGCCATAACTTCATAAACTATTCTAGTGCTGAGGAAGGTTGTCCTGCGTATGTCCTGCAAGGCTAAAAGGAGTAAAATTGTATCTTAGTCACTGGAATAATCAGGCAGGACTTTAAACGTGTTCCAAAAGATGGATCTTGTCCTGGACCACCATTTATCAGGAATAATTGTGCTGCCACGCATGGAAACCCACTGAAATGAGACCACCACTTGTATGTCTGAATGGGGCCCAGGAAGCAGACCTGCATGGCCCAACAATGCCTTTTGCATGGTCACTTCTCAGAGCAGAAACCCTGTAAAGCAAATTCTTCTGTTAATTTGTGCAATGCTATAAAGTAATGTCTGGTACTGGGTAAGTTCCAAATACTGTAATTTAATTTCAAACTGCATTTAGTTTATTTCTTTGTAGGAAAAATATCGGCTGTGCACAGCTCTGATCCCGCTGTCACTAGGGCTAAATGCAACAATTTATGTTCTGAAGGAATAAATTTAGATTTGCTTTACATATTAGTGTATTTCAGAAGATTATCACATCAATGAAAATTCATTTTGCTGCACAACTTGTGTTGCTTCTGTTGGCTCCAAAAAAGTCATCGGCTACTGTCTCCATCACAAAGTCTTTAAAGGAAATACTGTGTAATTCAAAAACAAATTTTTTGGGAAAAATGCATGGGAACTAGCAACACACGAGTCTTCACAAGTTCAGGGCTTGTATTCCCTGTAGATAAGTGTGTTTTTCCCAAATCTCTCGATCTCCTGAGTTTGCAGAATTGGGCCAGAAAATCTCATTTGAAAACAAAAACTTGCGATGTTCGGTTTTGTTGTTTTATTTAATAACATGGTTTAAATCCAGACCAAGTAGCTTTCTCTCATTGAGTTTCAGAGCACACATAAATGTGAAAGCGGCTTATACATGGGCTAAATCAGAGCTCACTGAAATTGTGAAAGCATGACAGCAAAGACAGATTGTCTTCAGAGGGCTTTGGGATGGCGCTCTGAATTTTCAGACCTCCAGGGTAGGTTGGCAGTTTCTCTCCCAAACTGCATAGACATTTACCAGACCAGTAAATGGGGAGGTAGAAGGGGAGCAAAAAATTTTGTTCTAGTTCAAACTACAGAAAGCAAAAAGGGGGTCAGGGAGAGAAATCTCCAGTTCATTTCCATTTCCCTTTCCCTGCTGAGGTCTGTATTATTTTTGGACAACCACCCTGTGAGTCTTGGCATCGAATGTCTATAGCTCCAGGGCAGACGTACAAGACAGGCTGTACCAGGACCAGGGTGACCAGTACTCCCAGCTCCTTCCCAACCGGCTGGGAGCTGGGATGAGCGAAGATCCCCAGATCAGAGCAGTTGTCTCCGAATCTCTTTCCCCCTTCCTAGAAACCAGGAGTATTGCTTCCACCTGAAAGGTGGCCAGCAAAGCAGCATCTCTTTCATTCAGCAGCTACTGGGGACTAAGAGAGCATATTTACACTTTCAGGATTTCTTTTTTTGGAAGCTGAAGGGAATTAAATTGCTTTGAGAAAGGAATTTCTGAATCCAGGATGTCAGTGTTGCAATGAGGAAGTTGCAAGTTTTGTTCAGCTCTTCATCTGACTTGGCTTTCCTGTCCGGCCACCTCAAAGGCTTCTAGTTTTGTTCTTTTCCCTGGACAGCAGCAGATTTTGGTGTCCTTTTTGTGCATTATCTTAGCTCCAGTGGTGCAAACTGAGTGCAGCATTTCTATGCAGATACTATTTTGTAATGTCAGCGATGATTTCTTTTAGTGTTGATTGTCATCTGCCTGGACCAGCCACTGGGATCTGAACAATGGCAGGTTTTGTCGTGCGATATTCAACACACAGGCTGTAAAGAAACTGATATCTAAGAAATGGTCAGACACAAAAGTACGCTTTGTGACTTTCCTTCTTCCTCTCCTCTTCACAAATTGGGTAACACAATGAAATTCAACTTGGAGCTTGTACTTTATCCATTTGTGATGGCTTTTCCATTTCCAAATTTCCCCTGAAAAATAACAAAGAGAGTGTAGGAGTGTCATGGGATCTGACACAAAGAAAACCTGCAAAATTGCACCCAGATAAAGGACATAAAAATAGGTAAAAGCAAAACTTGTCTATATTTAACAAAGATCTAGCTGAAAATGTAAAGAACTAAAAAAACCAAACCCCATGTATCAGCTGCGAGGCACTGTCCGCATGTCCTTCCCAAAATACATATGAGTGAGGAGCTGTCCTGGGGAACAGCAAGGCAATGTTTTCAAAGTTGCTTTTTTCTTTCCCCCCTCAGAAAATCCGGGACTCCAACCTGAATGATTGTTTCATGCTAAATAATATTAGCATTTAAATAGCCCAGCATTGTAGTTCACAACTGGGTGAGAGTAATGGGAGGATGGCAGCGCTGGGTTCACACCTCTGGCCCTGGCCCTTATTTGGCTGGGGACGGCTGCCGCCTCCTACCCTCCGCTGTGTTAAGAGGAGGCAGCCCTTCTCCCCGCTTTGTTTAAGATCTTTGCAGGGATAATGAAGATCTAGCAGCAGCTATAAAAAGCTAAAATCCTAGGCCTGTCTTTTAGGTTTTGCCTACAACTGCGTATAAGCCCATGTCTTCTGCTTGAAATATTACCCTGATCAAGTAACTCTCAACAAACTGCTTGAAACACATTTAAAAATTCTCTTTTTGTTTCCTCTAATAAGCTTGACATGCTTTCGCCCATAAGGAGACTGCACAGAATATGTGTATACTCAGGTGTCCTTATTGTCACAGTTGATATGTTGCCATGGAGGAAGGCTATTAATGAGAGGAAATTAAATTAGATCACCTCTGTGCGCATTTATCTGCACACAGCACAGCTTCAGTCTTAAGGAGAGGGACTTCTTGTGGGAAAGCAATTAATAGATGCAGGTGCTCAGAAAAAAAATGCATTTCTTATAGACCTCTGAAAGATGCAGATGGTATTCAGGCGTATGTCGCTCTTTGGCATGCTAATCACCAAATTTCACAGATACAAGGTGATTTATTTTGCACAAATTTCATAATTAGCAAAATTTATTGTTTTTCCAGAGTTCCTTTCAAAAGATAACAGAGATGCAGTTGTGTAAGGTAGGTGATGTAAATCATTTGCAGCTCATGTAGCAACCTGTTAAAGATATCATAGTATTGTCTGATGCAGTGTCCCGTAGCAGTTTGTTGGATAAAAAGGAGGTGTCCTAATGCCAGAAAATCCTCGGGTCTTGCTGCAGCTAAGAGTGACGAGAGGCGACCTAGGTAAGATGAATGTGTGTGATTAGCGGGAGGAGAGAAGGCTGTATTTAAAAGAAAATGGATCTTCTGAAAGGAGGACAGGAGGCCATGGGAAGAAGGGCCTTTGTGTCAAAAGGAACTTTCTGCCCCAGATCCATGGAAATGAAGAAGATGAGACATGGATAAAATCTAAACCAGATCCTCAGCACTGATAGATTCCTTGGTGGGTTGGTTTTTTTTTTTCCTCCTGTCACATCTTTAGCAGCATCTCAGCCCCTAACACATAAGCGTAAAGCACTGGAAGAAGAATTAGTCCTGTAAATGTACCAGTTAATGGGCTAAAGCAAAAGATGGCTATCCTGGTGCCTGGCCCTGTGAGCCGAGGCTGGGAGCAGATTCCGTGGCCACTGCTGGGCGAGAAGTGTGGGACAGTAACTGAGCACATAGCTGTGCATTCGGGTTTTTTAGACAGCCTGGGTAACAATAATCCCTGACACAGAGATTAAAGTATCAAAGATTAAGTCACTGCTTTAATTACGTATTTTTTCGTTACTGGGCCCTGATTAGAGTCCGGTTTCAGATGGCCGCTAGGCTGGCCGGGCACTGGCGGCCGCGGGAAGCAGCTGAAGCGTAACTGCAAGGAGGTCCCCGTGGGACCACTCCGGTGGGTGCGGGGATAACCAGCAGCACATCACGCTCCCCTGCTTTGGGAGGAAGGGGCCGTGGCGTGTCCAGACTACGAACCAGATTGGGAACTGGCCCAAGTAAAACTAACCTGGCATTAATAAGAGTTTTAATATTTTTTTGCTGTCGAACTGTAATTGCGGGTGCCGAGGTCTGGGTTTTCACTGCACAGACTTGCTGATGAGGTCTCCACATTGTCCCCCGTGGTTTTACTGCAGTTGGTTTTTATGCCAACTTGAAGGAGTTAAATTTGCTCGTGGAAGGACCCAGAGCCAGGGCAGGGTATGCGAGCAGGAGCCAGCCCCGGGGAGCGGGACCCTCCCCTCCCGCAGCCCCTCATGGATACAGCATCACAGCCTATGGATTTCCCTCGTTTTGATTCAGTTAATGAGGAAGGGAGACTAATTATTAGCCTTTTGAATCTCTGACCAATCAATTCAGACTCCGTGACAATACTTAGCACTTATTTTGCTTCACAGAGCGACAGATGAAATATTTTATAACTGTAGGTAATTGTCCTCAGTTTAAAAACAAGAAAATTGAGCCCCAAGGTCACCAGCAATACAAAGTCAGGTACCACACGAGGTATTATCTATACGTGGTAAAAATTCGCGTTATGAACCACGAGCTCAGGAGGAAATGGCACAAACCGTTTATTCTGGAAGTAAACTCAGTAGATTACGACAAAACTGTAATTCATATCAAATACATAAATTACACATTAACAATGTTTTAACAATAAACAAATATAATGTGTCTAGTTGATTTAGGTACTTATGTCACCCTAAAAATTGATGGGATTTTTTAAAATAGATCTTGGACTTCTAAATTTCTTGAGAGGTGTACTTAAATTAACTTGGTTTAAAAAAACATACAGTATTTTCTGAGGTTTTGTCACAAAGGAGATTAATTAATGACATCTTTTCTTTTTCTTCTCTGCTCAGCCATAATCCGGACAAAATCTGTACAATAAATTTTGCTTCTGGGCTGAAATCCTGTATGACAGGTTGCAGCCCAGAGCAAAATTTCGGAGATGAGCCACGTAAGCCCTGAAAATAGGAGCTGATAGTGATAACAATCACTGACAAACCTTTAACTATGCCTGTGCTAGTGTGTGTCACTATAATACAATTTTGTATGTTAAACAACAGATGTCAAACAGAAGAAAGGAAAGAGGCCTTTGCTTTTCTTCTGTTGTGGACCTTGTTCTTCCAAAGCAGCCATTTTTTCAGTTGCCATGACAGTGTTAATAGGAGTTTATCATTTTCCCATGCCTGCTGCATACTAATGAGGGATCAATTCATGAATGTTATCTGTAAGGCTAAGAAGGGTCCAGCACCACAATCTCTGGTGCATTCAGGACTTGGAACGGCACCTCCGTCCGCAGCCCTGCGGTTGCAGCGCAGAGTTTTATAAGGAGCAGAGTTTCTGCTGTTCACCTTTTATTCATCGCTGTGCGGGGATATGCAGCAGACAGAGCTAACGACTGAACGTAGCGACCAAAAAGTTTGATTTGCTATTTCCTGATTTGTCCCAGGGAAAAGCGGCTGTGAAATATTCACAGAGATAAGGGAATTGCTTCAGCTGCGTGTCATGGGGAAAGCAGAGATTTCTGTGAATTTGCCTTAACTTTGGGACCTGGAAACTTTTTATTTGGAGTACTTTGGTTTAGGCAGTTAGTGAAAAGGCAAATCGCACCTTATGCAGGAAAGCGCGGGGGCCTCAGATCACGCATTTCGGCAGCGTATTGTGTGCGGCGGGATTGATCCTGCCCTCTCCAACCATTTTCCTCAACTCCCAGCAGTGAAAATAGATGAAGAAACTGAGATTAGAAACTGATTGGAGAACTGGTGGAGGTGTGATTAAAGTGATGCTAAACAGGTTTACTCTAAAAGTTAAGGAAAATATTGCTAATTTCATGATACAAAACACAGTACAGCATCATACACTGGAAGAACTCGGTCCCAGACGTAGAGGTTTTTCCTCCTCATCAGTTCATCAGCTGCACTTGGAAATAGGTTTTTGAATTGGTGATTATTAATATTTATGTTATGATTTATTATAGGTAGCAAATTAAGAGCCAAACAAGGCCTTATTTGAGCTATGTAAGACTTTTCAAAGACATTTTATAGCATCACACTTATAATGCCATTGATTTCTATATGTAAATCTTTCAGCTGTTTTCTTTGTTCTGCTTTTTGGGTTTGTTTGTTTAGCTACTATAAAAGGCCAAAGAAATGAGGGGAGATAGTTTTCCCCTTTTCTCCACCCTGATAATTTTTTTTTAAAGAAATCTGAAGGCATTTGGGTTTTTTTGGTTTTTTGTTTTTTGGGTTTTTTTTGTTATTTGCAGTTGTTCTTTTATCATTATCTTCAGGAAGCAGCATTACCATGTTGCAGATAAGAGGCACATCCAGATGTGCATATCAAAGGATGAACAACTACTTATTAAGAAAAACTTCTTTTACGCCAAGCAAGGTTCAAAGGAATAGTAAAGTCTATGGCACAAGCGACAAAACTGTCTGGCAATTCTGTGCATTGTCAACCTAATGCACAGAACTGGGGGAGAAAACACTTTCATCAAAAAGAAATGGTGGCAAAATTCATGTAGAAAGACGAAAAGGCACTCGGCTTAAAGGGCAAACACCCTTCTAAGCAGTGACAATATCACCCATTCCTTTAATTCTTGCGCAATAATTTTTTTTTTAAGTTGTTGAAATATGCTTTTTTTTTGTAACCTATTTTTAACAAAAAGTTCCCAAAATATTTGAAGTTTTTCATGTGTTGCACTCACTTTGCCTATTCAGAATATGTATTCATTTGGGTGGAAGGCAGATTAAGACAGGCTCATGTGTTCCCATTTGTATAATGCTGGGAAATGTATGAGCGTGCAATGAATGTATAGCGATATATTCATGTATTACTCGTCATCTTCAAAACAAATTCTGCTCGCTCTTTAAAACTAAACGAAAAGTGTGTTTAGTTGGCTGTATAACTGTGAAGCTCTGTAATCAAGGTATAATTTGGAGTTTGGATCTGGACTTGGAGCGATCTTAAGCAGGGCGATTCCTTGGCTAGCTAAGATGGGTATGAGCAATGCCTTGGACGTCCCTGGCTCCACCTTGCTGAACAAATACAGCAGAGACACAAGCTGATATTAAGTGGTTTTACTGACAAATTGGCTGCAAATGCAATTTTTCCTTTTTTTTATCTTCTTTTATAAAGCCACAGACCTCCTTTTTTGTGGATGCCTATCACAAAACATTAGGAGGCCAGAAGAAGATTTAATGCAGTAAATGCTGTTCCTTCTGATTCAGTTCCAGGATTTGACCACTAACGTGGTGCTTTATTTAGCACTCGCCAAGCTAACCTGGAGCAAAAGTACCAAATTCATCTCCATTGCATGTTCGGTGGTAGAGCCATGGGTTTAGATCTGCTGAAGTGAGTGAAAATCAGCTTTTTTTCCTCTCTGTTTCATTGTACTCTCCCACCAGAGGTTGGGAAGATGTCTGCAAGGAGGGGTTGTATTCTTTTAGGTGGAATCACTGCTTTCTGATAGCCCTTCTATGTCGGTGCAATGGCTGGACTCTGGATATCTGAAATTACATGCCCCTTTTAGGACTTGATGCATGTAAAAATGCTGCTGAGGTTCAGGAATCCAAGATTTGCTTTTGAGGTGGAAATGTGTGTTGGGGTGAGCGGGATGTACTCAGGACTCATCTTGCAAAGTGTTGGGTGAAATTCAGTTGCAAGCAGCAATATTTTTCATAGTTATTTGAAAGGCCTTTCGATAGATTGATTGTTCGTAATCAATCTTTCACTGTGAGTAAATTGAAATAAAATCATAGTCAGGTTCACATCCTGGGAACAACACAAAATATGATAGTTTAGCAGCTGGCATAATCATTCCAAGTTTCTGAGCTTTTTTCATTTTTAGCTCTGTTGAAAATATGAGATTGCATAATGCACTGCGGTTTATATAACAGCCTCACATGGCTTTACGTTATAATTTCACATCAGTTTTACCTCAGAGTTTCTAACAGGTCAAGTAACCTTCTGATTTCATTTAAAGTTTCCATTATTCTCTCCTGAAAGGGAAAATCTAGCTCTTGTTTGGACAGCTTTGGTAACTCCAAAGGAAAAATTGGGCATTATAGTGAATACAAAAGATTCACTTTCCATGCATTAGGCTTTTCAATTGCTTTCTTAATGCAAAGTTGGACAGGAGAGTATAGGCAAGAAAAAAAGATCATTTTGTGTCCATGGTCAGATGTCAATATTGACAAAAATAAATGGAATGTAACAATAGATCCTTGCAAAGATGAAGGTCATATGACTAAAATGTCTAACTAGACCTTGCACTATAGCTGTATCTTATTGCTGTTTGTGATAAATTGTTGGGGTTTTTTTCCCCCTAGTTTAAAATATGCAAAAAGAGAGTAAGTCTGTAATTTTAAAACTAGCCCATTTTAGGCAATAATATTGAAGGTGAATCAGAAGTGAAGCACTTAAAGAATTAAAAAAAAAAGAAACGGGAAAAAAAAATAAAGAAAGCCAGGAAAAAGCCTAAGGAGGTCAAGAGTGTTGGTCTCGCTGAGGTCTGTGCACATCACTCCCTACTGCATTTTTAAAAATATCTTTCTTAAAAACTTAGATGATGCAAACTGCTCCCTCTGCCCAGGGCAGTGGGCTGAATTCCAGTTTGTAAATTGGGTTAATTAGTGATAGTCTGTAAACTCATTGTGTCTTAAACTGAGAGTTTTCTTCACTTCAGATTTTCTTGCCCAAGTCAATCCTTTTATGAAATCAGCCTTTGAGATTATTCTGTTTTTTCCTAGTTAACGTCATTGTTTTAAAGGTAAAAAGCAAAGAAATAATTTAGATGCTGTTCAGCATTGAAGCCTTTTCCCCTAGAGATGTTTCCCAATATGCGGCAGCAAAACACAGCTCTGCACAGCACCATCAAGCTGGCTCACATGTGTGGCTGTGCAGATAACTCCTGACCACATTGGCAGTGTCACTGAGAGGAGTGACCAAAGACTAAACGTCAAGCAAAACCTGCTTTGGTTCATAGAGGTAATAGAAAACTTCATTTGTATTTGAGACCTTTGGCTTGGAGATTCTTGAGAATTTGGAAGTGCCATCATTTATATAGTCTCCAAGCACAGTTTCTCTCCTTACTGCAGCATCTCACGTCACTGGCGTTCCTACCTCTTTCTGTCTTATTATATGAAGGTCTATAATTATAATACAGGCATTACTGGTCTTGTGAGACTAAAAGATAAACTCTCAGATTCCTATTGTTCCCTGTTCAGAAATATGGACAGATACCCTTTGTAAGAAAATTAAAAAAAAAAACAAAAAAAAAAACAACAAAAAACAGCAAACCTCCAAGTACTTCAATTTGTAGCTGATTTACAGACCTGGTGAAAGCTATTTTCTGGACACAAAATAATTTTTTTAAACAAATGACTCATTTTTTTTATTACCACTACAGTCTGAAAAGTTTCTTGTGTCTTGTCTTGTATGTGGAAAAATCAACCATTAACTTAAGTCCAGAAGACGAAACAGTAGACAAAGGTTTCCTAACCACAGCATCGTGCTTCCAGAGTGCTGAACAGCCCCGCCAAGTTTGTTTCAATTACACTGCCATTTCCTAACTGAATCCAAAATATTTCTTCAAAAGGCTCATCTGGTTTAGGGTCATGATCATAGGTGGAAGGTCAGTTAGTCATTTGCTGAGACATTCATTTCTCACTCAAATAATCTTTCATAAATCTTAAAGGAATGCAACAGTTTATGCCAGAAGAAGCAGGGGAGGTGCATGGCAAGAGAGGGTAAAAGATATTTGTACAAAATGCATTTCTTCAATTACAATGTACGTATTCATTTTTCCTCTTTGTAGCTGTGAAAAATGAGGTTGTTTCCCCACCTCCGAAGTCGAGGAGCTACATTGCTCCCAAGCACAAGAGGCTTCTATCCAACCTTGGTGCAGGCTCTGCCAGGAGACTTAGGTCAATGTGCCTACATTCATGGGTTGTATGCACATACGTGTGCATATAATAATGCTGGGTTTAGCCACTCTTGCTTCTATACGCCAGCACAGCTGTTGTGGGGACATGCAGAAAAAAGTCTGGGAAAGATCTTCCTGAAATTTCAACAAAAAAACCATGTCAAGGTTGTTACATTTTCTGATTAGCTCAGTTAAATATGTGGAGGTTGTGCATGGCCCAGACCATGTGAAGGGACCTTTGGACAAAACCCAAGATCTCCAAATGGCCCGGGCAGACACGGGGTGGCCCTGGCAGACGTGGCACTGTGTGCCTACTTAACTGGTGTCCTTAGTGGCCACGTCCATCTGGCTACAAGTGGATGCTCTCAAGTGCCATCTCCTCTCCACCAGTAACTGGATCTCAAATGCTACTTTAGCACTGCTGCCAATAACTCTGCTGGGGAGAACAGGCTGCCTGGTCTCATCCCTAATGGGAAACTTTCAAGTACTGCCAATTTTAGTGCAATGCCAACAGGCTTTTCTAGAGATTAGATAGATTCATTTCTCTGATTCTGAATATGAATAGTAACACTATGGGAAATTCTTATTCTAAATGCGATCAGTCTGGCTCCTAGTCTGCAATAAGTGAGCCTGGGGCTTATCTGATCGTGGTGGAAATACAACATGCCTGTCCCAGAAAGCCAACAGTGCTGCCACTGAATGGCAAAAGAAAAGTACGTTAAATAAATGGTAAAATAAACTGTTTATCAGATGCGAAGAGCAGAGGAAGAATTCCCAGTGTACTGTTAGTTGTGCTGAAAAATGTACAGAAATTGTCTCAGTGTTTCAGTTTTCTTGTGTAGCTAGGTTTAATTATACTCATTCCACAAGAGTGTTTTTTTCACAAACAATAGTTTGTGAAGTTTGTTAGATGAAAACTGCTAGAAAAGGTGTCAAGTATTAGTACCAATATCTCAGTATTGGTTTTGTTTCTAAAGAAATACCGACTTCATAAAACTATACTGATTTATCTAGTGAAAGCAGAATTTTTAGTGCCTCTAATAAAAAATATATGGGCTGATTCTCCCCTCATGATTATTGGTAGAGCACAACAAAAGAGCTCTCCACAGCGTTTCTGAACATGGGTTTGATGATGAGGTGTGAAATGTGTCAGTGATTTGTTTTGTGTTTGTTCCTTTCATTTCTAGATCACTCATGACAAACAGCAATGTATCAGCAGGACGAGACAATTTACCACTGCATGAGCTAAAAGGTGAAAAAAGTTCCATACATTTTATATCCCTTTTGTAGTCACTATACTGCACTAAAGATGACAGTGGGTCACAGTGCTTGTACTCAGCATAGTTGATGTGTTAATAACTTCTTGGGATGATCTCACGCTACTTATTTTAGGGTCCTTAGACAAGGATGACTGTTGCCTGGGCTTTCTTCCATAACAACCCCTTTCCTCATGTAATTCAAAGAATTACTTTCTTATTAAAATAATAATTAAAAAACCGAAACAAAACCCTAAGCTGAAGCTTTTCCCCCTTCTCAACTGAATGGATTTTTCCTTTGTTTGCACATGACAATTTGGGGGGGGAGAATTTTGTGCTTAAACTACTCATGTGACTGAGTCACATGCATATCAGCTACAAAAGGAGCTTTGGCATGTTATGTATATATCTCCATTAAGAGAGAAAATAGGAAAGTTTTACGTGACTGGTATCTCATTCACAATAATTAACTCATTAGCCATCTCAAACTACTGTATGATCAAGGTCAAAACAACCAGGCAAAAGAAACATTTTGGTCACATTGTGGTACCTCCAGGAATAGTTGGCATTAGTATTCTCAGTCTCTAGTTCTCATGGTATAAAGTAAGTCTTTATAAATTTAAACCCTTTTGTCCTGATTTATGCAGGAAAGGAGACCCATGTGATAACGTGGTGTCTGTCTCTTTCTGCAGACGTTTCTCCTCCAGCAACTCTAGAATTTGTTGCCTGGTCTGACCTAAATTTGATGGGGAGGCAGAAGTCTCAAAGATCATGATGCATTTCATGAAAATAGCTGGATATCAGAGGACATCTGTATTTCCAGACTGCAGAAAGGGCTGTAATGTGTTCAATCTTTATTGGACTGTAGAGTGTCCAAGTGCATAATATGCAGGAAATTGTCTCTAATTTCGTTGCTTATGCAACAGAAAAGACTAGAAAGATAAAAAGTTGAGTGAAATGCTGTGGATACATGTCCCTTTTCAGTTTTGGGCTTACTAACAAGGCTGCAGCTCATGGCAGCTTGTCTTGAAGGTCCTCTGATGGAGCTCACTGCTAATCCATCCTGCCCCCATGAGATGGCTTGGCATGAGCTGTAATAGCTCCCTGGTAACCTGCTTCGTCCTGCGCTCACCTAGCTGCGAGTGCTGATACACATCGCTATCCTTCTTCCTAAGAGGAGGAAGAATTCTTCATACAGAAGCTCACAGAGGGCCTGTGCAAATCACCCCCATGATGAGTGTGTGACCGAGAGCAGCATGAGCGCTTGGTGCCTGCAGAGCGAGCAGGAACGTGCAGGCACGGCCTCGGCAGCAACGCTGTGGCCTTTTTTAACTCTCCAGAATATGCCGGTCTGGTTGGATGTGAAGCTGTTAGTTGATGGGATCCAGCCCTTAGGGAACCTCTAGTTAGGTGTTAGCTCACCTGCTCTAATCCCAGCACAGAAAGGCCCTTGTGCTGTGTCTTCCTTGACAATATTTTATTTTCCACAGGGGGTAGCGGGCAACAGGAACTGCGCTGCTGTAAAACCCCACGCTGCTTTAGCGCGTGGTGTGTAGGTGAGGTCAGCGGCGGCAGCGATGACCTCACCTCCTCGCCGTGAACACCAAAGCGCCTTGTCTCCGCTTAGTTATCTCACTGTAAAATCCCCACCGCGGGCTCATCGGCTGGTTGTAAAAAGACACCTTTGTGTTGGTGAAGACAAAGCCTTGAAGGTCCTGGTTCAGAAAAGCTTTGAAACATGCACAGGTCTCCACAGACGTGTAAGTCCCGCGATATCAGAGATTAAGTATTCTTCCCAAATTAGACAATAATCATGTTTCTGATGTAAATTATTAATTTAAAAGTTACTTTCCCTAAACATTCTCTTTTTATCAACAGCTGCTCTTTCTGTAAGATTTTCCCCAGCAAGCAAATCTCTTACAGGGGGCAAAAAGACACGGACATGGGGACAACCCATGTTGTCAAGTAAAATGACTATGATTTTTTTTTCTTAATTTGAAACAAACGTTGAAGTTTGTTCCCAGCCCTCCATCTGCCAAAGATACACAAGTCCTTTCATCTCCCATCACATAAAACCAAAAAGAAACAAGTTGCTGAAACAACCTGGCAATCTTTATTTCATCCACTAGCATTTTATGTTAATTTTGAGTTAAAACCCTGCTGAAGGCAAGTTCTACTCTCTGAGAGAGTGTATCCACCTCCCCGGCAGGGTACAGGTAACTTCTTTTTTAGAAACCCAGTGTAACTCTGCTGTAGGACATTGACTACTAGGGCAAGATTCCTGCTTTAGTATCACAGGAACCCTCTGAAATGTTCTGTGCTCAGGGCTGAGGAAGTGCTCTGGTGTTTTAGACTCATCAGGTTTGTTACCTCTGTTTCAACTAAGCGTTTACATTGGCGTGTGCTCACATCTCAGGGGGAGGTGAGAGAGGTCTGAGAGATGTTACTCTTCCAGATGAAGAGAGAAGAAGAAGGACGGTACCCCAATTTGCTTTCCCTTCCCTTTGCGGTAGAGAGGCTGGAGCTAAGCGGTTGTTGTCATTAAGCTGTAAAAGCAGGGGTCTGCATGAGAAGGAAATGGGCACATAAAGCCATCCCCTACAAAAGGCAACATCCCTGAGATTATTCTGGTTTTAAGAGGCTTTTTAATTTGTCGATCGGTGAAAGGAAACGCAGAAACCTTTTGTGCAAAGGTTCTGATAAATCTTTTTATGACAAGCGGCACTGAACGTGTGGCGGGGGCAGGTTCTCTGCAGGTGTGAAAAGGGTCTGCAGCCAACTGAGCTGCACGAAGCTGTGTCAACCGAGGGTATGATCTCCGCTGGAGAGACGAGCAAAGCGTAGCTTGGCCTCCAAACAGCTTTGACAAAACAGGTTTTTTTTCAATATCATGGCCTATCTGAGAGATAGGCTTCTCTTTTCATGACATGTTAATAATGTTGGAGCAAGGTGGAATCAGGAGGTGAAGGTGAAAAATAACGAGTAGGTGTTATCCCACGAAGCCTCTGTCAGTGTCTGCGCAATTTCCACTTGCGATGAGTTTGCTCCAACACTTACGGCTGTAATTCATTGCCAGTGGTACGACACGGGCTGGTTGTGCGTCATCCCCAGTGGGAACTGCAGGAGACAGCACACCCTTTGGGAACTGAAATGTTCCCTAAAAACTTGGGGGACCACGTCCACCCTGCTAGCCTTTGAAAGTAGAGCTAAAGCATGCTCCTTTGTGGGGGGAGGGAACCCACCAGGCCAGTTCAGGCTGTGCATAACCACCTCGGCATTCCCACGCATTGCCAAGCACCAGCGAGCCTTGAATTTACAAGGTCAGGCTGAGTTGCAAATTGATCTAGACCTGCTTATGCATATTTTGAATCTCCTGGCTTCACAGTTTTGGTCCTTAGGCTTCATTGCATGGACTCCTTTCTTTTGGGGACAGTATGAAACTCCTGCTTGCATTTAGTGCGTCAGCGAGAAGCAGCTTGATTTTGTGTTCTGGGCAGTTTTATAAAGGAAGTCTCACTGAAATTGTTGTTTATGATCATAACTGAAAGGCACTTCCTTTCATGCTTCATTTTAAATGCAGCTCTGATGCTTGCTAATCATAAAATACAAACTAGTCCCCGCAGTTGAAAAAGCTCGTAAAGCACTTCATAAGCGATTCTGGGATTTTCTTGTTTCCATTAAAAATGCCCGATGTTCTGTATTTGCACGGTTGCTAACATGATTTAGGTCTGGCCTGCTAAGCTCTTTTCAATATACTGTAGGTCTAATTGTACGATTTTTCCAAAGAGGAACACCAGCTTTTCCCCTTTCTATGGCACAGAAACGCTCCCGCTGTGAACCTGCAGCCGGGCTCGGCGTCCCAGCGGGGCACGGGGGGGCACTTCCAGCCCCACTTCCTTCGCAGGCAGGGAGCGGGGGTCCCCAGGGCTTCCCCGGCTCACCCCGGGGCACTGCCTCCTTGGCGTTTGCCAGCTTGCAGCCACACCTGCTCAAGGCCACTAAACTCTTTTATGAGAAAAACGCCTTAATACCTTCCAGTAAAAATCATTGCCGAGGTTCCAGCCCCTGCGCCTCCCTTTCCGTTCCCCTCTGCATCCCCGCTCCGAACCCAACTCCCCGCTAGCGTGAACAATCCCATCTCTGGTTTTTATACATTTGGTATAAACGTTTCCTGAAGCCCATAAACACCTTTGTCATTTATCAGTGCAGTGAAAGATGTTTATTGCCTAAATACGAAAACTAGGATGGGATTAGTGCTTCGAGAGGCTCGCTGCCCGATCCCATGTAGTGACGCTCCCCAAAGGAGGGCCAAATTTGGGGCCAGGTTTTCATTTTGAATACAGAGGCCCCCGCTTTTTAATTACTTCTAGTGATGATTGCAACTTCCAGCATTAAACGGTGAGCACTGTCTGACCAAAGCTCATTTTACAGCAGTTCTGGTATGTACCAAATTGAAGGAGGTAAAAGAAAAGGGTCGGGGCGGAGGGGGAGGAAGAGGAGATCTATAACTGGCATGTTAATAAAACTCCAGTTTGTCACTTCAGCAGCACACCCTGAGTGTAATAACTAAGCTTCCTTTCTATACCCCCTATGAGTTCCTTTGTATTGACAGATGCCATTTGTTCATTTACGACGTGATAATAAAAACCTTCAGTTTTACTGAATGTTGTTCTTTTCCTCCCCTGACACTGGGGCACCAAATGGTTTGTACTGCACTCAGCAGGCACTTTTCATTAAAGATCATGGCATGAAAATGAACTGTATTTGAAAACCATTTAGTAGCAAAAGTTCTGGTATTGAATAGGCTGAGTATAAACCTTCCCTGGCTAGAAAGCAGCTTCCCAGGTGCCTCCGCACACCCTAGCACACGTTTACAGATGCAGGCTGAAATAAGGGGTGTCTTTATGTTCAGGCAGCGCTGCTGCATTTGAGAACCCAAGTGCTCAGATTCCTGTAGCAATGATTGCATGTTGGTATCGGTTTTCTGTGACTTTTTTTTTTTTTTTAAATCTCTGTCTGATTTCAAATGGCTCAGAAATATTTCTTTTGGCATGTCTATACGGCTTTAGACTTGTGATTTCAAATGCTTACAGAAGTTTTCACACACACACGAATTAAGCCAGAACTGTAAATTCGGATGGCGAAAACTAGCATTTGAATTGATAATTAAGCCTTTATTCAGGAATGCTTGTAAACATCAGCTCAAACTATAGTTTTCAGTACTAAAATTCAGGCTTACAGCACCTAAAAATGTGATTGGATTTTTCAAAGACACCAAATGCTCAGAATTCCCTTTGACCTGATAAAAATATAAATGCATAGCATTGGGTTAGACCCACCTTTAAAAATGATGCCCATACGTTTGCAATGCTTTGGCTAAAATGTAACGCTATAAAATGAGTAAAAAAATACAACAGATATGCAAAGGAATGAACATCATTTGTTCAACACATTTTATTTATTTATTTTTATCCTGGGGGATAAATAGTATTTTTCTCTCTCTCTCTCTCTCCTGTAGAGGAGTCAGTTATAAGTTTAGTAGCTAGCTGTATGTTTTGCTGCAAGTAGTAAATTTAAGTTTATGATAACTAGTAATACATAGCAATGATCTGTATTAATTATTCATAATTAAGCCCAAAAAGTTATTATTAAAGCACAAATAATTTGGTCAAACTGGAACACAGCCACATACGACGCTCTTTAAGTACTAACAGAGTGCTCTCTGCTTTCTTCCCAAGGCAAAACTCTAGCAACACATCACAAGCTTCTGCAATGCTGCAGTATGACAATGTTAGTCTCTTTTTTATTATTATTATTTTAATCCCTCATATTTCATTGTGTTTGGCAAAATATGTGTAAAAGAAGTGTTTACTAACCACAAAAAAAAAGGTAATAATAACTGTTATCATCCTTCCCTGATCATCCAGGAGAGACTTTTATCACTAACATTATCACTTGTTGCCAAACAAGTACAGAGATGTTAGCCCGGAGGATGAAATAGTTTAATCATGGGGAAACAATTTGCAGTGCACAGATCTCAGCTGGTTCCCCTTTCATCTGCTCTCAGTTACTAAGCGACTTCTGAAAATCTGTTTTGTAGCTGTAATAAAATTCATTCTATGGTCTCGCACGCACACACCAAATGGTTTGCCTAATTCAGAAGTGTTACAATCATCTGGAACAAAGAGAGAATTCATAAGTTTTGAGGGGGATATTTTGGTTTTTTAAATCACATACACATAATATTTGTCTTCTAAAAAGAAAAAAAAAGGGGCTTCTTGCTTCTGATTCCTTCTGAAAAAAAAAAAGAAAAAAGTTGTGATCAAGTTAGACAAATGGTTGCAAAGATAAATCAACGTCAAATTTAAAGTGGCATTAAAATCTCAATATTCAAAACTCATAAACTGTCATAGTAACACAACATTTTTAAGTCTGTAACCTCACATGCCTCCTGGAGTGTACTCTCCATACTAAATAAATACAATGTTTAATCTACAGAAATTTTGAATAGTCACATTCTTAGAACTCCAGGAAGAGAAGAAATTTCTGGTATTAGCACAGGTAAAAGCCTCTATGAAATCTCTTCCCGATCTGAAGTGGGATTCTTCACAATTATTTTGAGTATTTTTGTCCTTGTGCTTTTGGAGCAAATCTAGTGCCAAGACACCTTCTGACTCAAAGGGACAATACATTCTATTTTAACATTTGGACTTCAGATCAAAGTTCTTTGTTTGAAGCATGTAAATAATTTCCTTGTTTAAGCACCTTGCTGAATTAGTAATAACCCAAGGACATCACCCTGACTTCAAATGACCAGAAACTGCTTCTGTTGCATTGGAAGTGAAGCTTCCCTTGGACTTCATGTGCTTGCAGCCCTGAAGTTAGCATAGTTGTATCCATTCAGTGTGCGGTGTTGAACTCTGTCTTCTCATGTGATATTAAGAGAAAAATGCCACAAAATTGTTTTTATATATTTTTCTTCTATGTTATATATCATTCAGATCCTAACTTGTAACTTGACAGCTTGTGCATGAACTTCAGGCTTGGTACATGGCTTGCAACCCACGGAGTTTTGCTAAGTATATTGGAAGTGTAGATAAAAGTGCAGATAAAATGAGGAAATGGAGGATGTGCTCATGGATTGTGTATCAGCAGGTAAATTTGGGTTTGGTTTCATTGTTTCTTAATGGTCTTTACTGAAAGCCACCAACCCTGACTAGCTGCATTGAAACAGCTGAATGGTGGGCTCTGATACCCTCACTCACGTTGAATACAACTTCATGTCAGAAGCAACCCTGTTGAATTAAAAGCCTTTTTTGTTTGTTTATTTACAGAGAGAGTAAATTGGGATTATTTATCTTTTCATTTTTTAAGAAAGCTTATGAAACCTGTGTTTGGCTGGTTACAATCAGCTTCCAAACTTGATTCAGGAGACTACAGATGTAGCGTCCAGATTTATCTCTAGATTTATGAAAGCCATATGATCATATAACCTATATGAGATGTGTTCTCACTCTGTATAGTTATGGTTTTGACTATTAGAAGATGTCAGGTATATTTATTCAATAGTCCCTTTTTCGAAGTATGCCCACAAACAAACAATTACTTATCGGCATGATAGAATGTAATTAATTTCCACTTAGTTGGAAGTTCCTATCAACTTCTAATTTGCTGCCTGAGTATGCCTGTTTCTTAGACTTTGATTAGACTAGCAATATATAAAAATATCTTTTGTAATACATCTTAAGAAAGTGGTCTATAATGCTTTTCAAACCCCTGTATATCGGAATATAAGAAATGGAAATAAATGTCTAATGTTTTTTGTATTATCTCTTCCTCTTGCGCAAAAATTGCTTTTGCTGAGCGACAGATAAGATCTCTCTCTAAGCACAAAGCGCTGGGGTTAATTCAAAGCGTTCCTCACTCTTCTCAGGCTCAACTGCTCGTCAGTGTAACGTAGGCCGTTATTGTGGTCATGCAATAACCAAAAAGAGAAAGTGCTTGGTTCACCCTGAAAAAGGAACTAGTAGAAACCTATCTACAACAAATCACAGATGCAGCAGTGCAGGTAAGGCTGATGCACAAAGGAAAGCAAAGGGAACCTTCTAATTCTTGCGAGCAAAAGCAAGGAAGTTCAGTTAGCTCAGGATGTCTCTCCATCACCAGCATGTCAGATGGTGTCTATGAGGTGCATCAGTCCCTGAGCGAGGTTTATTGTTTACTGCTTTACAGAGCAGATGCGTCAGATTCAAATGCTCAACTTCCAGGCAGCGAGCAATGGTGTAGAAGTTAGTCCCGATGTGTGGGGTGAGTTAAGCGAGGGCAGAAGGTAAGGGGTTAGACTGGTGACGGTCAATGGCTGGTTGGTTTCTAAGAGCATTGTTTTCTATCAGTTACCACAGTATGGCTGCCTTACCCCCCACCCCATGCCTCTTGTCTCTTTAGTCACTCCGCTTACGCTTCTGAAATCCTGCACTGTGAACCTCCCAGGGTGGTGATTCGGACAGTTTACAGCATGACGCAGGGCAGCTCCAGTCCGTGATTCACTCCTGCAGCTGTATTAAACACAAACAGCCGAGTACTGACAGCTGAGCAAGAAGGTAGAGGCTAGCTACCAGTCTGCATGAGCTGCCGTTAAAATCCACGATCTGTTCACCGTGGCATGGGAGTCAGGCGGCACGGGTGCTGTACAGGGCACAAACGGGGTGCATAAGACAAGACGGGCGCCTATTATAGACTTCTGGCAACAATTTGTCCTTCAGATATAACACCTCCATGTAGTTTACACAGCTCACTAGACACCATCGTTAATGAAAATCTCACAAATACTAATTTAGACAGGAAGAGCTGTGCAGAGGGTAGTGTGCTGGCTGAGGACCCTGACAGCCCATGTTTAGGTCTTCCCTCAACTGCAAACCTCCTGGGCAACCTTGAGCAACTTAGCTGCTCTCTCTTTGCCTCAGTTTCACCCTTTATACAGGGAAATGCGCAGATTTAAACGTTTCCCAATGTCAGCGTGATGTTGTGACATATCATATTCAGATACTCTGTAATGGGGACCATATAAATTCCATAGCTACTTTATCTGATCCAGCAGTCATGAGTCTGCCTGTCTGAAAGTTGCTGCTCTTGATAAGAAAACATTCCTGCTCTTGAAATTCCTTTTTGAGAAAGAAGTAAGGAAGGTCTCAGTCATGTTCTGGTGAGCAGGTGCCTGGGCTCTAGCAGATTAATGGTCACACGCTGGGTCCTGTCCCAGTGCTGGCACTTTGTTGGGTGGGAGTCTCTGTAAATGTGTACTGTGGACCCTGGAGAAGGGGACAGTTGTTTGGCAGGCACCTCCTGCCACCTTTCTGCAATGCTAAAGTGGCCCTGGAGCCCAAACCTTTGTGTCATCTCTTTTCAACAAAATATGCAGGAATTTTAAGTTACTGTTCTCATGGGTTTGGCTCGTTCTACTTTTTTTAAACAGCAAAATAATGGAAATTTAATTATTATAATCCCGTTTGAAAATCAAACTTTTTATGTATTTAAATATGCATAAATGGTCTTGATTTTACCCACTTATGAATGAAGCCAGTTTGACTAAATTTTATCTATCTGTAGCAGTTTTGCACCGAGTTTTAGGCTGTTGCAATACCCTCTGAATATCTTTGTTCATTATGGGGTGACAGCTGACTTTTAACTCTCATATGGTGCTGTATTATTTATCTTCTGGTGTCAAACTAGCCAAAAGAACTCCAGAACACACACATATATTACTCCATGTGCAAACAAAAAGAGGTTTCCAGGTTACAAATACCAATGGCAACACTGGAAGCGTCTCAGCTAGGCAGACATCATGACAGTGTCCATGCAAATCCTTGGAGAAATGCCATTAGTGCTACTTCTGTGAGCTGAAAGACTCAGCAGCTCTAATACTGCCTGTACACGTGAGCTGCTGATCCCATGAGTCAGAGAGACTTGTAAATTTTGTGTGTTTGTTACCAAATTCTCACCTTTCCTCTGTACCATTTCATTTCATCTTCATACAGTCAGTCCTACAGGGTTAATTTAAATAACGTATTTATTACTTCAGCAGTTCACAAGAAATATGACTTCTCTAGTTCTGTTTATAGAGCATGTAATCATTAGAATAAAATAACAACAAAGATCAAAACAGTTAAATCACCATCTGTGTTTAAAACTGACCTCAAGTCTTTCCTATAACAGAAATACCACTGTGAACACTTCTGAAGCTTTTGGGACCTAAACTACAGTATTTTCCATTTTTAACAATATACATCGTTATCTTTTGTTATGGTGGGTTTTTCTGTGTACATTTATTTATATTTTGTTGCTATGGTAGTTGCTTCTGGTTTTGAAAGGTAGGGATGTATTATCTGTCAACCAAAATCAGATTAATTGAGCTCCTTCTGATATAAAGATCTCAAATCAATACAGCGTTCACCTTGTAAAATGCACATTTTTTGGTTTTTTTTCATGCCTCCTGAGATCAGATGCATTAAAATCCACGTGGAACTAACTTTTCTTTCTCTTCTCACCCCCACACTTCCCCATATGTGGTTCTGATTTTCCCCTCAGGGTACCTATGGGAGGTCTGGAAAACTCTTGGGAGCTTTCAAAGAATGTTAATATGTATAACACTGCATTTTTAGTTTTAAATAAAACATGTGAAGATTTTTCTTTTTGAGGATAAACAAGTAAAGCTGCTAGTTAGAAACTATTTGTAAGAAAAAGTTCCCTCTTACCACAAAAAAAGCTTAATAACATTTAATTGTATTTCATAGCATTTGGCACCCATGGTATTAAGCATTTACAGTTCCTTGTAAAATGTCTGAGCAACACTGACTTTTAATTCTCCTGAGCTGGTTTTTTTTTTCCCCTCCTGATAAGAAATTTCTACCTAATGGTCCAGTACAGCATTTGCTATTCAATCCTTAAGCATTTTGTTTGCCTAAGAGCAGAATCTGGTCCCTGGTATCTATGCTGATCTTTACAAACCTCATCCCTCTGCTGTGATACTTGCTGCGAGTACTGTGATTGCAATCAGAACTGGGAGCAGAGCTTTCTGCTATAAGTAATTCTACAGATAACAAGAATAAGCATTTATAAGATCAAACTCTCCAGCTCACACACATACCAGCACAAAGACACAAGCACCTTTGGATAGATGGCAATTTTGTGGTGGCGACCAACATGCATTAAGTTATTGGTTATAGCTGCACTCCCTCCTTTTACCCTCACTTGAAAAGTTAGCTAGTCAGTGCTTCGGATAAAGACTGTGAAATTTGATCACTGGAACTAAAATGGATGGCTTAGCTGCCTAATCTCCTCCATCCCATTATCATCAGCTCCCAAGCCCCTCCCCACACCATCTTCAAAATTGGGAAATGGCCCCAGACTTATGGGAATATTCTGCTGAGTTAAAGTAAACAATTCTCCAGGACTGTGTGGCCTCAGCCACTAGCCACAGGTGGGCCTGGTGCTGAGACCCAAACAGGGAAAATGAACTTTTGGAGAGATTATAGCACATTTGTCTGTCGGATCAGCTTGTTAAAGTCGATAACTGATTGTGTTGATAGTAATAGTACCTGAAAACATCTGACAATATATTACTAATTTGTATAATCTGTCTTTATTCCAGCAAATTACCTCTGAAGACTAAATCCTCACAGACAAGGTATGCTGTTTACAGTAAGAAGTTTAGCATGTGCCAAGAGAATTAGCTCTCTCTCATCAATGCAGTGCACCCATAAGCGCAGCATATAGACAGGGTAAGAAGACATGTTTAAAGCAGCCCTTTGAATGAACTCCTGCAATGGAGATCAGTTTTCATTTGGTTTGGTTTTCCCCAAAAGAGACTATTTCTCCATAAGTGCAAAATAAGTTCATTTTCCTGCACCATGTTGCAGGATCAGTTATTGCTCCCTTCCCTCTGGATACACAGAGAAGCCAGAATAGAGATGAGGATCCCAGCCGTGTTTTTTTTGTGCTGGGTTTCTGAACTTCACTGGAAGGGATTGTGCGCTGGCTCCCGTAACCTGGTACACTCATGCTTCTTCCAAAGCAAACTCTTCCCAGCTTTGCTAAATGCACACAGACTTGCTATCTTGTCAGTGCATGTTTTGTTAATGGAAGTTCCTTTACCAGAATCACTGGTAAAGGAATCACTAAACAAGAAGAAAAAAGAATAAGATAACTGCTGACATCACATGACCCTTTTATGTCCATAGACCTTACTGAGCTTTACAAAGGGGGAAAAGAGTTATCTGCATTTTCTTGATAGCAATTGTAAAGTACAACTAAAATCCTAATTTAATATGAGGTGCTTATTCCACACTGCAGGAACACACAGACACACTCGTAATATCCCAGAATTCAACTGTATGGGATAGTTGAATTATTTCAACTATCCCATAATTCTAGCAAAAAAGGTGCTTCCTTTTCCAAATTGCTACAATCTCTATGTGAGAAAAGATAACAAAGCGGGACAGAAAGCAAATGGATTGGGTTAATAGTCTGAACCTCTGCAAGTTTCAGCAATATATGTTTATTATGAGGTCTTAACTGAACACCTTCTTGGGCATGTTGATGAAGTATCTCCTTCTACATTCTATACTAATGCATTTCCAAAAGGTATGAGCTGCTGCTAATTAAGCCAGTTGTGATTATCCGAAGGGTTATACAGGAATGTCATTTTTGCAGTTTGCCACTGGTCTGTCAGATCTGGGCTCCTGCTTCTGGCTGGGAGCAATGTCTGTGCTCTGGGCAACAGTGAAAATCTCCCAGGTGAAGGTGTAATGTACTTGGGACTGGAGACTTGCCATTTGTCCTCACAATGTGCCATAAGGATGACTGTGAGAGTAAGTAAATGATGGTCTATTTTAATCTCTAATTATTCTACATTATATATTTCTTCTATTTAATTTCAAATCAAATGTCCTCTATCCAAAAAGAGAGGTATTTCGACCCCTGCATTCCCCATCCCCCTTACACAACCGAGGACATATTTAAAACTTAAGGGCAAATGTTCCATAAAACACTGCCCAACCCTTTGCAAATTCCCTGCATAACTCTCACATGCATCCTCTAACTTTAGTCCATCCCTACTCCAAAGTTGTAATTTGCCCTCCAGTCCTTTTTTTTTTCTTTCTTTTTTTACAATCTTTGAGATGGCAATTAGCTCAAGAGATGCACTTAGAGCTTTGCTTCAATTACAGATCCCTCTGTCTCAAGCTATATGCTCTGCTGTTTTATGCTAATTTGAACGTCCTTTTGCATGAAACATCAGTCTGAATTCTCTAATTGTTCCCTCCTTATCTGAGATTTGTCTCATGCTTTCCACCCCTGGGTGTGGTGATCTACATCCCACATAGTCCCAAAGGCTAACTCTTTTGCCTGGGCCGAGGTTTTGTTAAAGAAAATCCCTTGAGGCAGAATCACTAAAGCTAAAGAAAAAATAGCAGTATTAGTGCTGACCACTAATACAGTCTTTTTCTCTCTATAGATCTCACAAAGCTTCACGAAGAGGAGTAAATGTTGTCATCTGCGTTTTACAGGTACATAAACTGAGGCAAAGAGCAGAAAGTTACATCTGATAGATCTGGACAAAGACAGATCTGATATGGAGCCCTAGAGGGTTGGAGTATTTGATGGGTTTGAGGACATGATGCCCCATTTTTCCTTAAATGATGATATAAAAGGGTGATATAGCTGAGCTACAAGGGTTATCATGATTTTCCTTTCTCCTCCTTGTCCTTCAGGTTTTGTGGATTTTGTCTTAAATATATGCAGGTGATAACTTGAAGTAAATGTTACTCCTGCTGCGAACCTCAACACTTCTGTCTTCAGTTTAACTCTATCGATGCTTCCCATCCCAGCCTCCAAAGGTATCCCTTCTTTCTTTCTGTGAAAACACTTTGGTGCAGAATAGATTTAAGTAGTGTGTTGGGGGAGAAATATTTGGTTGAGGTACCACACATTGGGGTACCAAATGCTCTAAAGCAGTCACTGGAAGAAGCAGTGCGAGACGCCCTTGAGAATTTCAAGGAAGCAAAGAGTGCCTGTCTCCATGCCAGCAGTCCTGGCTGAAAAATGATACTGGACATGGCTGCAAAGACACAAAATTATATATGACACTTTCATTCTTAGTCTTACTCCTCACACCCCAAATTTCTGCTGCTGTATATTAAGCATCCCCCTTGTGAAGTTAAAGTAGCTCATAAAAGTGTTAAGTGAAAAGTCAAAACTTACATGGGAACTGTTACATTTTCTCTGTGTGGCCATAATGAGGTTATTTATGGTACATGTAGGAAAGATTAAAGGTTTTCATAATAAAGGAAAGCAAGAGCTCAAGAATTGGGTGCCTCCTAACAGCACTGACTCTCAAGATGGGATAAATCACCCAAGCAACCATTAAAACTTCAAGAAGATTGCTTGTAAACCTCCAAGCAATGCCAATAAAGCATATTCCTTGCCATATAGCAGTCCATATGGTAGAGCTCAGCAGTTTTTCAAAACTAAGGGCTATTCACAATTTAACCCTACTGTCTTTTTCCTTAGAGGGCATGGTGCCAATGAACCACTATCAAATCAATGCAATCTTTAAATGTGGGAGGGCGGGGAACATGGAGAGCAGACTCAGGAGAAGTTAACTTACCAGGCAGCGAGCTTCTCAAGAGCGTGGAGATGGGTTGGATTCCTGCGTTTAAGAACTCAGTGCCATTTTTCATTTTACTGCTTCTTAGGGGTCTCCCATCATAACACAATATTAGAGACACATTTTTATGGGCTCTCAGGAAGTTAGGAAAATATTCCAAGGCCCCTCAAGGTTCTGGTTCATTTACATTTTAAAAAGTCAAGTCTGCCCGTCCCTTCCACTCTGAAAGGCCAAGGTAGTGAAAACTGCAATAAATCACAATATAAGCTTGCGTGTGGCTTGACATCAGCAACTGCATGGGACAAAGCCAGAAATCCCTCCTCGAGCTTTACACCAGAGAAAAGCCCCAAAGCAAAGATATTGTTTCTTTTTTTTCTCTCCCCGCCTCCCCCGCCAGGGAGAGGAAAATCTTTCTTTTTCAGGAAAATCAAACCTGGATGTAGAGATGTGACCCTACTGGCTCAGGCTGGACAAAGGTAAGCACTGAGGGAAGTGATGTAGGAGTTAATATGGGCCAGCACTGGCCCAAGAGTAATTCCCAGAGATGGATCGTGTCTGGGCCAAGTTTTGCAGCCTTACCCAGTGGAATTCTCTTCTGTTTCGCTTCTTTTTCAAGCCTTAATCAAGAGAAGTTACCGAGTCTGATCTTCATGTTAATTCTTAAGCTTGATTTAAGAGAGTAGAGCAAATTTATGAAGAGTCCTAATTCTGCAGACTGCAGGCTCCCCGTGGCGACGTTCAGTGAGCTTCTGGGGAATTCTGGTAATGGACTCATTTCCCACAATGGCAGCTTGATTCTCACTGGGGGATTTCTAGTGATAGCACATAATAAATAACAAATACTATAATTATAATAAAGATAAGGAAAACCTACCATCATTCAAATAATTCAGATTTAAGCAAATGTTCAGCTTTCAGAAGATATATTTTTTCCCAGCCAGTATTATAAGAAAATATTTCTGGGAGGGAAAGGAAGTAAGTCTAAATCTCTTATAAATACATTAACATCGGTCACTTGGCTAAATCGATTGGACTAGTACATCAGCTGATATAAATTGTCATTCTATTAGTTTTCATAGAGTTATTCTAAAGCTGTGCTGGAGCAATTGTCTTATTCAGTTGAAATTAGTGGACATCTTTGTCCAACGACTTTGGTGCAAACGTGGACTGGGATTTAACAATAGAGAGAGATGGATCTAAAGTGCCTGTCTGTACAAACTAGACTATCGCAGTCTCCAATGCAATCTTCAGATATCTTAGTGGTTGTTACCATAGACTACCTGCAGACCTCACTTGAAAAAGTAATGAGCATTCAAGTCCCCTGGTAAAATCAAGGAAAGCTTCAGGTGTTTAACATCTCTGAAAATTAGGTGCTAACATCATAGGCTGCTCAAGCCAGAGTCCTGCATCCTCCTGGGGAGGAAAAGAAAGAAATAGCAGTGCCAAACCTCTTAGGCCTCAGCACATATTTCTCTCACAGGCAACTCCAGTACCAGCACCCGCGCACAGACACGAGTGCTGGGATTGTATCTGACCGAGCGATGCTGAAGGCCATAGCAGGTTACCTGGGAATGAGCGTCCCAGCAATATGAGCCAAGCGGGAGCACGGAGGTAGTGAGGCAGGAGGCTGGAGGGAGCAATAGCGGTGAAACTCCAGCAAATGCTCAGACGTGGTGCTCCTGCCATTGCTTGCACTAATCTAGGAAATTCTAGTCCAACACTTAGCATATAAATGGGGAGAGAGTTTCCTGTCCGGGGACACCAAATTGCGTTTCATGCATAGCCAAAGTGTATTTTCTTTGTGGGAAGGTCAAAAGCACTAAAGAGTCAGACCTACAGTCAGCCCAAAACAGGGGAAGTGAATTGGGAACTAATATTAACAAATTATGGCGAACGTGATGCAAGTCCACTAAACTCTCATTCCTATTTATTTCTGCTCCCTTACTCCTCAGAAATGTATATGTTGCCAGCAGAGTGTCTGCATCTGGGGTTTTTTTAAGTGCCCTTCTGAATTAACCATCTTATTCGCAGAGCAGAATCATTCAGCAATCCACCCAGAAATGCCCATGAGATTTGAAGTTAGCCTGGAAATCTTTCAAAGGACACCAAAGATAACTGCATTGGGTTTTCTATTGCATTTCCATTTTATGGCATCTTTTTATATTCTGTAGTAGGCTTTTCTGAATAAAAATGAGACAGCCTCTTAAGAGGCCTTTTTATTATTTGCATTTGGCAAAAACAGCCTTAATGAGCTGTTAAGAGTCATTCCCCAGTCCTATTGTTGGCGATGCATGGGAGCCTGTAAAGTGCTGAAAAGCCAAAAGACAATTTATGATCCCTGATGCTATCCCTTCCTGAGACAATTCTTCAGAAAGGAAGATATCTGGGGAGTAGGAAGTCCCATTATTTAAATGCCTGAGTAACTTTTACTGGAGTCATAACTGTGGAATTTGCTATTTTCATTTCAGAACTGTTTACACCCTGTGTTCCCCTTAAAAGCAGCAGTGTCATGCCTGTGCTGCATGCTCATTCCAATCTGCAGCACTAGAGAATAGGAAGATGACTCAAGGAAAATTCCCCATTCATTCCCGGGATTGAAAAAATAGCACCAAATTCCAAGCAGACGCTAATCAACTTACAAAACTATTAATTTTTTTTTGCAAGCAGCGCTCATATCTGAAGGCAGTGGTCCCTTTGTCAGCACTAGTCACATTAGCCTGGTCCACACAGATCTGGAAAGTGTAAAGGAACTCAAATTTATGGACATATGGGACAAGAAGGTTATTCAGCACAGTGGGGAAAAAAATGAAACAAAGGGTTTCTCAAGTTTCTGCAGCAGAGGGATGTGTGGGTCTTGGCATTGTTTTCGCTTTGAAAATGGGCAGCAGCCAGTAAATGTCGGAGGTGTTTGTTAGTGACTGAGGGTGCTGAAGAGACAATCAAATATTTGTGACAAAGGCAAAGACCTTGGATGTTATCGTTGACACCCAGACGTCTCAAGAAAAGAGCAAATATTGCATTAATTGTATTGTCTCCTACTGTAAATGACAAAATGACATCTTTTACCAGGCTCCTGTGTGTTGATCACCTTCAGCCCTTACTAACTTAAATACTGTAAATGGATGAGGGATAGGTTTGTCTGTTTGACAGTAATTAAGTGATACTCTCACTGGCTGAACAAAGAGATGACCCAATGAGGCCTCACACTAGTGCCACTTCTTCTATTTTGAGAGAACTATAATCACTTCTACTATTAATAAAAACAAGAAAGGTATTAAAATAGTGAAAGATTAAGAACTCCCTTTATGAAGTCAGTTTTTATTCAGGAGATATTCTCTTTTCATAAAACCAAACAGTATTCTCCATTTGATACTTCCATTGCATGACTTGCTGTATAATCTCCGCACAAATCAGGTGTACAAAGAACATCCCATACAGTCACCCAGCACCTCGAATTGAAGCATGATATTTAAGGGAAGGGAAAAGTCATTTAAATGGTTAATTAAAGCACCTGGGGAAGCTTGATATAATGACTGGCTAAAAAAAAAATCCACAACCCAGCCAACAAATGGCTCCAAATGCTGTTGTGCCTCTGATAAGAAACTCTCTGCTATGATCCGTCATTCCAGGATCCCTGCCTGTCACCCCAAAGATGCTGCATGGGCGCCGGTTAAAAAGAGAGCAGAAGAAACCCAAAGCTGCTACAAAAGAGGATTTGCAGCCATCTCCAAGCCCCCTCATCTGAACAGGAGGTGGCTCATTCCCTGATTTTGGTGTGTGGCTCTGCACTCGCTGGGACAATTATACAGGGAGCACGATGGGAACAGTCTCGGGGAGCGGGGGGACTTGTGTCTTCCCTTCCTTTGGTCCTTTGAGGGTGGTGGAAACCTCCAAGGGGGGATGGAGGGAGCAATCTCTGATTTTGGGTGCCACCACATTAAGGCACACAGACCCAGGCAGTGAGGATTCAGGCCATTGTTACATTCGGCTTTTCGTCTGGTTTCTAAAGGGCACCCCATGCGCTTTATTTGGATTTAGATGTATAATTTAAAAGGGTTTTTTTACTAAATAATCCAACATGTATAATTTGATTACCTTCCTTTTATTGGTACATGTAATAGTCACTTATGTTCGACTGTAACAGAATAAAGTGTCCAAAAATAAAGCAACTTGGTCTTACTAAAGGTGCCAGCGCGGGTACTACTTTTTAGTCCTCTATCTCCTAGGAAGCATGATAAAGTCTCAGATCCTGCAGTGATTTTTCCAGATCAAATTTCCATTGATTCTAGCCTGTGTCTGATCTCTAATTTTTTCAGGCACAATCATGTTTTTCTGTTTGAGTTTGATTTTTGAAATCCCCTGAAACGCCAGGGTCTGATTCTGACCTCGCATCCTGAAACGAGTAGAGTGACTTTAAGACTTACTCCTTCTTCCATTAACAGCAATATCACCGCTGCATAATTTTGTCTTCCATGGGGGCAATATTGCCTTGCTGGTTTGTTCAAGCCCGAGTCCTTTGTCTGAAATGTAATCATCAGCAATTACCCATGTGCAGAGCATTTTGTCACAGTTACTTACTGCTCACAAGCCAGCCATACATAGTAAACAGCAAGACGTGGGGCCAGCCTCTCGCTGGTGTAAGCGGCTGAGAAGTGTGACAATAAAGCGACGCAAAGCCACAACAGCTGGATTCTTGGCTCCTCACTTGGCTTCTGATTATTTAAAAATGTTCTTTCCTTCTGTAATTTTATTTGCCTAAAAACACGACACAATAATTTGACGACTCTCACCCTCACGCTGTGCATAGAAGCAAAACAGCTTAATACTGAACTGAGCAATCAATTTTTTTTTTTCTGAAATCACACATCTTTCACTTTCTTTCCTATGCTGGGACTTACAAAAGTGACTTACAGTGCAGCTGGGTTATGCGGTAAAATGAGTAATTGGTAGTTGTTAAAAGAAAAGGATTATTCTTCTGTTAACTCGGGAACAAAGCTTCCCAATAAATGTCGTATTCTGCTATGCACTGAGTGCTTTTGTCCAGTTCATAGCACAAATCATACTGTTCCCGAGTGCTCATCCACAGCAGTATTCTTTAATGCTTAACTCAGTGACCTCACAAAAATAATTGGTGTGAAGCAAATTTACTTAGCCCTCCGCCTTTATTTGCAGACTGAATGGCTCAGAGAATTGTGCATATTGTTTATGGAAATGAAGAGGGAGAAAAGAAAACAGAACGTTACTCTCCAGATAAAGATGGGCCCATGCACAGAAGAAACACAGGGGCTTAGCATGATGTCCCTGCCTGCATTATAGACACCTAATGAAAGATGCTGATCGACTAATACAACTGCAAATCAGTTCAGGGACTGTGAAAATCCATTCCAGCTGCTACGATTTAAAACACTTAACATTTTTTATGTTATTCTTAAGTTAAAATTTCAGGTTTAACTGTGAGCTTTGACAAATAATTATCCCCCCGATGCAAATAGGAATGATTTATGAGCAGATTTCTGTTGATTTACAAGTGAAAGAATAAGCCCGATTCTCATTTCTCTGTATAAATTTGTATAAAAAGTCCTACTTGAAACTTTGGGGATTTTCAGCATAAACTGGGTTCCAAACCCGGGCCCTGTTTCCCACTCTGTCTTCATGCCGTGGCGTTAGCACTGGTACAGTCGGCAGCCCCGCGCCTGGCAGCTCCCTCCACACCGAGCGCCTCCGGAGGAAGGCAGAGCGCGGGGCGGGAAGGGTGCTGAGGAACAGATCAAAATACTGGTTATTGGTTTCATATATATTTATATGTATATATATGTAAATCTTCCCCATGGGGAAAAAAAAAAAAGAAAAAAAACCAATCCCGTAGTTTAAAACCCGGTGATAGACATAACAGAATAGTTTTGCTTGATGTGCATGTGATATAACCATACCACAAAAGCAGCTTACCAAACAGCTTGCAGAGATTAGCTAACAAGAACTAAGCTATTCTTTTCAGAAGGTGTTATTAGCATATTTTTCATCAATACTATACTTAACAGCTACTACATAGCAGGAAGTGGTATTTAACCTCTTGTTACAATGTAACGAGATTACTTTGTATGGTTATGTTACATTCCACTCATAAAGGCCCTCCTGTGTCCAGTTAATTAGATTCACTCTTTGGCAGCGTTAACTGGAAGAAAATGCAACAAAATACATTTGGAATATTGAAATTTTAAGCTTGCTTTGGTTTGGTTTGTCTTTCTTTAAGGCTATATTAAGAGCTATATAAAACTTGATGTTGAGAGATAAATGGCATTCATTAGAATATTCTGCCAGGTTCTGATGAATATGGGGTTTTAACCACTTAGATCCGCAAAGTTTAAAGGAAAGCTAATTCTCAAAGTTACAGTTATCTGAAATAAATGAACATCACCTGATTTTCTGAGGCAAAACCAGGTGAAACTATTTTTACTTGATTTGGCTATAAAACGCTGAGCTAGAAGGGACTCTTGTGGTAAGACTTTTGCTTTTCAGTGGATTCAGGCTTGGTTTGGAAAAGGACAGGAATGTTTTGAAGAAATTTATCTGAATTTAGAATTTGGAATAAAACCATAAAGCAGGTGAGTCTTGTGGGATGTTGTATTTCTGTTTTGAACAACTTCCATGGTCCTAAGAAGTTGCTTTTTTTTTTTTCTTTTTTTTTTCCTAAAAATTTTCTAGGTTTCAAGATGGGTGCTGGGAGTGCTATCTGTTATTTGAAAGATCCAACATTAATTAAGAAAAAACAATATGAAAGAAAAAATAAACTTGCAATAGCTGCATCTAGTTTGGCAGAGTTACAGCAGCGTCTCCCTCTTGTAGAAGCTGTAGCATCTGTTCTGTGCTTCTACAAAAAATCTTGAAAAATAGTTAAGCAAGCCTGCTTTTCCATCTTCTGTAAAAACACGGGCTTACCTCTTTGTAAAAGAAAAGGGGAAAAAAAACCAGAAACTAATGAAATTCAGCCATCCAGCTTAACAATGCTACTATTTTGCTGTTGGGCTGTACGATGAGCGTGCCTAGCTGTAGTATGACAGGCAGCAGTTTCTGTGCAGCAGCACAAAGGACACATCAGATGTCTTTTTTTTTTTTTTTTTTTGTCCCTTCCACCCACCTTCCTAAGACTCATCAGCACAGCCCTTACTCTCTCTATTATTTTTTTTTTTAAACCAAAGAAAAATCTACAAGTGAACAGGAAAAATGTGTTTTCGTGCCCAAAATTAAAAAACTAATTAGGAAAAATTTGTGCTGGGATTTTCTTTTTTCCTGTGTGAAGATCTGAAAAATGGATTTAAGTTATATTGAACTGCCTTTTAAAAATATTCTGAAAGTGCTAACATGCCATCATGAATTTTACAGGGTGCCTAGTTAGGTGGGGGAGTTAGTTGAGCTAAAATCCTGAGGACAGCCAGAGAACAAAGCATGAGTTACATTTTAGGAGCATGTTGATGTGGATTAAATCCATGAGCGAAATCATACTCTCAAAAAGGAGGGGGATGAGTGGCAATCTGGCTGCACCTCTGAGTCTGTCCTTACTTTTCCAGGACGTGGGCTGGTGTTTGCTGCGGGGGTGGCGGAGGCGTTATGACAGCTCCTCCCAGGCAGCCCCCGGCCGAGGGGACGGGCCCCTCCTATACACGCTCCTCATCCTTTCCAGTGCAAAGGCAGCTTTCCCTGACATCGGTAGCAATTTTCTGGGCTGCCGGATGGATGCCTTTGAGCTGTGAGGGGGAACCCGTGGCCAGCTGAGCCACAGCATCCCACCAGTCTGCCCGGCCAGCATGCCAGAGGGGACCCCACCTCAGCTAGCGCAGCGAAATGAGCCTCCTCTTTGTGCTTCATATGCCGCTACTGCTGGCAAATGTCTTAAATCGGCTTTCATCGCAGCTCCCAGCCAGGCCTCTTCTGCCCTCCTTGCCCTGGGCCAGGGGATGTGGGTGGGTGCAAAGGGAGCACCCGGGAAGGCCACCTCCCCACGCGGTGGGTGCACTGAGCCCTCTTGGATTTCACTCTCCAAACTTTGCATCAGAGAAACAGTGCAGCAACCTCAGCTTTGCCACTGCTTCTTGTTCAGATAAATTCTTTAAAACATTTTGTTTGTGTGTTTCCAGGCTGCAAAGTTAATTTAAAGGGGCACTGTCAAGGTTAGCAAGCTCAGAATTTGATTTAACTGGCTGTGCGTGTTTCCTAATAACTGTTTGAAAAGTCTGCACAGTTCTACTTCTTTTTTTTTTTTTTCCTCTCAAGACAAAGATATTTCTCCAGGGAAAATATATCAAAGCTGCAGGTCTGACTTCATGGGCAATCCTGCTAAATCTGCTTGGTGTTCATACATAATAGAGGAAAAGTAAATTAGAATGAAAGCAAGGTTCCTTTTCAAGCTTTCCAAAGGAATAAGTTTATTTAAGAAAAAAAGGGGAAAAAAAGCTGAACCAAGAGGAGGATTTTATAAATAGTGTACAACTCTTTAAGCAAAACTCTTTGAAATTTAAAAACCAAACAAACATAGCAAGTATTTGTCGGTGGATTATGGGGCACTTATTGACTCCTACAGTGGTTCCCACACTTCCCAGGGTCACACTTAAATAGTCTCCCCTCACATCTGCTCCAGCCCCTCCAGATATAACTGACAAATCCTGACATCCAGACTTTCCCACTGCAATTACTGTGTGCTGGACTTATCAATTATTCAATCAATAACCTGTAAGATGTGTACCCTCCTATATCTGTTTGCAGAATCTTCCTTTCCCCCGTTATTGTGACCTTGCTCAATGAAACAGAACATGGTGAGGCTTTTGGGTTCTTTGTTTCTAGGTTTTATTTCAGGAATGAAATGAGGACACCTGCCTATGTTTCAAGAGCAGCTAAGCCTCTTAACTTGCTTATGTTCTTAAGTTGTAGCAAGAAATTATGTAAATATGAACCCTGAAACTTGTTCCTAATTTCAGCAGGACTGTGCTTATTTTTTGCAAATATTCCCAGGAAAGCAAAGGAAGCTGTAATACAAGCACTCAAAGAAATCTTTGCAACACTAGGATCACCACCAAGAGAATAACTGAGGCATCCGCTGAGGCATTTGGAGTCCTTGGCATCTGAACATCAAGCTTATACAGTCCCTCTTCAAGTGCACTAGAACTGGTCACCTGATCATATGGCTGAAAGATCACTGATTTATTTTAAGATGCTGTGGAGTATGGGTATCACTAACAAATCAAACGCCTTGTAATACTTCATATAAACCACGTAGTGCTCAAAAAGTAACTTCCCAAATTTCATTGTATACAACCTGTGACTCTTAAAAATACCTCTTGCATTGCTTCTGCTGGTCAGGATGGCAAGCATGTTTTATACAGTGTTTGTCAGGATCAGACCCATAGTATTTTCTCTTACATTGAGATAAAATATTTTACCTCCGTGGATACAAAACAGTACTCCAGAACTGTTAGAAACACTGTGAATGAAAACTGTGAAACACTGTGAGTTTAGTTGAAAAGTTCCATTTCAACTAACTTGTTATTTTTCCACTTTTGAGGGTAATCAAACCAGGTTTGATGGTACTTTTCCCCCTCTCTTTTCTGTACATTTTTGTGGGTTTTTTCCCATCCCCCCCTTCCACCACCACAATAGGGAATGAGAGAAAACACTTAAAAAAAAAAAAAAAAAAAACAAAAAAAAAAACACTTTTTTTTTCTGTGAAGATGGATTATTATTCAAATAACTTCTGAAAAGCAGCTTCAAATTGAATTTCTTCATTTTGCTTTTGAGATCTCACATATTTAGT
Organism: Calonectris borealis; assembly: GCF_964195595.1. Taxonomy (NCBI): domain Eukaryota; kingdom Metazoa; phylum Chordata; class Aves; order Procellariiformes; family Procellariidae; genus Calonectris; species Calonectris borealis. Next base: position 9,788,349 of record NC_134328.1, on the reverse strand, counting down.
CATTGGCTTAGAATTACAGCCAAACCCCATGGAATTATTTCTGCAAATTAAAGAAAGCAGAGCGCCCGAGCTGAATTCTCTACACGTTTCTTACAGCCGCCACTGGACGTTTCTCTGGAACTCGGCTGCATGAAGATCCCAGCTCACTCCAGCAGAACTTACCGCGCTGTTTCTCCTGGGTGCGTGTGCAGGTGAGCGGGGCCCCGGCCCCGGCCCCGGCCCCGGCCCCGCGGCGGGAGCTGTCCAGCAAGGGCCGGGCCGGCGGCCGCGGGGCTGCGCGGCGCCTCCCGGCGCGGAGCGGCTTCCCCGCCAGCAGAAGAGCCAGGGATGCCCCGGCAGCCAACAAAATGCTGCTTTGCTGTTTTATACAGGGCGAATATCGGGGACTGTTTGTTTTCATCTCCTGTAAATTTTAGAGTTGCATCAACCTCCCAAAGCAAGAAGCTGTATAAGGGAAATGATGTGTGATGAGTCACTCTCTGCTTTATGAGCGTAAACGTACGTGCAGACACGTATATTTACGGCCTCCGTGTTTGTGCTGAACAAACGTACTGCAGCCCATGATACCCTTGCTTCAGCTGCAGAGTGGATGCCTCTCGCACCTTAAATCTGTCCTGAAAAGGAAGGGTTCACCTGCACAGGCCACCACGGGAAATTCTGTTCGGTTCACCTTTCTGTAAAACTGTATAATTATATTATAGGTTTTTAAAGGCTTCTTTGTGTCAGGCATGTTAAATGACTATCTGAAGAAACTATCTCGATCTCTTTCTGCAGGCTTTTCTCAAGTATCTTTTTTCCCCCAGAAGCTGTCCTAGGTTTAGGACCTTTTCCATCTCACCCCCCACTTAAGCCATTAAGCTTAAGACCAAAACACAACACATCTGCGCCATTTATTGTGTAAAAAGATAAGGGATAACTACATATGAGGGATCAATTATTTGGCTGTAATTCAGCAAAGTACTGAGTCATGCACCAAAATTTAAATGTACATGTTCTCTTGGGATTACTTACATGCGTAAAGTTGGGCACACGCGTAAGCAGTCTGTTGAATCAGGGCCTCAGATGGCATGCTATTGCTCAGTATAAATTATACTTTAAAGCTCATTTGAGAGCACCATGGTAAAATAAATCTTTATCTTAGCTACTTAGTACTAATGAAAAACAATATTATTGGTACTTTTCCTATAGCAATTCACTTAAAGAGAAATGTTGTACTATTACAGAGAATGGCTAACCATGCTTCTTGATCAACCTGATAATTAATAGGAATAGAGAAAAAGCCCTGTATTTCTGAGTGCTGATCAGGCAGCAAAGGCACTCCAAACATCTGAAGAAAAAACAGTTTGTTAATTGCTGTCTAGACAGTTTATTGCTGCAATAAGATCAAAACACAGAATACTGAGGTTTGTGGTATGAATCATGCAGACTAAACAATTGTTTTATTGCATTTACAGAGCACTTGATTTATAATGCAGACAGCTTGGTAATAAAATTCCTCCATTGTATATCCTGAATAATTTCACCTCTTTTCACATCTCTCTGTTTTAATTCTATATCAAGATGTTTTAAAAATGTCCGGATGGAGGGGAGATTACTGTCATGTATATATAAAGTTACTTACCTTGGGTCTCTGTTATATCATCACTAAGCATACAGCATTCAGCTGAGCCTTGATCAGCTGATGCTATTGTGGATACACTGAAGAACAGATTTATTGGGCTGCAGTCTGCAGTGAGTGCACTAGAGGAAAAGTAAGACTGTCCCATTGCAAGAGGTTTCATTCCACTTCACGTTCAGCCAAAAAGGATCAATCAGGCCAGTGACTTTTTTTAACTTTGTTACTCTACAAAACTTTTTTTTACTGAAAGAAAGATTCATCTATCCGCTTCTGTGGTTATCTCTGAGGTTTAAGGGGAGTTTTTCTGGGAACCAAGAAACTTTTGTGATGATGGAAATTCCTCTTGTCTTTACTGAGCGCTGAGCTGGGCTAAGGCAATAGTTGCATGAAATCTGAGTCTGTGCAAAGGGCCAACTTTCCCTGGGAGCATAAAGTGATGTTGCCTGTGTCTTTGTATAACACAACTTTGCATTTTTGTCATTTCCTAGTTTTGACCAATTATGATCATCCCGATATCCATGAAGAGCAAAGAAATAATAGATCAGATTGTAGTTCTGGAGCAGAATCAAACCAGAGACCGAAAGCTTGAGAATCCTAATTTCACAAATTACAGACTGCAATCCTGGTCCCGTTCAGTACAATAGAAATATTGCCATTGACTTCATTGGGTCACTGTTGCACCTACAAATTTAGTGAACTGTTTCTTGATAAATCTGACAGTGCTGGGGTAAAGCAGGATGATATTTCTCATTTTATAAACACCTGTTTACATAAGATTTTGAAGTAAATGTTGTTTGGGTAAGTTTAGATAAGTATCTTTGACTCAATATTGGGGAAAAAATATCCATCTGCAGAGTAATCCCCTGATTAAGATGATCTGTGCTGTTTCATTGTAATATCTTAACATGAATACCACCACTGTAGTTGTATTTCACGTTAAACTCTTTAAAAGGGCAGGCCTACCAGGCCTGACTGCTAAAATATGTCTGAAGTGGAGGTATCTTTGCACATATCCACACTTGGCTTCACCAGTAGAAGTCGATATCCCTGATGGTCAAATGCAATTATTCTCAAAATAGCACTAGGTCTGTGTCAAGACTGTTCCACCCACAAAGCTGCAGTATGGACTCTTTGTTATCTCCTGGTACAAACTGCACTCCAAAGAAATGACAGAAAATACTCTGTTACAAATTTTTACTCCTGCTGCCCACCTTCATGGTGTGTGGAAATCCGTCCTGGCTCTCTAAAATCTCCAAGTATTATGTTGCCTGTCAGCTTTGTAATTCTTCTTGCAGCTCTGCAGGAGGAGCAGAGTGGCTCCGTTTCAAGCTGCATCTGGACCTCCAGCTTCCACCTAGGGCAGAACGAACCTTCCTGAATGGCCATAGCACATGAAGAGCCGAATTTGCAGGGAAGAGATGGTCCCTGGGAAGCGCAGAGGCAGGAGCGCGTTGCAGAGGAAGAGCACTGAAGGAAGGAGCCAACGTGAGTAAAGGTAGGACTCTGGATACCAACCTGGACAGTGTCTGTCTTGTGACTGATCCTACGGGCTTTGTGTTTCTGGAAAGCAGGAATCTCTGGAGCACACTCAAATGAGGAACCTGTTGAAGGCTGGAGCGTCAGCTGATGCACTTTCAAGAGTCGTACAGGTTCTTGGAGACCCAGACAAACTCAGACACACAACCCAGTGAAGAAGGGAAAGACGTTCAGGCAGATACTCTGTTCCCCAGAATACCACCTCCATAGTCCTCTATTCTTTCTTCTCTAAATGACAGAGAAACAAGCAGAGAACGAGAAAGTGCCTTTTTAAATAGCTGGCTTATTTAAAAAATAGGTAGTGATAGTCTTAGACAAAAGGAAATACTAAAAGCCACCATGACAGAGCAGGGCAAGACAGGCAAACGGGTTTCTAGCAGCATAAATCAATGCCTTGTGAGCAGAGAGATGCTGACAAGAATACCTGAGATGCAAACAGAATTCAGCAATGTTGCAAGCAATCCAGGAACTGATCATTTAGACTTAGAGATTCTCATGAATAAAATTGTAAAGTAAATCTATAACATTGATGTCAATAATGCAGAACTATAGTTTTCCAGTTTTGAGAGTCCAGATAAATTATTTGGTTACTTTCTATCAAAAGAGAGAATCTATTGCTGCCTGAGAGGATTTGGCATTAAATTAGCTGGTGGAAGCTGAGTAAATATTTCTAGAAAGAGTGCCTTGTTTCCTTGTGGTAGTACGCTGGTCCACACCACTCAAGTGATATAGCTACCAGAGCTTTTTGATACCAATTCAGGCAGTTTTCTTCTCTGGATTTTTGATGTTTCATGTCTAACACTATGTCAGTCACCAGCACATTAAGCAAAATTTGTGGTACCATTCCTGCACGTGTTACCCAAGATGTTCTAGAGTCCATCCCCTACTGCAGAGGACCTACCAGACAGCTCTTACCCACCCCACCACGAATGGCCAAAATGCACTGACAAGGCTCAAGGTATTCTTATGAAGAACTTTGAGAGAAAATGATGGGAATTTGTTTTGCCCACTTTTCAGTCTAATTTTGGCTTTATGATCCCAATGGCCTTGAGCGTGTTATTCTAGAGAACGCCTTCCCCCACCTGCTCACAGTGTGAACCCCAGGCAGGAGGGCAGCACAGATGATGTGTCCTCTGGTCCAAAACTGTCCTCAGGACAAAAGAGCAGAGGAATTTATGGTGAGGAAAGGCAGAGTGAGAGAAGGATTATGTCTAGGGAAAGGCACCAAAATGTTGTAGATCCGATGAGCAACAAATGTAGGTGCTGAAAGGCGTTATGGACCAAAGACCCAGGGATTTATAGGACGACAGCCAGTGTGTGACAGCCGGTGCTCCTCTGGCGAAGCACCTTCTCTCCCATCAGTGCAACACAAGCTGTTACAAGCACGCGTACTTGGGGGCAGTCAGCCCTTCGTGCTTTCTTTTACACAGCTTTAAATGCTGTTAGAAGTATTTCTGTCGTTTATTGCTACTCAATAAAGTTTTATCTTGTGAAAGTCGTGATTTATTTACTTCATCTCGCAGAACAGACATGTGCGCTCTCCCACATCAGCACCCCTTTACCAGATTCATAAAATGTGTTAACAATTCATTTAAAATTCATATACAAGCCAAGTACAGCTCCTTCACAAAGCTGCACCAAGTAATATAAAGCAGCACGCGCCCTGACATATGGCACACTGTCAACGTATGCTCTTAAGGTCTCCCTCAGCTGTAAGTACTTCAGTGTGCTTTTGTAATTGCTCTTGTGTCCAGCCAGTCAAAAGCATCTTTCCATTTTCCAGTTACCATTGAGCTGTTGCTCACTTTCCTTCTCAGCTACCGGGAACACACAGATTGTGAGAATACTTGGATTAGAGAGAGACTGGTCAAGAGTTTATCTCCAGCCTGTTTATCAACTGCCTGTTTAACAAGGGGCTTTCACCTGCTCAGACAAGAGGCAGCTTTTTGCTGGTTGATGTGTGAGTTACGCAAGCAAAAAGGTAAGGTGAGAATCAAAATGAGGGTTTCTATCCCTGCATGTGTCCCTCTGGGAAAATCATCTTTGCCTGTAGCTCTTCCAACAGTCCTTCTGAAAGGTGCAATCATCATGTGGCTTCAGTGACCTTTTACTAATGGCTGTGAAATATCTCTGGTTATTCCCTTTCCCCAGTATATTCAGTTTTACTGCAGCATACTTGCTCCCAGCACTGATGTTTTCATTCTCCAGCACCGAAGGAACCTGGCTCTGAACCTGACCCAGGAACATCTCACCTCCAGGCTCCTCGCAGCAAGATGTCCCGCTTTCAACGTCGTCCAGGCAAAGACGACTTATGGGAACGCAACCGCAGACTTCGTCATCCTCTGGTATCACACAACATTTGCATAATTTCTAACCCAACAAGACGTGAGGGATCTGTAATGTCTCTGCAATGTGCTTTTTCCTTCTATTCCTATTTTAACAGGGCCATGTGCTGGGAAAGACAGCCTGATGTTTGTGAATTCCAGAGGGAAAACTATTGGCAATTTTGTGCTGACCTAAACAGTAACGATACAATTTTGGGGTGTGGACAGGACCCAAGTGTGTGCTTCAGGCCCTAACTGTCCTTCAAAAGAGCACCCAGCTGGGCAGCTCTGCTCCGTGTGAAGTTAGGAAGAGTCCTTGCTGCATTCCTCACAATGTTGCTACACACATTTGTGCAATATTTGGCTTATTTGTGCAACATAATTAATGAAACATGTCTCATTGGCACCATCATCCCCAGGGACCCTAAAGCAAATGGGACCCTTTGAAGCCTTAAAGGGTCTTAAAAGTAGAAAATATTTACCACAAGTTGATTAAACCAAGCTTTACTGGTAATAAATTAGCAGCCTGTAGACATGCCCTTTTCTTGAGGATCTGACATTAATCTTTCAGAAAAATACAGTAACGATTTACAATTTTCATAGCACCTTTCAATCTTTCCATTCACAAGCTGCCGATGCACTTTGCTACCAAAACCCCTAAGTTTGGTAAGGTGTTCTTTCCTAAGGCGGGTCCTCTGCAGAAAACAGCAATGAGTCGAGGAACTCCTGTCCACATGCAATTCTCAGAAAGTCCATGAACAACATCAAGCCTTATATAGCGCTTACAGGTGCATGTGAGCAAAACCCCACATAACACCATCACGTTATTCTTTTTCCCATAGCCACTGATCCATGACGCTGGAAGTATTTTGAAGACGTTGACCCAGAGTCTCAGTAATTGAGCTGGGGGTGGCTGATAGGTCCATTCTGTCCCTACATCTGCAGTTTAGGTTATGTGATCTTACCGTGCTGTTTCAAAACCACAAAACACTGGGGGCGGGGCGGGGGGGGGGGGGGGGTGTTACAGATTTGCACATACCTTACACTGTACCATTGTATGGTAAATTATATTGGAGCCTCTCCTGAGGTTGTTAACAAAAGCCTATTGTTTGAGGTGTTACGTATCCCACGTGCTCTGCCTGGGAGTTATGCTTGTATCATGGAAGTGTTGGCCAGTTTGCATGAGAACTGTTTTCTAGTATTTCAAATAGTTTGGATTTTTTATGACATTTGTGCAGGTGCACAGCTTAGAAAAGGGCTCTTTTCTCAGTCTACAGAGTTGTTCCAAAATTCGGCTGGAGCAACAGCCATTCCCAGCAATGATTTTTAGCAGTGATCTCAAAATTTTGTGTCACATCACCTAATATTACTCAGTTTTATTTATTAAGGGTGTGTCAGGGTATCTTTCCATTAAATAGGGTATATGGGTGGGAGATAGCTTGTACAGCTCAGTGAGACCTAAATCAAGTCCAAGGCAATTGCACTTGAGGATGTGTGCAGATATTAATCCGTTCATCTTTTCAGTGCAAATGCTGTCTTAAGTTAATAAACAATTAAGTTTTATTGCAGGATCAAGCCTTATGTGCCAGGCAGTATATTCCTCACTGTATTTGACATAACCTGATAACTACTCAAAAGGTCTAAAACCTGTGGACTGAACTGTGGCATCCGTGACCACAGCTTCATGGCAGAAAGGGCTTGGTGACAGAAAGGGCTTAGAGTGTTCTTGCCCCATTACACCGTTCCCAGTTCCCATCCCGAGCTGGCTCTCCATCCTTTATTTTTTGTGTGTCTGTGGTTTTTAAGCTGGATCAGTTCCCTGAACTGGATGACAGACTGATTTCACAACTAGATGGGCCAGCACAGGAAGGACTGTGGTGCATGGAAGAAGCAACGTGGAGGGAGTCCTGGATTGTTGGAAACCACCATTGCCTCTACTCACCGTAACATGAATCCACAGATAAGGTTAGTCATAGCCTGCGACGTGCAGCTGATGACTGACCCCACGGGAGAATCGCTTCCCAGCAGCGTTGTGCAAGGGGCTGATACTCTCTGTCTTCCTAAATCCTGGAGGGCTGAAGCTTATTTGTACAACAAACAAGGCCCGGTTGGAGTTTACCATGCGGAATTGTCCCTCTCTAATATAATTCAGCTGTGTATGTATTTCATTGCAAAGAAAATATAGCTATGACTTCTACTAGGTTCCTTCATCAGTGGTCATTACATTAGTGCTAAATGTTCGTTTGACTTATACGTGTTAAAAAAACTGCATTGGGCAGGATTCTGAATAAAGGCAAATCAGAGGTGAATCATCTAAAATATTTGGAGCTACAGGCACAAGTGGGATCCGAGTCAAGCCACTTGTCCTAGTTTCTGTCACACAAACACTAACCCTTTATAAATCATTAATTTCCAGACTGTTTATTATCCAGGGGAAGTAACAAAACAGTAGTATCACATAACACATCCTAAGAATGCCTTGTTCATTTTAAGAGCAAATAAAACTAAATAGCACCAAGTTGTTAGTGATGCAGCCTACGAGACCAAGCAGAAACACAAAAAGGGGACCTTAATCAGGCTGAGGCCACAAAATAAACAGGGGAATGGGTAAAAAAAGAAAAAAAAAAAAAAGAGGTTGGAGGAGAGTGACTTCACATAGACTATCTTCACATAGATATTCTTTGTTTACTACCACGTGGAAATTGTCTCTGCTCATTACATGGTGGGGCTTTCACCGGGGACGCCGCAGCAGTGCTATTAGAGTGCGAATGGTTTCCACAGCTGCTGCTGCTGTTACCCTTAGCCGCCTTTCTCACAGGAATAATTTAACACCTATCCACAGGCAGAGAACAGAGCAGAGCCACCGTTTCAAAAAATCATCATCAAAATTAATTACTCCATTGAGAAAGAAAACTTTTTGTTGTTTTGTTAGCCTGGCCCCTCCTCTAATGTGTTTGTCATCTGTTGCCCAGAAGCTGCTTGTGATGAGGTAACGACATTAATTCCCATCTGAAGATGAGACAGAGAAAGAGCAAGAGCGATGTTTATCTTTGCTACAACTTCTCTGAAGTTCACCTTTCCCTGCAGCACCAGCTCCAGGGGCGCAGAGCAGATCCCGCCGTGGGGAGAGGATGCTACAACCCACAGATGCTGCCAAGGCACGAAAATTCAATCATGCACCTTGTTCCGAAGTATCATGACAGAGTTGCAAGTAGGAAGATGAGAGTTAGATAAAATAGGTGGAAATTCCAATTTATTTTGTAACCGTTCAATGGATAGCGCTGACAGCTGAGAAATGCACAGTTACTTACTCCTTGCAGGTTTGCTAATACAGCAATGCCAGAAACCGGACTGTTTCAGTACTGTCAAACCTCACCAGCACAAAACGCATTGGCTTTTTGTCAATTTAGCTTAAATCACTTCCCGCTTTCACTAGTAAAAAGTCCTTTTCTGGCCAATATTACTGAGTTTATATTGAGCTGGCTTTTTTGCTGGCCTTATTTGTCAGTAAAGTATTGTACTTCTGAAAGTGATGTTAGCAAAACTGTAATCCAGGCCTCACACATTATTTTGGTCCAGATGTTATTTATTTTAATCTCTTAAGGTTCTAAATACTATATATTTACAGTTGCCTTTAAAGTTATTGTTAGTTACAAAATATTAGAAACATAGTTTCATCTATAAAATGCATAATTAAATTAATCTTTACCATACTTTTTTTACATCACACAGGAAACGTTTTAGTCTGATGAATACCATGGACATATAATTAGTGCTTTATACCATAAACTAGATTATAACTTACACTGTCCACCCTGGCTCCAAAAATCCTTGCAGATTTTAATTCAATTGCTGCACTTCATCTGGATGAAAGCATTTGAATTCAATTATTATTATTCAGTGTGGATTTGTGCCTTTATATAGGTTAGATGTGGTAGTAGTTTTAAAACAGAAGTTTAGTGGAAGTCTCAAATTAGGCATTTGCATCTTATATTTAAGCATCTACCAGATTTTAAATGCTGAACATCTGATTTTTCTAGCTGAGGTTTGCTTAAGTTAGGGTTTGATGGGAATCAACACTGGAAGATAAAAGTAAAGGGAAACTAATTTTGAGGTATTTCTGAATTTCAATGGGAATTGGGCACCTGACCTGCTCGGACTCTTCTGAAAGCTCTTTTACATGCCTATCTGTACCTTTCAATGCTTAAATACCTTTCAAAATCTGGCAGGACTCTTTGGATAAATGTTTAACAGTAAACCCAATAAAATCTCCTTGTTCTCTTTGATTTGTTCTTTCCACTGCCTGAGAAACTTTTAGATATTTTTGGCACCGAGACATCCCTTGAGGTAGATCTGCCCTTTTTAATTTTAGCTGAAGATAAGTTAGATGTGGTTGCAACTTAAAGACGTTTTAAAAATGGGATCCTGGAATTAGCCGTGCGCTTCTATATTTAGGCATCTCCCAGATTTAAACAGCAAACGCCTGGTCGGGGGATTGATCTTCTGCGGTTCCTCGCTCCAGCCGCGGGCTCCGCCGGGCGCGCAGCCTCCGCAGGGGCTGCTGCAGGAAGCAGAGGCAGGCCATTTATTCTCCTATTACAGGGCCATTCCTGTGTTTATACCATCTTGTTTAGCTTACTCCTAATGCACATCCGAAGACGTACCTCTAATACACATCCTAAGACATGTTTATGAAAATTCTTTATAAGCAAAATATTTTACTTCCATTGAGTAAGTTCAGATACAGAACAGCCTCAGCGCTACAGCCCGGCTCAACTGCACTCTTGCTCTCTCCCTGTGCATCTTTTATTTAAAAATTCAGCCTTCAGCCCACCCACATTACCACAGCAAGACCCAATAATTGTAACATATGGATTCTTGGCCAATCTTGTGCTGTTCTTGCTAACATGTTTGCAAGCAGTAATTATTCTTCAGACGATTAAATACTACTTAGGGCTGCAGAAGGTAAGTTGTTAGCTAGAGAACCAGCAACTGGGGTTTGGACTCATTTTGGGGTTTAATTCTTTAAGTGCTTCTTCAGAGCAGGTACTGTATCCCTTTATGAAGCACATATTCCCAAGGTGTGATCTTCCACTGTCTGCTAATTGGGAAATCCATTACATCAAATGGGCTGGAATCAATGGCATCATTGAACTGGCTAAGCATCAAAACCATGCCTTGATCTTAAAAAGATCTTGAACATTTACAGAGCCCACTGACTCCATTTGTGGGTGCTCAGCACTTCTGAAAATCAGGCAAGAAGCTTTTAAAGATTAAACAATATCCCGACTCCAGCAGGAAGTAAAATAATTTAAAATTTGAAGAGAGACACATAAAAAGGGGACATGACATTCAGGAGATATTTTATTATATAAGACAGCAAATTCATAGGAAATGCTTTTTCAGTTAAGTGATTTATTGCACTGTGGGACTCGTGGCCACCAATACAAGGATTTTAAAAGTTTCGTGCACAGATCAGATGACAGAACTATCTTTGTTTAACTGTTATTGCTAATGGCATTTCTGCAAGGGTTGTTTAACCTCAGGCTTCAGGGTCTAATCTATACTCTGATTTTCAGGTCAAGATGACACCTAGTGTGGTGGCTGATTATCTTGCATGGTCTTTTACACCATCTTGCCTGAGCATCAAATGATGTCCAACGTCAAAAGTGGTTATTGAATAAGATAGGCACCTTCCCATTCCCCTGGTTTAGTCCCACATAGTAATTTCTACTGTCCTAAAATCAAGTTTTGATGTTCAGACACTGCAGGAAAAGTACCATGCAAATGCCCTGCGGAGGGATTCTGCCTCTAGAAGATAGAGATGATGAGCTCTACAAGCACAGCAATAACCGGCTACTTAGGTAAAAGTTTTCTTCCCTGGATGCCATGATCTGTCCCCAGAGTTTTACTGCACATGGGCCCAATCCCACACGCCCTAATCTCAGATTCATCAGGATTCAGGTGGGTGCCGCTTCCACACCGCCGAACTCGGCCTTCTGCTGCATTATTTATGTTTATTCTTTCCTGAAAGAAAAAAAAAAAAGGTAAAAATATTTTACATGCTTTTTAAACTCATAAATATAATGAATCAAAGGCAATTTGGCAAATCTGTTTTATGGCTAGAGGCCCACCATGGATTTGCCCACTTAGTTAAACTCAATCTTGCTGAGGCATCTTTCTACCTCTGAAGAATCTGTCACTTGGAGCCAATCGATCACGGTGACGTCCCATCCTTCCCCAGCACTAGAATGCATGTTTCTTTTTATTTGCCCATTACTTCACTTCCTGCCATCTATCTCCCTTGAGATTTCTTTTCCTTATTTTTAATACCTCTTCCAAGTTGTATCTTCACAATCTATTTACCCGCTGTGATCATCAGACTAAAACCAGAAAGAGACTGAAGCTCATGTTCCCAGCAGGCTGAAATCTGATTTCCCGTGCCTGTTTTATTCACGTATCACTGATAGTATCTGGAAAACCGAATATGCACTGGGTTTGGATGAATACATTTCACATAGGAGTGAGATAAACATGGCATTATGCCTCACAGGTATTCAGAGAAAAAAAGAAAAAAAAAAACACAGAAAAAACAGATATTAGCTTCAATTACCCCACGAGCTCCAAAATTATCTTAAAGTCCTCTGAGATTTATACATATATATACACACATTGGATATATACAAATACTGGAGAGAGAGAGAGAGATACTGGAAAAATAGATATACTTTTATTTTATACATATATATATAAATACTGGAGATATATATACTGGAAATGTTCTGTTTACTTTCTGGGGGTTTGTGACCTTAGGGTGAACCCCACAGAGACCCCACGTTTTCAAGCTTTTCTTTATTGTCACATGTTTTAAGATTACTTTACAGATCTGCAGAAGAAAGACTTCTCTTACAACCATTTGTTTCTCTAGGAACTTCAGCTCTAAATGAAACATCAAATATCGTGGGAGTTAGTAACCCGAAACCGAACAGTTTGTATCAAGAAACTGCTTGATATGAACATTGAGTGCTCTGAATAGTAGTCATTCATTTCCAGAAGTACCATCAGCTGGCCAGGTAACAGTAGGGTCCCAAAATCATGGAAGTTTGCATAAATATCTCCTCAAACAGGCACTAGTGAATTAAAAACTTTTTCCTCTTTTTTTGCACATGCATGGATGGAACTTCTGTGGTATTGCACAGATAACACAGAATTACATGTAAGGCTTGATTAAATAAAATCAGTTTTTCTTGGATAAATGTTGAAAGTGAAACTGGTGGGCCACCAGCGTTACAGGGCCAGAGCCTCAGCTGTCACCCATTACGCTGCTGCTGTCGGAGCCCACTTACACCCACCCCATCGCACCAGGGCTCCCGGCTGTGCCTGAGGAACAAGCCAAAGGCTTGGAGGATGCGTGTGGGAGAAGATGCTGTTCTCTGGCTATGGAGTAATGGCACAAAGGAAGAGCTGGACATCTCACTCCTTAGTTTTATGAAGACTAAACAGGTGAATTTATGGATGACTTTGTGCTTCCCCTCTTGTACTATGTAGTGTGCTTTGGCTAGGCTGGGTGCTAGTGAGCTGGTAAATCAGCGCCTTCAGGATTTTTCACTGGTGCAAATTCATTGCAGAGCCATGGCAGAAATTGGAGGGGACACCTCGCCAATTTGGGGACCCCCCCTGGGACAAGCAAACCTGGTGTTTGTGCTGTGACATGATCAAGCCTTTCCTTGTTTCATGAAATTTCATGTCCTTAAGTCTTTATCTACATGAAGCCTTATTTTGGAGTCACTGCTCCTGATTAACTCTCTATAGATACCTAAGTATTTGAAAAAGCTGCTTAACCTTGGGAAACACCTCTGCAAAGAGGGGGAGCAGGGTATTTTAAGAAGAAAAAAGTTATGCCCATACTATGCAAATCCATGACTTGAGGTAAATCCAGCCTAGCCCAGGAAACTATATCCTGGGTTACTCATTCAGAGTATTTCTTCGGAGAGGCTGTTTGTTTGTGTACAGCTGCCCCAGGCTATTGCAGCAAAATTCCTGTGCTGAAGCAACTCCATTCATCCAGGCAGGACTTGAAATAACGCTCAGCGAGTCAAGGCGCAGCTCATCAGTATTAGCCAGTAGCTGCAGAGGTGAACCCTAACTGATCCGAATTCGGTTCTCTTTACATACCACCTTATTAGTGGAACTTAAAATACAGAGAAACAAAGCTGGAGGGAGAAATTCCCATCGTTTATATTTACACCATGCATCCAACAGACCTCCCCCTTTTCTGGGAGAGTTACAGAATGCATTAATTGAGCTTCAGGGTAATAATTACATAATTGCAGACTAATTTCCCCTTTCCTAGAGGTGAAGTAAATTGGTGGCAAAAAAAACCTGCACAGCCTTCTCAAAAGCAGAAATACTCCTGCACACACGAGACCTGATCCTGCTCTCTCCAGGGCTATATTGGTGAGAACCTACTAAAAGGGAGAGAACTGGGCAGTGCAGGTGGTGTGGATGGCAGGAGGCTGCAGCCCACGGCTGGCGTGGTCCAGCCCCACACGCCAGCCCCACACGCCTCCCCCCTCGCTGGATGGACCCACAAGCATTTTTTGTGGCTGTGGTCTGAGGAAGTGATCCAGCTGAGTTAGCAACTTTTTTTTACTAGGTTATTTTTCAGCCAGTGCAGCATAAAAAGAACAAAAGAGAGGTGGGAACTGGCTCTGTGAACATGAAAACCTGTCTAAAGACTTGGTGCCACCATCCTTTCTCTTCCCATTGCTGGCTGGAAACAGGAATGGCAGCAAGTAGGTATTTTGGCTCATCAAGTAGGTATTTTGGCTCATCCCAAACTGTAACTTCACCCTGAGAGAAAACACCAGGTCTCCTCATTGTAAACCACTTGGGTTTCGTCATCTTCTGTGTTTAAACAGTTCTGAGCATACTGACTGCCCAAAATAAATAGCAGGGGTGAATGAGGGTGATGCACTGCTCCCTGATTATTGTAGGTGGTGATACCATTCCTGAGAGCTGCATTAGCATTCAAAATTCAAATTATTCAGCCTTGATTTCACCATTACTCCCACTGAGTTCAGCCAACCGCTCTCTTATAAAGCCTGTCTGGGAGAACTGGCATTCAGTGTTTTGTACACAGTGGGTGAGGATGTGCCACCTCGGCACTGAGTTCTTCTTTCATTATGTCATACGGAGGTAAGGCCCTGCGTGATGACGCATGATCAGGTCTTCCAACCCTCGGGCAATAACTTTATACCTTCTTTGACATGACTGTAGGGATGATAAATATATGTGCGTTTCTTAAGATTGCTTCAGGCGGTCTCTGAAGGCCCGAGTTCTTCCTAATCTTTTGCTTTTCCGAAAATAATAAAAAAGATTTCTCAGCCATCTCAAAACCTGTGGGGAGGCCTATAGCTTCAGATTCAAATTGCAACTTGAAAAGGTTTGTAGGAAACAAGTCTGCAAATGTATTTAGTGTATGAAAAATGATTTTCTAAAAAACATACAAGATGTTCTATTTCACTTAATTCTCTGTATTGATTTCTGTGACATCATCTTCTTCCTTCTCTTTTTCTTCTTTTAATGCATTTCTATTTCTTCCGAACACACAAAAAGCAGTTTCTTTTACAAAACAGAACAAAGAAGTTTTCCTTCCCAATCGGTAATTTCGTTTTCTTTTGTAATTGTAAAAAGAAACTCCTGAAAAATCAATATATTGTTGCCAAGTCATACACAATCACGAATGGAGCAAGCTTAGTAAATAAAGGAAATTGCAATTTTTTCCTCTCTTTGGTCACCCCTTAGCACACTCAAGGTGACTGCCAATCTCTTTGGTGCTTCTGGTTTGCTCCCCCACCCCATCTATCCTCCCCTCCTCCCCAAAAATTTAAAAGATAATCTCGGAGATTAAAAGAGAAGTTTGAAAAGAATTGTTCTTAGAGTCAAAATGCCTGATGTCCTAAATTACAGCAACCCCCACCCCGAAGTGATTGGCTCCTTAAAGTAATCTGACCCCTCTCAATTAACTAGCAGAGAGATAAAGATTGCTCATGCTAAAGTTGTCACATAACACCAGGCTTAGAAATCGGAAAATCTCAAGTAAAAGAAAGATACCGGTTCGGCTGTATCAATAGTTTCAACATATATCAATATTTGGATACGATTTACCCTCTTGATGTGCAAAATTGAGTGAATTTATGCACCTAACCTAACAAGAAGGGCTTCTTGTTGAATAACCGCTTTAATTAAAACGTGTAAGAGACCATCTAACTAGCTGAAGCTTTGAGAGAGCTAGGATCTGTGTTGCTTTTTTCAAGGCACAGCTGTCATCTGCAAAATATACGCACAGAGTTTTGATGCTCAGATGTGAGCTGCTTACAAATCCAAGGGGGGCAGAAAAAGATGTTTTACGGACTTGATTTGCACCTGCAATTAAACAGACACACAGGCTAGGCTAATTTACACTGAAACTTAATTGCAAGCATAAATCTTGTGTATACAAATGACATATAAATAAAACCTCTCCTAGATATCCATGATCTGTTACACAAAGGAGCCAAGAGTCCCATATCTCCTTTTTTTCACGGTTATAGGTCTCACTTTGGGACACGGAATTACCTTAATGCATTTGTCTTCTTCCTTGAAAATACCTAACTGTGGGATGTCAAAAAAAATAAATCAGGATCCAATTTGTCCTGGAGTACCTTTAAACAGAGATGCTGTTAACAATTAATCAGCAAAAGGAGTGTGGGGAAACACAAGCTGAGGGTTACAATTTATTAACTGTAATTCCAGCTTGTTTGAGCGTCCTGCAAAGGTGTTTTGCTGCTCTTGCGTTTTTGTGGAGGGAGCCAGAATTGAGCGTTGTAAGGAATGGGTCAAGGGCTTGTAGATTTGCTGAGGCCATTTTCATCTTCTGAACAATATTTCATGTGTGGAAGGCACTTTGAGACTCCAGGGGTGAGCAGTATACAACTGGACCAGTGTTCTTTACATGAGTGGCAAGTTTCTGATGAAGCCTAAAGGAGAAGGTAGAAAAGAGAACATCCAAAAAATAACAAAAAGCAACCCAAGTTGGATGTTTCCCCTGAAAATACCTCTCACATAACTTATTTCCATATAAACTTGAATGTTTGGGGGTTTTGAGGTGCCTGGATAAGGAGATCAAATGAGGCTAAGATGCAGAAGGCTCAAGAGACCTAAAGTCATTTCGTGCCTGGACCAGAATGGAGCATCCTCTCAATAATGTTGATATATTTATGGAGGCTTATATTGAAATGGGACTAGATATTTTCAGGGTTGAATTTTAATTTCATTTTCTCAGATGGCTGATCAGTTAAGAGGCTGCTAGAGTTGTTTCATTTCTCTTCCACAAAATGTATTCTTTAGGTTTTTCCTACTTGAGTTATGAGCCTGCTGTTATTCTGATAAGCCTGTTTATGGTGTGACCTACTTAACCAGAGTTCTGGTGGCTGGAGGCTCACAGCAGTGCAAAGACTAAAGGCCACAAACAGGAAAAGATATCATATGAAAAAAAAAGTTTCCAGGCTTTTGTCCTTTACATGCTGCAAGGTGTCAAGCACTGAACCAGCGCCGAGACCATTGTTCAACCAACTGCTCTTTTCAAATGGAAATGTCTGCAAAAGCCATGTCAGCAAAAGGAATTCTTTGCTTAAACTGTGGCTCCTAGCTTATATCCTCCAATAAAACCTGAGGCCTGTTAGTCCATACTTAGGACTTGTTACTAGGTTTTAAAGCTCCTTTCAGGCACAGTTTTAGCCTAATCTGGCTCTATCACTAGCACGAGCAAGATTATGAAGCTGCAAGGTTATGTTGCCTTTGACTTGCGAATGTATGTCAAAAGTCTGGTTTATAGTTTCCACCAGTGCAATTGTCCTTTAAAAAATATCTTTCTGCAGAAGGCACTGGAGCGACACAGAACTAGCTGCATCCACACAGGAAACAGGATCAAGGATTTCCAAAGGTCTGTTGGTTTTTCAGCTTTCATGCTCTGAAGATATATTTCCTTTGAAGTGTCTCAAATAGGGTAGTATCCAATTATATTTGTAATCCCGATCTAATTCAATCAGGGACTCCAATTATAGCTGATCTGTCTCTTAATCTAGTTAAAGTCTGTAGAGTAGACTGCACCTTAGCTAACATAACTACATTAAAATTCAAGCTGTTGAACATTTGTAATCAGGGATAACCAAGTTACAGCTAGAACTAGGTGAAAAGTGGGAGGTTTGCAAGGGAAATGGGCTGATCTTCATTTAATGTCCAAACCCTGCATCAGTTCTTGCAGCTAGCTCTCTGCCAAGCTTCTAATTATAAAGGGCCGTAAAAAGTACTTTTGGGCTGAGCCAAATACAGCCATTATTTTAGCTTTATCTAGTTCTTTTCTTCCTCTGGAACACTTCACCCAGCTCCCCTAGCAGTGGGCTCAGGAGCACTAATGCACTGCCACTTGCACAAGGGCATCACCTTGCAACTCTTTGGAGCACATGGCCTGGCAGCTGCTTGGCATCTTACCTGCTTATTGTGTGGCCATGGCATATCTGGAGCAACCAGGCAGCCACCCAGGCCTCACACAAATCCCCCCTCACCTGCACACCTCCATGAAAAAGCCTCATGCAAAGACCCTCGGTGCTCTTGAGAGGGCAGTGGATGTTGAGGGACGGCAGGTAGATGACCTGACATACATCGGTGATGTACCACGGTTATGGTGCATCAGTTACACTGCTACAGGGAATAATCAGACAGCGTTAAGGGTCTTGTAGGTATAAAAGCGGACAGATTGTAAAAGAGCTGTAAGGGGAACTTTACAGATGGCGATAGCCCTGCTAGCCAGTCGTGCTGCATCAGTGCAACTTTAGAAAACACATCACTCTAGTTAACTAACCAATGTTAAAACCAGCAGGTCCTAAAATAGTTTGATCAGCCAGTGTGGATGGGGTTACAATGAAACAACTGAGCTTCATAGGCGGGAATACTTCAGGGTTGTGGGGTTTTGTTTTGGCTGTTTGGGGTTTTTTTAATTTATACCAGAATTGGCTGGCTGAAGTGACCTTGGCCAACAAAACAGCAAAGAGGTCCTATTGTGTTTAATCATACTTGGGGGCAGCTATTAAATTTAATTAGTTCTGTCCCAACTGCTAGTTGCTCAGTTTCAATGAATTTACCCACCAATTCCAGGCTCCCTCAGTTCTAAGGGCTGTACTTAAGCTGCCTTGATGAAGACCAAAGTCTGTTTCAACCGTTTTGGGAGACAACGTATGAACTAACGCTCAACAATCATTTCCTTTGTTTGAAGAGAAAACTGAGTAGCAATCCTGTCTTTTGCTGAAAGTGGTGTCAGCAGGAACACCTTGCAAAAAATGTCAGTCTACCCCAGTTTGGCCTGAACTTTCTGATCTGAATTAAGACTTGTTTTCATTATTATGAAATACAGTAATATAGCTACATGGCTATACAGCATCCAGACTGAATAAACACTCTGGGATTTATAGCATTATAGCTGTAGTTTGAATTTTTGGTGATGAATCTTCTCGTGTAAAGAAATTCAAATGTAATTTTTCAGTTGTCCAATCTAAGTAGAGATACTGAATAATATCAGAAGTGTAGTCTTAACTTTGGTGGGCTCATTCTGCTGTGGCACTTCAGCATCTGTATGAAAAGCCAGACAAAATCCCTTTAATGATTCATTTAAAAGAATGGTATTGGAAATTTCATCAAAACTGGCAGTACATATTTAAATCAGAGTTTCTTGAAATAATATTACTTATGGCAGACAGAACATACTACCATCTTCGGGTCTTGGTCAAGAATTGATCTGCAGAAAAGTTGGAAGGAGGAGAAGAAAGGGATGACTTTCTTCCATACTTTACTCTTAGTACAAGATCCATAAATTGTGAAAACAGGATACCACTCATAATAAATTGTTCAGATGTTCAAGAGCGATCATACTATTATATCCCCCGCATTTCCCCTCTCATTCCTGGCACAAAGAGTAGAGTACTAATCTTGATCATTTTAGATATTTAATTCATCGTTCTGCAGCTAAGCTTACACTTCACAAAAAAAAAAAGTGCAATTCATAGATTTTTGTCCTTTTTTCTTTCAGACTGTCATTGGGATAACTTTATGTTGACTTCATTCTGTTCATGGTTTTAAGTATTAATGGTTTGGTTTGGGTTTTTTCCTATTGCCTTCCAACCATAACAGTTGAAGACAGGGGCTTAGGGATTTTTCAGTTGTTAATTTTTATTATTTTTTAACTAAAAGCTGACCTATCAAAGATCAGATGGCACTTCCAAAACCTGCTAATGCTCTGAATCTCCACCAACAATTGGTTGCTTCATTAGGTATGGCATGAACCAAATTCACCCACATGGAAACTAGCCAAATTTAGGACTGGGATATAACTGATAAAAGTAATTGGAAAAACTGCTGTAGCATAAAAAATGCAATTAGGTCTACAATGTAAAAAAAAAAAAAAATCTTACTAATCATAGTTGTAAAAGCAGAAAATGAGAGCTAATTTTACTAAGTAAAAGACCCCTGCTAAGTGGTATTTTGACATCTGAAAATAACTCAGTTTCGATCTTGGTTCTTCACTGACATGAACAAGGAAATTCATAATTCTCTCTGCAAGCTGCTGTTTCAAGCCGTCTCTGCAGACCGTCGCAGACCACTCGAGCCCAGCTAGCAGATTTTCTTTGCAACCACCAGGAACACAGACCTGGGAAGAGACCTTTAGGAACCAAGCTCGGTCCTTTGCTAGGACAGGCAACATGTTCCACGTGCCTTTCATGAGCCGCTTTTTAGGATAACATAATGGCACAATGTATCGACAAATTGATTATGAAGCAATACTACATGCAATTCAATCATGATTATCTGAGATGACAAGGATACAGGGGGAGGTTGTCCTAATTTGTTACCTACTAAGTTGTATTTAGTATTGCCATCTGATTAAATATTTCATCATCACATTCAGATATAGTTTGGGATTCACCGAAAAAATTATACCTCATAATCAAAACCCATTAGGCTGGTTCCTAATTATGAAGGGGATTTACTATAGGCAAATGGCAGCCCTGATGCACTGGAGGCAGGGGCTGCAGGCTCACAGCGGTTGCTCCGAGACCCTCATACCACTGCTGGCCCCACATCCCCCCCATAAAAAGGGATAATAATTAGACATCTCCAAAGGCTCCGTTACAGCTTAGTGCTAAAAAAAAGGTTTGTGTACCTTGTCTGGAAGGAAACGATCTCACAGGATTCCTGTTACTATCTGTGATGTATCATTGGGTCATGAAATTCAGTGAAGACAGCACCACAATGACAAGTTACACTTACCTCTGATCTTACGTTTATTCAGAAGCAAGTGTGTGTTTGAAAATGGACAAATATTGCAGAGTAGGGGGAATGCTATTCATTTAACACACGGTTAATCCATTCCTTAAAATACTTGGCTTGTATTCTTGGGCAAAGCTGGATCTCTCATACTCCAGATTGCATCTGCCATCTAATACGAAATATTACACGAGGACACTTTTCATGCTGTGAGAAATAGAGCTGATAATGTTTACTCTTCCCTAGATGAAACACTTGGGCATTTTAACAAACACCCAGAGATTTGTTTGTTTACCTGCCTAGCCCACATGCCTCTCATTCCTCCTGGCTGGGGAGCCAGTTGGTGGTTCTTTCAGAAAGTTACAATTCCTACGTTATTCCTTCCCTTGCTTGGGAGAGCTAAGATTCGAAATTAAGTTGTTTCCTGCATCTTCGGTCAGATGCATCTTTGGTAAAATGCATTTTTGATGTAACAGCCTAGAACCCATGGGAACCAGGAGCCCATTAGTTGCATTAGGAATATTATTATGAAGGTGGTATTTCTATAGTGTTTATAAAATCTTAGAATCGGCAGCATTGTCAGCCTCAGTACAAGAGACTGTGTTTACATGAGGGAGGGGAACTATGATTTTCTGTTACACCCCCATGTTGCTTCTTTCTCCTTCACCTTCCCATACCATAATGGAGGTGTGAAGATCTTGCCACCTCAGAGCTCCTCCTCCCCTCTTGGGTCTCATCATCAATGTCTAAATATTATTCCTAAAACACAGTAATGCAAAATAATGTCATCTCATCACAGTAATCCCAGCTAACTGAGCTGGAGAAAACAGTGGGCGTGGGGCAATCGGATGACTAAGCAGAGTCACAACGGTTGAAGCAAGAGGGCTTGCTGCTATCAGAAAGTTTCAAAACAATATAAATGGCTGCTCACACTTAACAACTAGTTATTACTTAATAACAGTTCTGTGGTGCTGTTACATGCACACTGTTTGTTAGTGATGGGAGGAAAATAGGAAGCTCTGTTAAAACCTTTGTTGCAGCTCTTCATTACTGTTTTACTTAATATTTTGGCTCTTAAATATTTAGGACTGAGTGTCCAAGGGAATTCAGTGCCTAAATCCCTTTAGGATGTTCAAAAGAATTAGCATCAAATATTTTAGCACAGTGATTAAAAAAAACTGGAAGCAAATTCAGAGGAGTTTCTAAATTTAACATAAAACTTATTCATGAACAGGTATGCCCCTTAATTATATTGGCCTGCAAATATATATAAAATAGGACCATTGCTCTGGTGAGGGTAGTTGTATTTGTATGAACAATTCCCACACGGAAGGTATGTAAGCTATACTGTGGCTATATTTAACTTCAGCTCTACTAAAAGCATCACTAGATCAAGAAGCAAGTTGTTCCTGAGTAGTTTGCTAAGGAAGCCTCTTTCTAAAGGTTTGTGCTCCATCATTCTCCCACTCCTCGGTGTTTTCCTTGCTCAGTCCGATATCCACAACCCCTGTGGGTGGCTGGTGCCGGCGTGTGTGTGCAGATCTGGAGCAAAACAATTTGGCTGATGTGCCAGCAGTGCGTATGTGTTATCTGGCTTCCTGGCTGCCATGTGGGTAAAGTTTGAACCATGATTCTTTCTTTCAGTGAGGACATTGATTTGGATCTGTCTTCCCTGTCCAGATGCTGATTGTCTCACAGCTTGCAGGAACTCGTGTCTTTGAAACTGCTACTGTACTACCAGTTTTGACTGAAGTGGGCAGCAGGTTCAAAAGTCATTTGGAAGATGCATGGATGGATGGATGGATGGACGGACCATGGAAAAACGTAACCTTTATTTTCTTATAAAGTAGGAAAAAATATGTCCCTTAATTACCATAGTTATAATGATATAAAAAAGCTGTTTAAAGGGAGTGTCTCCTGGTTTTGGATTCAGTTAGTCTAGTTTGGAAGAGTCATAAGCACTTACCAACATGCAATTTAATGTACTTATTAACCACTTCTGAATTTGAATGTCTGGGTCTCTGCATTCAATCTTGATTAACTGGCCCAACAATGAATGTTAATTATCCTGATTTACATTGCCTACAGAGCTATGGTCAACTTCATATCAGCAAACTTGAGGCTTCCTAAACATGTTCCAACAGGGTAACATTCAAGTCTTCTTCCATGTAGTGGAGATAAGCCCCGAGAGCCTACACTGGGAGATTTATCTTGCAATGAGCTGCAGGAAGGTACAGGGGAAAGAATACAGGAGGAAAGTGAACTGGTGTGCCTCAAAGTATATTAAGATTTTTTCAAGCTGAAAAGATGTAGGTAATACATAGGTGCAACTTAGGAAAAGGCATTTTTATTTACATTTAAATTCTGAATGTAGAAAAACAGATGAACTAAGTTTTTAATTTATGCGTTCTTCCCAGGAATAAACTGAGCTGATCAGAGTAGGACAGCACAGGATTTAAGACAACGTTCTTTACCTTGGTGGGAGTTCGTGTCCATATGGAGATATATATACACATACACAAATGCGTGTGTATATATGTTATATATGTATATCTCCCCACAAACACACTTATCAGATTTTCCATAGTCCTAACCATTTTGCAGTGACATTCCTGAAGGCAGGAATTTCCCGGGCTGGGCAGAGCTGTGGTTCCTGCCGCTGGCAACAGTTTCTTGTGGCAATGAGTTCCACGTGCTCCTAATGCACGGCGGTAGAAAAGCCTCCTTTTATCAGCTTCGAGGGTGGGGCTGGGCTGCTGTTGGAAGTATGCCTATCAAGAATGATGCCTCAGCTCTGTTGGTGGTAGAAGATTGTTCCTCTGGACTTTTCTTAAAAAAATAAATAAATGTCAAGCCAGAAAAGGAAGCCTGCTATTTTTCAAATCCACAAGCTGTAATCATGCTAATCCATATGATCGTGCTAAAGCCAAGCAACATGCCTTTTGCATATGATGTAATCATTCAGTGTAGCCTATTTATAATCACCACTGGCTGGGAACACCTTCCCAGAAAAATATAATCAGGAGAGTTTTTCCTTGGTCACATTCCTCCTCTTCCTCCCTGTATTTTTCAGTCAGTTGTGCTCTTTCTCCTGCTTTTGCTGTCTTCCCAGCCTTAAATACAGCAATGTTCCTTGCTTTTTTATTTTTCATTTTAAACTAACACTTTCCACGTCTTCTGTTCTTTCAGTGTGTTACAGCCATACCGAGTGAAATCCCAGTCCTCTGAAATCAATACCAAAACTTCCATTGATTTCATATAATATATTCTTTTAAATTCAGTACAAATGCTCCACATGAGTCGTCTATTTTAAATATGGATCTACTGTACAGGGCTGTCTATCTCTCAGCTTGATACATAAAACAGCATGTTTAATAAATTCAGTGGTGTGGGTTGGTAGCATTATGTGTAATAAATGAAAATCTGTTGGTTATACTGAGCATATCAAGTGTAAAAGGAGAAAATTCATCAATGTAAATATCTATCTGTGGATCAATTGGTATCAATCTTGTTTAACAGTCTATTTCCTCAGGACACACTTTGGAAACAAAGAGCATTTCAAACTGCTGGTTAAACAAACAAATACATAGAAGCTCTTTGGGCAACATGAGGTGGAGTAATCGCCAGATAAAAATGGTCAGAGTGATTTTAAATACCCGTTAATCTCTTCTATTTTATATTAGTAAATACAGAGTTTGTCTTGATACAACGTGTCCATTAAGTAGGGGTTTGTTAAACCATTATTTGCTTCCAGAGGAAAGGGCAAGGAAAGTGGCCTGAAAAACAAAATTTGTCCCCTGACCTCCATGTTCGATAATTGTCCAAGGAGGAGGGTGATACCTCCTGCTCCGCAAGATTTTTTCTAAGGTTTGTATTATCCTTAGCTAAATAAAACCCCTTACGAGACACTATAAAAACAAAACAAAACCCCAAGAGGATATATAACTAATTAGATCATGATGCACTGTTTACCTTGGTCTACAACGTTAAGATCTTTTCATGGCTGTCCCATGCAAACTACAGCTCCCCCCTTCTCAAGCATCACAAAAAAAAAAAAAAAAAAGAGACATAATCCTGAGCAGTACCATGGACACTTGGCATGACTGTGTGCACAGGCACAAACTTTAGAACATAATAAATGTTGTACAAACCCCAGGGGTTTTGCAAGGTAAAAATGCCGGTAAAGTAGCTGGTAAAATGAGACTGCGGTGTTGTGCAATGTTCTGTGGCAACTGTGTGGCCTCATTAGGTATCATCGTTTCCTTCCTCCGCCTTCCTGCTGTCTAGTAAGATTTGGGTTTTCCACTCCCCATCACCCTTCTGAATCCCACATAATCTCAGATGGATGTTTATCCTCACAACAGCTTTGCAGCTGGGGAAATGTCATCCTCAGTTCACGAGTGGGAAACTGAGGCACGGACCCTGGTAAATGGTTTGCTGATGAATGCAATGGCAAGTGCGTATTGAGTCCAACTTCGACTGAACCTAGATCTTCTGAACCCTTACTCGGTGCCCTGCCCCTCCAAATCAACAAAATCAGCCCTTCACCAAATCAATCTCTCTCTTCAATGTCTTCTAGCAATCCATTTAATTTTTCATAGATCGGGGGTGGGGGGGAGTGGGTGTTCTACATGAACACAAAAAGAAATAACGTCTCCAACAAAGATTTTGCAATCCGCATCTCCATATGTTGAAGGATCCTCACATTTTTGCTTACGTGAGGTCCAGCTGGCTTCAGTGGGATCGGAGGGGTAGAGGTGACTCTGCTCTGTAACACTTGGGGGGCTTCACAGCAAAGTAAATCCGAGCCTCAGCTGAGCCGGGTCCTGCAGTCATCCAGCCACACGGGCTCTGCCCGCCGTGTGCCACCGAACGCCAGGGGCCACCCAGCTGGGGCTTGCGGGGGAGGATTTAAACGTGGTGCGTTTCGCATGGAACACAACAGCAGAAGAGGGGAGTAAAAATGAAAATGATTCCACTGTGTACTAACACAGTCAGCTTACTACAGGAAAACACTTTCAAAGTGTCGTTTTTTCACTTGCTTCAAGCTTTTCACATGAACCTTTTACATGTCTAACGTTTTTATTTGCTGTTAAAAATACAATTGGCTCAATCTTGTCGGCTTCCCAGAAAGTGAGACTTAAAAGAAGTCTTTAAACAAATGAACCAACGCCAAGCATAATTACGCGCCGTCTGGATCCGCTTTTAAAGCCCCTTAACTTGCCTACAACACCAGGAGACCCCGGGCTCGTCCATTTGGACTATCAGTGCTCTTTCCTTTTCCACCTTATCTACGACAAAGGGAAGAATTAGCATTGTCCTGGACTTCTGCTTGCTTTGGGAGGAAGAAAGGAAAAAAAAAAGTCTTTAAAGCACAATATAAAAAGCGCAGGTGAGATAACAAGGGTATTGTCCCTCGCCAGCCTGGCAGGTCGGGCTGCCGGCTTGTTTGTTTACTCTCAGAGCTGGGTCCTGCCCCCCCGCTGCCCCGGGAGGGCTGCCCGGGGGCGGCCCCGGCCCCCGGCGGGGCGCAGCCTTTGTCGCCCGCCCGGGCGGGCCGGGCCGGGCCGGGACTACATCGCCCAGCGTGCCCCGCTGCGCCCTGATCAATGGACCTTATTTGAATAATCTGTGAGCCCTTGGACTCAGGCCAATCAGCTGTCAGGGACCCATGATAAATCGCAATGCATTATTGATAATCATAATTACTCTGACATGCGCATTCCGCCCAATGGGGGTAATTTCCCAACTCTAGGAATTTGTTGTGAAGAGGAAAATAATTGCTACTATTTTGCTCCCGATGCTGGTGCACCATGTCGCGACGGAAGCAGGCGAAGCCCCAGCACATCAACTCCGAGGAGCAGCCCCCAGATGCTGCAAGTGGTAAGGCGCAGAGGAAGGCGCGGAGCCGCGGCGGGTCCCAACTTTCCCGGTGCGCGGAGGAGGCGGCCAGGGCGGCGAGGGGGGCTTGCCGGGGGGCTTTTTCCACCCTCGTGCTTCACCCCCCGCTCTTTTCCCCCCACGGGCTCTGCCAGGAACCCGACCCCCAGCTCCCCGCAGGCTTTTTAGGGCATTTAAATCCCTGCGGAGCCCCAGCGCGGTGTTGTTCCGCGGTGTTTCCCGGAGGGGGGGGGGGGGCTCGGCTTTGGGCCGCTCCAGAGCGCGGTGCTACCCGAGGGGTCCATCGCCCTGCCCAGCTGGCGGCCCCCCGATGCCCCCGCACCCCCCCCCCCCGGTCTCGCGGAGTCAGCGCCGGGCCACGCGTGGGGGGCACGGGGCTGTGCCGGCCCCGCTGCCGCTGCGCTCGGGGTGCAGTCTCATGGGAGGTGAACCCCAAAGCCTCCCTGAGGCGGAGGGGATGGGGGGGGCAAGAGGAAGGAATTGCGAACAATCTTCTCAGGGGTAGGAAATGGCTCGAGTTTGGTTTCCCCGATCTCTATTTAACACTTTCTCGGTAGTTATATGAGGATTTTTGTGGGGCTTTGGGGAAAAAAAAAAAAGCGCTCGGACTATTTTTGTTGGAGATCACAATCGCCCTGGACCTTTTGTAGCTTGACCTCCAGCCATCTTTGATTTCCGACTTCCTAAAATAACTCCGGTGAGCTAATGTGGGGTGTGCGTGAGCGCTTTGTATTTGGACGGCGTGGGGGATTTCGCTACCGCAAATCGCTGTCCCTCCTTTTAGGGGAGCTCGCAGCCCTTTGCCTTCCTAAGGGAAGAGGAAAGTATAAATTTGCGCCCAAATTAGCCCTGAGCTCCCGGTGGGGGGTGGGCGTGCAAGGGAAGGGGTGGAGGGGGCACTCGCTTGCCGGTGTCCCCCACGGGAGCGAGGAAGGGTCGGGGCTGCCGGACCGTGCCCGCCTTTCCTCGACGGAGCAGCATCTTCTCGCAGGGGCTGCCTGCAGCCGGGCTGTGGGGGGGGCTGGCGGCTCCCCGGGCTCCGGCACGGGCTTTCCCCCCGCTATTAACGCCCCTCGGAGGCGGAGGAGCTGGGGAAGCT
The DNA here is from genome assembly GCF_964195595.1 of Calonectris borealis. Taxonomy (NCBI): domain Eukaryota; kingdom Metazoa; phylum Chordata; class Aves; order Procellariiformes; family Procellariidae; genus Calonectris; species Calonectris borealis. The sequence goes on along the minus strand of NC_134328.1, from coordinate 9,760,511 downwards.
CCCGCGGTGCCCGTCCTGCTCCGGAGCGAGAGTGAAGCGAGGAGGGCACGTCCCGGTTGGGGAAAGGGAGGCTGGCAGTGGGCTGACCTGGGCTGCGTTTGTTAGGAGGAGTTGCGGTCGTTGTGCCCAAACACTTCTGTGTGTCCCCCAATAACTTTCTTTGGGTTCTCTGCCTTCCTAAGGAGCTGGTTTTGTGTGGGGTTTTTCCATTCCTAGAACGGATCGATACCAATGCACGTTACCGGAGCTGCTTATTCCCAGCCCGCAGGAGGTTCGGGCTCTTAATTTTTTTCCTCCTCACCCCCCCCCCCCCCCCCTTCTTTGAGGCGAAATGTGCAATTGTTGGGTCCGGTTAATGGTGACTTAAGAAACAGCAAGCTGGCCAGAAGGCAATAAATCCCATGTTTAATGCATGACTGTTTTCCTTTGTGCATATGGTTAGGTTGGGGGATGGAGGTGATGTTTCCACATGTAAATCTCTGCCCACTGCTGGAAAGCCACCTCCGGGGCTGCGCTGAAACAAAAGGGTTAATAACTCCTGATGCGGCCCGCTTGGGGCGGGGGAGGTGTGCAGGGAGGGGAGGTTCGCTACACACCGTGCTCTCCGGGGCAATGGGCAGCTGCTTTTTTGTTGTTGTTGTTGGGGCTTTTTTTTTTTCTTCCTTCCCCCCTCCTCTTTTAACAACAAAACCCTGGATGAAAATCCCTCCGGGAGCCGGGGCAGCGATTGCACAGGCCGGGGGGACCTGGCGAAGCTCTCGCTCCCGCCACCTCGGATGGGGCCGTCTTTTGTGGGTCGTGGGGCTCTTGCGGGGGCCGGGGGGGGCGAGGGCCGGTGCTGCCGTGCGCCGCCCCGCGGCCGCGCTCCGCCGGGACCCTCCGCTGCGGCCCGGGGGCGGCGGCGGGGTGCCCGCACTGAAGCCCCTCCTGCGTGATCTTCGTTTCTGCGTTCAGAAATAAAAAATCGCGGCTGCGACTCCGATGCCTCTTATCGCCCGCGAATCTCCAGAATAGTCTTGATATTCCCCGCTCCAGGTGTGCCCGTAAATAACAAGTGATGAAGCTGCATAACAAAGTCGAAATACCGCAGGGATTTGTCTGGGACATTATCGAGAATATACATAATCGTAATAATAAAATCAAGCCCTTATCTCCTCTTTTGCAAGTGTTCCTTTTTTTGCAAAGCGATTTGGGACCCACCTCTGTGAACAATGCAGCGTGTTAAGAAACGGTTCTGCTAACCTGGTGATCAATTAACAGGTCAAAAAATCAGCAGGTGGTCACTGGAGAATAATACTACATACTGAAAATTAGCATTTTCTCAAAGGGCTTGAAAATGCCCATTGTGCTGGATTGCTGCCATTAAAAATCTGATTCATTCTTAAAAATACAGTATCAAACTGCAGCTTTTTCTCAGGGTAAAATTGGGGATTTCCTTTACTTAAATCCCTGGTTCGTGCTTTCAGCTCTGCTGAAGTGGAGAGGGGGGGTGTTTAATGAGGAAAGCCAAGTTTTGTGGTGGTTTTCTTCATTTACTTTTTATTTTAGGTTGCTCGAAGCTCCCGTCGGCGGGAAAGGCTGGCCGGGCCGGCCGGCAGCAGCGGGGCGGAGGGGCGGCGGGGTGCGGTACCATCACCCGGCCGTGCCACGGGCTGCGCAGCCGGGGTGTTGCAGCGGTGTGACGGGTGAGAGGGTGCCTGGGGGTGCGGGGGGGGGGCCGTCCCCGGCTTGTTTTTCCTTTTACGTAAGTGAAACATTATATTGGTTGTAGTGATGAAGCCCTTTTGCTGGGCTCGGCGGCATGTGACGTTTTGACAGAGCTGCTGCTCTAACCTTTGCCTCCTCCTGCTTGCTGTGGGTGGTAAGTTGATGTCAAGCTTACAATTAGGACTCTCATGCAATTGACCTTGGCAGCGGGGTTTGTGCCGTTTAGCTGGGTCTTAAACACTGTACTAGTGTTAAGTGTGGTCCGGGGCCGCCGCCTTTCCAGCTGCGGGCCGCGTCGGTGGGAGGACGGGCCGCCGCGGAGGCACCGCCGCCGAGCAGGTAGGGCCGAGGGCGGGTGGCCTCTGCTGCTGCTTCTGGGGGGAAGCTCTGCTTTTTCCTTGTGATTTCTTGACCCGGCTTCGGGAATCACCCTGTGCTTAAAAGGAAAAGTCATTACAGGTGACGTCTGGGTCGCTGTTTGGGCTCAGGTGGATGCTGGGGGGGGGCTGAGCGGAGCCAGCCCCGGCCGTGCTCCCGGGGTGGCCCCGCCTGGCAGCACCGCCCGGGGGCGGCCGGTTCCCCGCAGGGGCCGGGCAGAGCCCGGGGCCGGCGCGGGGCGTGAGTGCCCTCCACCGACCGGCCCCGCGCTCGCTGTGCCGAGCGGCGCCGGGACGCGCGTGTGCCAAAGGCTTCGGGTGTGCGCCTGGGCAGGTAACTCGCGGACATTTTGTGAAGGGGGTTGTCACGGCGTCCTCACGCTCGGGGTGCTTTGAAGCCCTTTGAACGACTTCAGGAGTTGATGGTGCGGGGAGCGGGGCTGCGGGGGCCCGCCCGGGCGGCTGCAGCCGGCGCCGCGTCCTCCGTTCGAAGCCAGTGCCTCTGATCTTAACTTTTCCTCCGTGTTTTAACATTTTTTTGTTTGCTCCTCAAAAGCGTTTTTGCACAATAGTTTATTCTGTCCTTGACCAAACATTTCTCTTCAATAGGTGGATAACCAAAAGAGTGAATCAGGTAGATAATAAAAAAACTAAAGCCTTGAGAGAGAACCTGAAAGCACGTGAAATCCTAACTGCTAGGTGTTACACGTTTCAGGCTCGTTCTTGGGTAGAAAAACGCTGCTGCTAAATTAAGTGTAGAAAACATGGGAATATTTCTGTAAGTCATCGGTCGTGTATTTTGCTTAGTCGAAGTGATTTTGTCATAGTTACAGTTAAAATGCTTTAAATGGTGTTTTATGGTGGGAGAAGAAGGGAAATTTTGGACAGTTTAAAGCTCTTGGAAGCCCCTAGCTTTTCAGCTGGGAACAGGAAAAAAAAAAACAGGGAAGCAACAGGGGAGCTGATGGCAGAGGTTTTCACGTCTAGGACTGGAGTGAATACTTGCTAATCCTTCATGAGTTAATTTTAACTGGGGAAGTGCATGGTTATGTTAATGTTAAAGTAAAAATAGTTGATCAAATGTAATATGTGGAAAAAGTAAGCTCACCAAAGGTATTAAACTCTTTGGAAAAAAAAAATGGAGGGGAAAGCTTGAGCTCTGACCATTTCTTCCCAATTCAAAGTGAAATATGATTTTATCACAGTTGAAAAAAAAATTAGGTCACTAATTGCTCAGACGAATGGTAGACCAGCAGCACCCTTTGAAATCGCATCAAACCAGATGACTTATTTCACTCCTCTTTCACTGGTTCCCTTAAAAAAAAAAAATTAATTCGAGCTGTGTGGATTTTTATCAGCCTTCCTTGTCGATGACCGCCTTGTCCTACACAATAGTGGATTTTTTCCATCCATTTGCCAGTGATTCAATCTACCCCCCTGCTGGGTTTACTGCATTCTTCTAACTTATTGGATAACTAGATGCTGAGAGATAACATTCCTGAAATTCGGGGGTGGGGAGATAAAAAAAACAGTAGAAGTCCTATCCCTGGGAAGCCTTTGGAGAGGGTTAAGTGAAGTGCACAAGCAATTGTTGTGGCAGGGCTCTCTGCTCTTGGGTAAATCCTCGTACAGTATGTGGACAGAGCTGGCTGCACAGGGAGGCTTCTTTGCAGAGAAAACCCACGTTTTCAGACCGTTAAGTTCATGTCAGTGATAACTGCTCCGGGGGGGGAGGGCAGGGCAGGGCAGCTCGGGGGTTTGGGTAAATGAGGTGCTCTGATTGCAGGCGCTGGGTGCTCCTTCGAGGCTGGGGAGAGGATGTAGCTAGAAATCAAGATGAAGGGTTTCAGAAAAGCTGTTGGGTTTTTTAAAGAAACAGTAAATTGCTCCTTTGTTATTCCAGCTACTACGAAATAACCCAGTGCAGTGCTTCTACTGACTGTATCTTAAAAAAAACCTTTTTGAGATGGGGGAAGCTATTATACTCACTTTTTCTAAGGTGGAAGGGAAAATAAGGCATAACTCTTCCCTACTTGTCATGCAGCAAGTCAGTACAAGCTGGGAATTGAATTTATTAGGAGTTCTGAGCCAGTGCCTTACTGTCAGGCTGGGGGAACTGGAAACTAAACTGTGACAGTGGCAGCGAGAGCGGGCAGGGGCAGGGCTGCTGACCTGCCTGCTGCTGCCGAACACAGGTGCCTTCAATTTACTGGAGTTTCTCTGAGGTGGCAACTGGTGCTTAGGACCAGAAAAGTTACCTCTGGAGCTCCTCAGAATTGTGAAAATTAGGAGCATAGGCTGTGCTAGAGTTTGGAAATGGAGGCTTTGAATTTACCGTGGTCTTATCAATGGAAAAAAATTGAAGGAACCATCAATGGAAGGGAGATAAATCATCAGATGCTTTGAAGCAGTTAAAGTTTGAGGACTTGTCTAGACATAGTTACCCTGGAATATCTCCTTGGGGGTGGGCAACAGTCTTTCATGTGGACATTTCTGCTCCACTTGAAACGTTTTGCATGGCCACTGCGGAGGCGCAAACTGCAGCGTGAAATGCATGTGCTCACGGAGGAGGGACTCTGGAAGGAATAGCTTTGTGCTTTCTGAAGTAAAACCTAAGATTATTTTGCAACATGGGGTAACTGTACAGTCGGGAGATTGGACTGTTAAAGCCCTAAATACTAAAGGATTTGGAAAAGAGGTTTTGATGTTTTAGCCTATTCTGTGAAATGGATGGATGGAAATAGGAAAGTAGTCAAGTAAAGACCTCTCAAGTCAATGTACAGAATAGTCATGGAAGCTTCTTGTCTTTTTTTCAACACCAGTGCTTTCTTTTCCATTATATCTGCTCAGACTTTTGCAAAGATGAGTTTAAAAACATCCATTTTTGACCTCAGTTGACCCTACTTATTGACCAAGTTCTGAATCATGTACTACTCGTATTTGTTTGCAGAGTAGATTTCTCTGTATGTTTGTCCACAGAGTTAAATCAACTTCAGAGGCATCAATTTAATTATATTTGGGGTGGGAAATGTATGCTATAACTATGCTTTTACTCTTGTTTCCTTGACTTGTGGAAGTTGTTTGGGCTGAAGGAGAGGGGGGGAAAGTATTTAATTCTCACTGTTTAGATGTGAGGGATCCAAACAGTTTTGATCACAGCTGTGCTGAGAACACCTTTCCTCTCTGTTCAAGGACTTGTAACCCTGAAGTGTATGTGATTAACAGAATTGCATATGTATAGATTTGGATTTATTGCTCTGCAGAGCGTAGCATAACAGGCCTCTGATACTTGCATTTTTTAATTGATCCATTTGTTTGTTTTTTAAAAATAAACTTTCACGTGCACTTTCCGTCACTCAACATGAAACAGTTGAAGTTTGATTTGTTGAATATACATATAATACCCTTGTTAACCTAACAAATGTCAAGGTTTGCAATATATCCTCCCTTATAGAGCTCTTGCACTACCCTGAAACGGTAAGTCAACGTGCTTGAGTTGTTGCTTGGACATGCTTCCCCCCCACCCTGCCATGTACAGGATATACACATGTATCAGATGTGTGGTTCAGTTACACCTTTAAAATGAAAGCCGCAAATAGCTCCTGTGCTTGCAGAGTCTTCTCTTGTAAAATGGTGTGGGCTAGTAATGTGGAACCGGAGCTGAGCCCCAAGATGAATTACTGGAGATGCAAGACCTGAACAGAAGAAATCTCGTAATACAAATTCTCAATTGTGGTTGAGGTCTGCAGAGCGCCCCGCTGGGTGTGTGGGAGGGGAAGTATTTGATTACTGCGCCCTTGGCACCCATCAAAATTGGACCAATTAATGTGAGTTACAGGACATTTCACCTGATGGGGGCCGTAATACATCTGCCGTCCTTCCCGCTTCCCCCTCAGCGGTATGAGCCTCAAGTTTTATCTCCTGACTCCTCCTGCCTCCCGTGCCCCGTGTGCTCGCCCGCCTCGAGCTGGGTGCGAGCTTCTTGTTTGAAGGATGGCTAGGCTGAGCAAAAACATCCTGTTTTGGTTTAGAATTTCTCTTAACCTCTCCTCCCGTTCTGATATTTCCCTGAATTATTTTTTTTTTTTTGTCCACATACAAATTGCGCTTAGTCTAATCTGTGAGGTGGTGGTGAAGGAAGGGCAGGAGTGGACTTGCAGACCAGCTTCGCCTTCCCTCCCCCTCCCTAAAAGCGGGTGATTTGCGGATGCAGCTAAACACCCTGTCCTGAGCGGGTCTGAAACGACTTCGTGTGTTTTGCAAGCAGGACTTGTTGCGTCGCTCTTTAATAATCATCAGTATCAATGTAGGCTCATACCTACGTGTGGGGTTCTGTAAGTTAATCATCTTTTCTTTACTACTGTGGCTTTTTAGAGGTTGTTTTTTATGTGAGTGTGCTTTTGAAGTACTTAAAAGCTAATATTGGACTTACTTTTGCTTTTGTCGGCCCCCTTTGGTAGTAATTACTTCCATAATGGCAGAGTAAATGTCATTTAATAGATCAGTGTACAATTAAGAACTGCTCTGAAGTTCTTGTTTTAACAATCTTATATGAATTTCTGTGAGATGGTTAACTAAGGATTACAAACTGAAGTACAAACACAAAATAAGCTTATGTGATGTTTTGCTCTGTTACGATGCCTTTTCTGTCTTCCTTGGGTCGTGTTCCTTTTAAGCTGTTTTGCAGGTGCTAGTTGACTTGCTGCACTATTCCCTTTTTACCTGTATAAAGGGATTTGCGATAAACCTCTTTCCATCAAGCCTTGTGAGATTCCTTTTATATTATTGTTTTTATTGAAAACAGAACTGAGATTCAGATTTCTTTAGGGCTGCAAATGAATTAGTAGCAAAAGAGCAAGCAGGACTTAAGATCGACCTGTAAACTTCATTCCGGTGTCTTGTCTCTTTAACTTGAAATTCGGGTGAAGTCAGTGACCTTAAGAATAGGAAATACTCAGTCTAAATCTAGCTATTACTAATGTGACTTTCTTTTATTTTAAGGGAGTCCACAAGACGTCCCAGGTGACGGAGATGGTGAAATGAGTTCCAAAAGGTGTCGCACGGAGGAAACTAAAATCTGTGAGAAATGCTGTGCAGAATTCTTTGATCTCTCTGAATTCCTTGAGCATAAGAAAAATTGCACTAAAAATCCACTTGTTCTAATCATGAATGACAGTGAAGGAACAGTACCCCCTGAAAGCTTCTCTGAAGCTTCTCTAGGGAGCTTTCCAAGTGATCGAATGGATAGCAGGACACGCAAGGACGTTCAGGCAAAGGGCTGCACTGGTTCTATGGAAAAGAGAGAAGGAAAAATGGATGCTGAGTCGGTAGGAGGAATGTACCTTAAAATAGAACCCCCTGTCACGCCTGCGGCTCCTGGGCTAAGCTATCTACCAAAATCCAAAGTACCAAACACTAATGTGACTTTGCAGACGATACGCGGCACTAAAGTGGCTGTGAACCAGCGGACCTCCGATGCCATCTCTTCTTCAGCAGCCAGTTTTAATGCGATCCCCATGATCCTGGAGCAGCTCGTGTGTTTGCAGCAGCAGCAACTCCAGCAAATTCAGTTGACGGAGCAAATTCGCATTCAGATTGCCATGATGGCTCCCCATGCCCTGCACCCTTCTATAGCAGCTGCTACTGATCCACTAAAAGCTCTGGGCGCTCACATGTCTCAGCAGCTGTCGGCTGCTGTTGCATTAATCGGACAAAAAGCTGGAAGCCAGAGCCTATCACTGGAATCCTTGAAGCAAGGAAAACTACCTCATTCTAACACTGGTGTTGCGGCTGCCGGCTCGCTGGCTGCTGGGCTTTCCTCCTCCTTCCCCTTGAAGCCGGAGGCAAGCAGAAGCCTCCCCGGCTCCATTTCTCGGTTCCCAAATCCTTTGCTACCTCAGTCCTCCAACTCCGTCATCTTCCAAAATCCGCTTTCGGCCGTTTCTTCTGTAATAGATTCCTCAAAGAAGGGGAAGGGAAAACCTCCCAACATTAGCGTGTCTGAAAGCAAACCGAACGCAGAAGAGCCATTCTTCAAACACAAGTGTAAATTCTGCGGCAAGGTCTTCGGCAACGACAGTGCCCTGCAGATTCACCTCCGTTCCCACACCGGTGAAAGACCCTACAAGTGTAACATTTGTGGTAACCGCTTTACAACCAAAGGAAACCTTAAAGTGCATTTTCAGCGTCACAAAGACAAATACCCCCACATAAAGATGAATCCTTACCCGGTTCCTGAGCACCTGGACAATGTTCCCACTAGCACTGGAATCCCATATGGGATGTCTGTGCCACTGGATGAGTCTAACCTAATTGTGGATAGCAAACCTCTCCTAACAACTCTGCCTACCTCTGCGGCCACCAGTGCACCTCAGACCATCTCCAACCTAGCAGGCATTAAGGAGTCTCTGCCTGGTACCTTTTCAAGTGACCCGCAGTCAAGGCCTTCTCCAGAAAGTGAGGGTGGCTCCTCCTCATCAGGGGCAGTCGGTCATGAATCGGGAACAGAGCAGAGCTTGAGTTCACCACAAGCTACCTGCAGCGTGAGCATCTTCCACGTAAGTGGGTCAAACGAGCAAGGCTCAGAAACATCGAAGCTTCAGCAGCTGGTTGAAAATATCGACAAATCAACTGCTGACCCCAACGAGTGCCTGATCTGTCACAGAGTGCTGAGCTGCCAGAGCTCACTCAAAATGCATTATCGTACTCACACTGGAGAGAGGCCATTCAAGTGTAAAATCTGTGGCCGTGCCTTCTCCACTAAAGGGAACCTTAAAACTCATTATGGTGTCCACCGGGCCAATACTCCTTTGAAGATGCAACATTCGTGTCCTATTTGCCAGAAGAAGTTTACAAATGCAGTTGTGTTGCAGCAGCACATCCGCATGCATATGGGGGGACAAATACCCAATACACCAATGCCGGAAAACACCTGCGACAATACTGATGTGGATCCTACTGTGGCTGAGAAGAACGGAGACATCAGTCGCCCGGCCGAGACGGTGGAAAGCATAGAGATGGAAGAGGACCTGGACTCTCAGGATGGCCCTAAGAGTTCTTCAAAACCTCCTACTCCGTATGATGCACAATCAGAATCGCCAGCCACGGCAGCCACCTTCTCTGGTATTGCAGCACTGGAGAATCAAATGAAGATCGTCAACTCTGCTTTGAACTTGCAGCGGCAAAGCAGCTTGAAGTCTAGTGACAATGGCTCAGCAGAAAGTGATGGCATGACAAATGATTCGTCTTCTGTGGCAGGAGATCCAGATTATCAGAATGGCAGGAGTCCTGCTGCCTCCGAGTCTGCATCGCTCCAGGCTCTGTCCCCAGCCAACAGCCAAGCTGAGAGCATAAGGTCCAAGTCACCTAGCTTCAACAATCAAGAAGATACAGGCACGGGAAATAAATCAGAGGGTCCTGAGAACGCTTCTGCAGAAATGGAAGGGGTCGTCGGTGCTTTGGATTTAACTTACGGCAATATTGGTCGAAAGGTCATTAAAGAAGAACCTGGGTTACACTTTGCAAATGGAGAATATGGTGAGTAATATGAAATGCTGGCAATAACTTGGGGTGGGATAGTAGGACTGGAGGAAATCCGTCTCTAAAAGGACCAACAGGAGTCAAAACCTCCTCAGCTTTCCCCTCTTCCTTCTCCTCTATTAGGATAGCAGCATATGCGCTGTAAAGTTTTCCTGACACAGTCAGACCCAAAATTCAACAAAATTCAAAAGAATTAAGTGCTGTCATCTCCTGCAAGGGGTAGCATAAAGGTCCTTAAAATAAGAGCCTTAAAATAAGAGGCTGTGCACTTACTATCTTTTATGGGCTAACCTGGTACCTCCCTATAGCTCTCTAAAGGTACAAGTTTGTGTTTCATGGAAAACTGCTTAACCCAAGAATGTGACAGTAAAACTCTGGAGTCTTTTGTGGGGTTTTCGAGCTCTCTAGCGTCGAGGCTAATGTTGATCTAAATTTGACCTGAAAGTCAGACTTTCTAACTCCTACGCTCACCGACAAAAATAGGGGTGAACTGGTTTCTTTCAGAGCATCCTTGCAAGTGTAATAGCAGCCCTACCACGTGTCTTTGGAGGGCTTTGCAGGCATGCTCTTCAGGCATGTGCAGCTCCAAAGGCAGGGCCTCTGGTATCTTAGCCAGATTTAAGCTTGGAAGCAGGAGGAGGTTGGGATAAATGTTGTCTTTGCTTTCTTTCCAGGTCGAAGTAGTATTCCAACTGCTTTTGTTAGAGCCCCACCAGCCCTCATAAAAATGGAGATGCCCAGCGAGCGTCCCATTAGCACTAGCCATTTCATTGGCCCACCAGCTCTCTCCCCTGGTGTCGCCCCTCTCCTCGTGCCACGACCGAAATTCTGCCGTCCCGCCAAACAGCACATCTGCACTACGTGTGGGAAGAACTTCTCCTCTGCCAGCGCCCTTCAGATTCATGAACGGACCCATACTGGTGAAAAGCCATTTGCCTGCACCATCTGTGGGAGAGCCTTTACAACAAAAGGAAACCTGAAGGTAAGTCATCTCTTACATTATGATCTCCTCTGTTGGGGAAAGTCATAGCAGAGTGGGAAAGATTATTGCTAATAATTGTCCTGCCTTTGGTAACAACTTTGATTTTCTTTTAGTTCCTCAAATGGTTATCTTTGACTTTAGTCTCTCCTTCCTGAGTTGCTTCACACAACTTGCTAAACAGTGTACTGAAATGCCCCGCAGAAGTCTTTGCTACTGTCCTGGGCTTTCCTTTTTGGATGGTGGGGCAGGCTTAGCCCTTACTAAGCAGATTACTTTATTTTCATTTGGATTTGGATGTGTCAAGACATAAACATTTCATAGACTGAATGCTACAAAATGACGCCTACAGAATACATGCATTACGCTGCACTGCTTGAAACACCGTGCAGGATGAGGAGGGATAAAACTGAGAGGATAATCCTGAGATGGCACAAAGTATTTGGGGATTGTGTCTAAGCACTTGCTGAAGAAGTACTGCAAGTCTGTCCTTATTGTCAGATTAATCCATTGCCCTGTAAGGGACTCGCAGCTCCCTCACTCGCACAGAGGCTTCTCACTTCCCATGAGAACCTCTTCAGGCTCTTTAGCCCTCTTGCATAAATGCTGATGGGGACAGAAAATACTCTGCAGTCTGTGAACAGTCACTTGCTGGAAGCACTAGCATGCTTGTGGTGTGGATGATTTTAGCTTAGGTGTAACCTCTCTTCCAAATTCCTTGGTGAGTTTTTTTGCATTAACTAGTATTTTCTTCAAGGTAGTCTGTTCACAGCAAATAATGTGGCTTTTTTTTTTTTTTTGAGGGAGAGGGGCATCTTTGCCAACACCACTTGCAATAAGTGTAAAAACACAGTCCTACAAGCACTTCAGCAGTAAACTCTAGAGAGCCGTGGAGATGTCAGGCAGGAGAATGACTGTATCTTACACATGCCAGGAAGATAACAGACAAGAACTAGCCAGCTTGAATACTTACCTGAATGCAAATGGAGCATATGTGACTTCTTTTGAGCGACTTGGCTGTAAGCAAAATAGAACTTAGGTATACCATAAAAGATCTGCAGTATTAACGATTCTCTTTACTTTTTTCCCCTCTGGAAGGTCCATGTAGGAACTCACATGTGGAATAACTCTGCCAGGCGGGGAAGAAGGCTTTCGATTGATAACCCCATGGCTCTGCTGGGGAATGATCCCAAGAAGGTATCTGAAATGTTTCCAAAGGATATAATGCCTCCTTCAGTGAGCATTGACCCCACAGTATGGAATCAGTATGCAGCGGTACTCAGCAACGGCATAGCAATGAAGACTAACGAGATCTCGGTGATCCAGAGCGGTGGCTTACCTACCCTTCCAGTCACCATTGGGGGTGGTTCGGCAATAAATACTGCTACGGTCTCCAAAATAGATGGGACCCAGTCTGGGACTGGTTCTGATACAGAGAAGGCCAGTGGTGCTGCTGCAGACAATGTGCCAAAACACCAGTTCCCTCACTTCATGGAGGAGAACAAAATTGCTGTTAGTTAAAAACTCTAGTGAAGTTGACGTACAGAAAGAACAAATATATATATACACAAACATATATTTTTAAGAGATTCCACTTCAGCCTCCTATTTTCCTATTGACGTGCAAATGATTTTATGGTTGTCTTTGTAAGAGTTGCCCAGAGTACAATCATGATATTGCTTTGCAAATAGTAAATAATAAAGAATAGGATTTCCTTCTATTTGGAAAGATGCGGGTCTTGCAAAGTAGTTCTTACGTGTGACTTTAATGTGTACAGCCTTACAGAAGTTTCTACAACTTGAAATTCCAAAGGTTAGAATATTTACCTCTTCGTTTAGAGTGAAATACTTGGGGGTTTTGAAGAGAGTGGAAACAACCTACTGTTGGTGGAAAAGCTTCTATTTACTGATAAGAAATGAAAACTATTAATGCGGGTAAATATCCTAGAATGTCTGCCACCCTCTTAGAAATAGTTTTTCTGTTTGGATTTTTGGCTCTGTGTGATTTCTGAATGTACTTTTTACTATAATGGCTATAAAACTACAAAATTTTTTTTAATTTCTTTTTTGCCTCAGAAGTTCTATGAAAAGAAAGTTGCTGTTTTTCTTTAATCACTGCTCCTAAGGAATTAATTCTCTGTATTGTTGACTGCTGCTTATTTAATACTACTACTAGGACAGTCCTTCAAGTATAGTGCCAAAACTCCTACTTCCAAAGATGTGCAGTTTTTCCTAGATGTTTTATTTCAATACCAAGAGCCCCAAACAAGCATGGGTGGGTATGTATATACTTTTTTTTTTTCCTCTCTTGAAAGGGAAGACTTGCCTTGGGAAGTCAGGTCTAAAAGCTCTGCAAGGAATCTCAGGTGACTGTTGCAATTAGGCATGGGAACTGGTTTCCTTAGCAAGAGACTTCTTTATTTTTATTTTTTTCATTTGGGTAATTTAGAAGATCAGTCTGTGTAAACCTGTATTTAAATATGAAGTATTCATGCTTAGGTTAAATGTTTTGTGGGTTTTTGGATGGCATTCCTACTCTGGTCATTAAGTTTCTTGGTGGTCTGTGAACCTGCATTCTACCAAAATGGTAATTAATGATCCATGTGTATTGTATGAAGGTTGCTGGGATAGTCATCTGGATTCTAAGTTATCTACCTCATTTTTTCCTTTTGTAGTTGTAGTGTCTATTTTTCTATTAATGACCACTGTAATGAACTGAGATTCAAGCAGATGCTTCCATGCACTATCTGAAACCAAAACCTGATGTATTAGTGGAAGCACCTGAAGACTTACTGGACTGACCTTTTACTATTCCTCTAACGTCTGCTGGAACTGTATGTGTAATGGGATCTAAACCAGACTGGAAAGTGAGCATTTGGTATGGAAGGACTGAACGATGGAAAGAAGTCTAGCTGTTGACTGCAGGAAATCTTCAAGTCCAGTCTCTGTTGTGGAAGGCCCCAAAAAATGCAGATTACCAAAAGTTTGTGTAATGTTGTTGCACCTGATTCTTGCTTATGATCTCTGTATGCCGAGTTGTGCCTTTCCTGCTGGACTTGTAAGTAAGAACATACCAGTACCTGTTTACACTGTAAAATGGATATTGTTACATAGACCATGCAAAAGGCATCCCAATTGTCAAGTTTCTGCATTGTGAATGTATGACTTTTAAGAACTCTGTAGTTTTGAGTATCTACTGATGCGTTTCTGTTGACATTTTGAGAATAAATTTTGGGATGGCTTTTTCACACTTAGTGTTTAAATTTTTCTGGCACAGCATTTGTCTCCTGAAGAGCAAGTTCAATAGGCAGCATGCTGTCTCACTGCAGTGATTTTTTTAAATCCATTATCTCGGGTTATGCTTTAGTTCGTTACTTAAAACAACAGAAACTATAGGTAGCAGCGGAGGAGTCCCTAGATCAGTTTCCTGGGAACAGCTGGGGTTTGGTATAGGGATTGGTACTTCCCAGGGACATGGATTCCCACACTAAAATAGAATGACAGTAATATATGCAGTAATTCCTGTACTGTGATCACCCTAGAAAGGGAAAGGAATACTAAGTTATCAAATTGCCGGTGCCTGAAGGTGCTGGCTGCATAAAGAAATGATAAGTAACTTCCCCTAAAGAGCAAAGGAAAACAGAGCTCTGAAAACAGCCCTGATAAGCCTTGAGATTCTGATACTCGCAACCTAAACTAGCAAATGTATCCTGCGCTTGTGAGGTAACAGTGGAGGAAAATGGTGCGGAACCAGTGTACCCTTAAGGTGCACCCTTCCACCGTTGGTGCTGCCCGATCATGGTGCCCCTTGCACAAGGCTCACACGTGGGAGTGGGGAAAAAAGGCAGAAATGAAAACACTTGCTCTCTAGGCTCTACCACAGGCTCTGGAGGAATGAAGAAAGAAGGGGTGGGGAGGGCAGGACCAGGTGTGAGGTGGTCCAGGAAGGTGGGCAAAATAAACAGGAGCAGAAGGAAAGGTAACAACACATGGTGGATGTGCGGAAGATAGAAAGCATACAACACTGAACTAGCCTACACGGAGTATGCAGTTGTTTAAAAGCAGTGCTATAGTTCCAGGAGGTAAAATATTTGGTGCAAGAGAAGACATGACCCTTCTCTGCTCAGGGAAACCGAGAGATTATAATCTGAACCACAATGGATGGGGAGTATAGCAAGAGGTCTGTCAGCGGTAATGAGTAAAAATAAACTGTACACTCATGCTAGCGTGGATACTATTCTCAACCCCTGAGCTTATAACCTGCTTTGAGAGCAGTGTTGCTCTGGGTGCCTGGATGGGCTTGCTGCCAGAGCTGCTGCTCTGTCCCGTCAAACTTTGGGCTGGATTTCTGGCTGGTTCCTTACACTGGTGGTGCTGGGCACCCTGTGCAGGACGTGCTGCCTGTGCAGGACTAACTGCAGCAGCATTAGGAGCAACGTGGTGTGAAAGAGGAGGTGTTGGGTTTACAGCAGAGGTCGATCACATCTAAAGACCTGCCCTGACTGGGAAATCTGCTCTCCAGCATAGGCCAACTGTGGGCACTGTGAAAAAGTTGCCTGGCTTCAAAGGAACCTGTGATAACAAGTCTGCTCTCCACTGATAGCTTGATACCAAGTGGTATCATGATGCCATGGAAATATGCCAGCAGCAGGAGGAAACGAGCAGTTCTGCTAGCAGGAAGCCAACGCAACCTGCTGTGCCGGGGCTTTGCACCTTGATAGTATCTGTTGATAGCTCCCCATCCAAACAGCTCCTGAGGTTTGCGGTCTCTTTCTCTCTTAAATGTAGACCCTGAGCCAGTCCCATGAGGGCTGAGCTCACATTACAGCTTTACCTCAAAAGGTGCCAAGCTCTGCCTGCCTTTTCATGACCATCTATAAGAATGTAATTATGTATTTAGACTTCTGCCTTCTTTAACTGTATTGGTCAACAGGTTGGAAATTAAGGGGAGATGAGGAGGGAGGAGGAGTTTATTAAAGCATAAGCTCTGGTCTAGAAATAAAATGTCAGGAAACTGCTGGGAAACCAGGACAACAAGAGGTTTTGGCAAATAGTTGTACGATATCCTGCAGCATAGGTTGCTCGGGGGAAGGCAGCTAGGGCCCGCCTTGGCCGGGCGGACAGCAGTGACAATGAAACGATGTGACTTGGCACAGAGTCACCGCAAGGCTTTACTCTCCAGGCTACGGTGTCAAGCTCTCGCTGTGCCCAAAGCCGTATCTCACAGCTCAGTGACAAGGCAGCTCCAGGCTGGAGCGAGGCAGGATCCCCAGCTAAGCCGCTGTGGGCAAGTCATGGATCTTAGCACAAAACTTGAAGAACGGGTAGAGCCTATCTGACCCCTGTCCCCACAGCAGAAAGCGGGCAGTGCCATAGGGATATTTCTGCTGGAGGTAGCTAGGGGGGAGACTGTATTTCCGAAGCAAGCAGGACTGGGAATTAGCTGTTCTCCCGTGTACAAGAGCTGAACCAACACCTTCTGAAACTCAGCATGGTGGAACTCACTGCACTGGCAAGCATGTACAGTTTACAGTAACGTTGCATCTTAACAATTAAAAAAGGCAGCTGATTCTCTTCTTCCCTATGCTGATGTACATTAGGAACAAGTTTACCGAAGTTAATACAGCTACATTGGTGTGAGAGCAGAAGTGAGCATGGTATGTGCGCTGTCTCTGCTCGTTAGCCTCTCTTCTTGCCTAAAGGACTCTCCTGTTCTTATTTGTTATTTCTTACTTTGCTCATCGCATAGAGGATTTGCTCAGGCTGTTGCTTTTGTGTAAGTAGCATATTTACTTGCATGAACGAAGCTAAAGGCTGGCTTGCTTAAAATGTTAAATTTGAACTTAAAAGTTGCATTGCTTTAAAAAAAAAAAGAAAAAAAAAGGGCATTATGTTTACCTTAATGTATTAGCTCGATTCCTCTAATGAAACATTTCTCTTGACCTACCCTTTCTGTTCAAAACTTTCCAAGAAGTCAAGGGAACTTTGAGGAGTGAGTTTGTCTGAAAATCATGTAGATAATCAGCTCTCTGGGCTGAGCTGAGTGAGGCTGATTGCCTTTCCAACAGCTGGCAGCGAGGAGGTGGGAGCCTTCCCGGGGCTGCTGCTAAGTACAACGTGGAGTAAAGCGTAAATGACCATTGAGCTTGCATCTGCAGAGGGGAGAGGACCTGGCTGAGGTACTTGAGCTGATGGGATGGCAGAGAGAGGCTGAAACAAAGGAAAAAGGATGAGTATTGCATTCATTTTTTATTTTTCCTGTTGAAAGGCATTGTGCTGTGTGAAAGCCAAACTGCAGGGTTTGCAGTACATTTGGAATCAGGAAAGATGATGGCTTCTGTTTGCAAAATAACAGCTTAGGCAGAAAGCCTTCTTAGTGTCTGTGTGATCCCACGAGGTTACTGCTACGGTGCTGAGGCTTTCTCAATCTCTTTTTGTGTTGTGTGCCCAGAGGAGAGAGCTCTTCTCTGTGTGCACTTCCCGTAGCCTCCCCGCTCGCGCCCGCCGGTGAGTGCTCTGCGTTAGTGTTGTGTGGGTGAGCACTGGACTCGCCTGTGTTTGACTTCAGCTCACATTCAGCACTGACCTAGAAAAGCGTCTGTCATTGCACAGCCACAGCAGGACAGGGAACGTAACTCAGCAGAGAAATGAACCGGCAATTACACGCTCCTGCCTATTATCATATTATCTATTTCATTATCGTATCTTCTGTTTTCTGCACTTTGAGTTAATTGCTTATAAAGGGCAGTGGTTTTTGCAACATTTTGATTGCTGTTAATACCACTGATACTCAAAGCTGTCTGACTTATTGGAAAGCATGCTTTTTAATGCCTATTATAACTGAATCATGTGCTGGACGTCCCAGCCAATCTAAAGCAGCATCCCTCTCCTTTCAGACTTCTTTATTAGCCTCTCTGGTTGTCACATCTTGCAGTCCAAAGATTAACTTCTCTGATTCAATTACTTCATGCAGAAAATGTCTCGATTCAGAGTGAGAACAGGTGGATCTCATCGTGTGCCTTATTTTCCAATACTTGGTTTAGGCAAAATCCACACATTACTGAAGGTTTGTGTAAAAGTGTCTCTCTAAAGAAAAATAAAAAACCAAATCAAGTGAAATTCACAGTACCTAGTGCTATTTTTTTATATATATATTTTTTTTTTTTTTTTAGTCAAACATAGAATCTAAATAGATGGAGGAAAAGCAGAGGTATTGACCATAATGTCAACACAACTCCTAGAACTACAAGAGCAAAAGGGAAGAACAGGGTGAAATATAAAGATCACAACCTCGAGCAGCAATGGGCATCAGTGCAGGGTCAGGAATACAAATCCACTCTTGCAGTGTTTGAATCTCTTTGCCTATGGAGTGCGGTCACAGCTTCTGTAGGCTTGGAAGCATGAAAGCCACCTCTGCTGAAAATATGCTGTCAAACTGATGGTCGCTGAGGGACTGCTGGAGCAGGAGGGAAAGCTAAAGAAGCTGAAGCCTGTCTGCCTGCAGGGAGGTATTCCAGCACCTCTCCGATGCCCGAGGCTGGCTTTGGTGAGCAGATACTGCACCTCAGCGCTCATGGTAGGTCAGGACCCCTCTGTGTTCCTTCTCAGTCTGGTTAAGCAGGACACATTGAACAGCATGAACAAAGCTTTTAAAAACAGTTTGATAATTGTTGTATAGAGATGTTCCTATGCTTTTGCGTACATAGGTTTAGGGGCAAATATGATTCAAAGATTAAATAAGATACCATTTTTATTAATAATGATCTTGTCTATACTTCAGTCAGCTCATTTAAGCTTTCAAATAAAAAAACCTCAACAAAAACCCAAACAAAAATAACCCAAAACAAACGTGAGCTGACCAAAAGTCAAAGCACCCTGTTTATGAAACCATGAGAATGTGAGGGCCAGCTGACAAAACGTGGTGTGTTGTGAACAGAAAGGTGATGCAGGAGGAATATATGGGGTAAATAACTACTTGACAAATAACTTGTATTCTTAGTGTAGTAATATAGAATCTGTCCTGAAACCTTTTATGCATAATTATCTTCCTAGATCCTCAATGGCTTTGCAGTCCTATGTACATGGCAACAGAGGATGCTTTTAAATCAAGTTAACTGAATTGGCTTAACAGCCCTTTACAGTCCTGTAGATCCAGTTTGCGAAGTTTGTTTTAGAAAAATTTGTCTCCATGCAGTCTAGAATACCAAACTTTTTTTTTTTTTGACACACTGGTGGTTTCCATGAAACCAGTTTGATTACTTAGGTCCTCAAAGTTCAGCACATATTCAGGTACTTTGCGGTACCTAAATCTCTGTACATATTAAGAGTACTCCACCCTCTCAACCCATGATGTCCAGATTTGGAAAAAAATCACATTTCCTCATTACCTATTTTTCTGTTCCCCCATCAATTCTTTCAGTCTTAACTGACAAAATAACTACTTTATGTTGGGGGGGAGGGGGCCTTCAATAAAATTTACAAATATAAAATGTGTAACAAATACCAATTTATTCTCAGTTTATAGCTTTACATTTTTTATCTCACCCACAGGATGTGTAACACATATATAAAAATCAGTATGGTGAGAATTCACAAAACAGCTACAGCTAGTAGCAAAATCATTTCAAGAGCTAACAAAATAAAAATGTGAGTTTATTTGTCTAGAAAGCTGCACATTTTTCTTTCTTCATTTCTTATATTTGACACCTGTCCTAAATGAATGACAGTTTGACTATTATTGTTTTGAAAATTAGGTCCTGAAGCATTGTTTTCTTCTTGATCCACAACATACAATTGTGCGAGGAAGAAAAAGATCCTATACAAATACTGCACTTCCTCAGATCAGCATGAGAAATATCTGCTCTGAAACTTCATTATGAGAATGCCAAATGTTCTCTCGATAACAGAGCCTATGGCAGTATGAGCTTTATTGTAGTCTCCCTTAGCAAGTGTTGATGGATTTATGGAGGGCTTCATTAAATATAGGCTTAAAGGATATCCGCTATCGCCCACTTGTCAAAAGAAAAAATAATATCAAAGCCATCCGTGCAGATCAGAGATGCAGGTGTTAACAGTGCATTATAATCTGGTAGTGTTTAACTTGCCAATTAATTGCAGTAGTCTTGTCTGAGTTCAGACGTTTAAAAGATAAATTTAAAAGATGAATGCATTTTGTGTAGGCTTAGGGCACATGTACAATGATACCATATTGCTAATGATTCTTGCTTCGGCATCCCCGTTCATGTTTGCATTTCTCCTACTAAAATGCTCCTTCCTAGCAATGACTCTGCATGCCTGCAGCTGCTAAGCCCCGGGAATGGACAGCTTTGGCGCGTTTGCTCTTATTTTGAGGGATTGAATGTCATAGTCCGAGACTATTTCAGTACTGCCTTGAGAAAGTGATGTTTCATTGCACCAAACCCACCTCTTCCCTTGTCATTTGTGGGAGTGAGTCAGTAGCATGGGGAAATAACGCAGCGTACGAGGCTGCCTGCTGCACAGTTACTGCATGACTGCAAGTTTTCAAGCCCTTAGCAACCAAATCCCTACTCCTGCACGCTCGTCTTCCTTACAAATGGTGCAGCTGCAAACACAGCTCAGAAACAAAGCTCAAAATACCATGTGCAATGGGCTACATTTTCAGACAAAGAAGGTGCACCCTGGAATTTGTAAAACATGCACTTATGAAATCAGATAATGACAGGTACAAAGAATAATGTTATGACTTGAATTGCCTGTGGAATCATAAATATTTTGTGCAACCAGTCACACACCTATAGTCTGAGCCATCTCCTTAGATGTCAAAATTATCTATAATTTGATACTCATGTTTAGGGAAAAAAATAAACAAAGTAAGCAAAAACAAATGTAGTTCCAAAATTGAATTAATCTTCCAGCATATAAAAAGTCAAACAGAATATTATTATTCTGTCCTTTTACAGTGTTCATCAGGCAAAACCACTGGAGTCCTATGCATAAAAAACTCTATTATTTATTTAGTAGCACAACTAAAATGGAAGAAAATTTATAGTATATTGTACTAAATAGGTAATGAGTACAATTTGCAAGTGCATTGTCAAAACCACCATCCATTGTTTGAGTGGGAAACTGGCACTAGGACTTGCTCCTTGGAGGAATATAGGCACACCCCCAAAATACAGTTTATTTACATGTTCTTTAATCAGTGGAGCTTAGAGACCTGGATGCATCTGAGGATCAGTGAAACGCACCGGAAGGCATCACTGGTGGGTGAGAAGCTGGTGTCACAGGCAGAGAGGAGGAGGCAGAGCCGCGGGGACGAGGGGGTGCTGGTGCTCCTTAACACAGAAGTGCAACGGAGAAGTGGGGGAGAAAGGCAAAAAAGATAAGGCAGGAAGCTTGCTTCCAAAACACTGGGAACCACTATGGTAAAGGCTCACGGACATAGAAATTTGTGGTTTGATTTAGACACACCCCGCCAGCCAGTTGTGTCCATAGGCTGTGCTTTGCCAGGTTGAACTTTCACTTGTCTTTGCAAACTCGAATGGCAGAGCACAAGAGACTCAGGATTATTCGGTGCATAAAACATAATCCTATTTGCAAAATAAGTGTGCTTGCACTGCTTGCTCTGGGAAAAGATATTAAATCATTCCAATCAACAACCTGGTAGTTTTGTACAACCCTTCGCATTAAAAATGGGGACTTAGCCTTGGACGTGCCAACAAACAATTTCTGGTTTGAAATGGGATCTATAACGTGCAGTGATGAAAATACTGACAGCATCTGATAAACTGTCCCTATAGGACAGCCTCAGGGGAGGCCAAGCGGTCCAGAATTGGTTCTAATAACAAATCATTTGGGGGGGTGGGGATAAAACACTGTTTACTGTGGTGTTAATTTAATCATCTGGGCAAAAAAAGTCCTGGGAGAAAAACCATAGATAATGATTTAAAATTATGAAAAATAAATCAGGTCCTTTTAATTAGCAGTTGTGCAGTATGAATTCTGCAGCTTGCAGGGCTCCCTTGTGAGCCTCAAGTTCTATGCTTACAAAAATTGAGCATCAGAAGAACAAGCCACTGGCATCAGAAAAACCAAAATAGGTTTTCTTTCACTTGATTTAACAAATCTAACTTCTCAGTCTGAGGCTGGAGGTTTTCCTTTGGGCATTCCTTCTCAACAGGCAAATGAAAATCAAAGGCTTGGAGATCAGGGGAGCACACACCTGCTGTGAACGGTGAGATCACATGTAAAATCTTTATAGCAAAGCTAATGCTATGCAAGAAATATGTCAAGGAGTGGGTTTAGCCCATTGGGCTCCAGCCTAGTCTAGATCTTTCATAGTGATTTTCTAACTAAAAATCAAAAGCATTACAATACAAGGCAGAAAATTAGAGTGCCCGTAAGGGAGGCTTTGAAAGTTTGTTTGAATCCCGAGATGCTGCGGGCGTAAGTCTGCAGGCTGCAGTATCACTCTCGCTTGATTTCTATCACCGTTTGCCAAATTCATTATCCCTCATTATGCAGATACATGTAAACCTGGCTGTGCATCTTTTGCTCCTCTTTCAGGAGTATTGGAATTGAAAGTCACTGTATGACAGTCAGTTGTTTCTCCTCCCATGTTCTTGGATGGCGGGATTGGGTAATGTGCAGAAATGATGTGAAGGAAATTGTGCTGCTCTATATAAAGGAGGGATGTCATTCATTTCTGTCTGAAACACAAAGATACCAAGGGCCAAAATGTGGTGCTTAAAAGAACGTTGGCTGTGTTAAAATTCAGTGCCACTTCCACCGCAAAGCAAATAACAGTGACATTTGATAAGTTTTATTTTAGTTACAGGCAGATCCTTGAGGCTAGGATTATCATTTCAGCCAGTTAGAGCATTAGGCCAGTGGTTTTGTGGCAATGGTGTTATCGCTTGTGACAGTTTTGGTCAAGTACAACATCCTGCTTAGGTTCTTCAGTTGCTCCTATTATTAAATTATCATTTGAAGTGAATTCTATCATCATATCTTTTCTCTCATTTAAAAAAAATTATTTCTGCAGTGGAATATGAGAAAAAAATTGAGAAAATATGTTTCATGAGCTGAAATATTTGTGGGAGGAGAAGAGATTTCTATTTCTACTTCAATTGTCCCCATGAGTAGATAAGAACAGTAGATTGAGACGTAAGAAATTAAAACATGGTATTACTATATTGAAATACAGTCTAAATGTCAGTTCTACAAACAGTTGAAGTAATAGAACTGCCCTAGTTAGAATGGCAAATACCTGCCTAAACATTCTCACTACTGGTGCCTGAAACTGGTGTAACTATTAATTATGTTGCAGAAATGTCCTCATTACAAAATGTCAGGATGACTCTGCTTCAACTGCAAAGAAAAAAATTAAATGAGAATTGCAGTTTTTGTGCTGGTGTAATCCATAGTGTAACCTGAGCTAGAATGCAGTGAGGGCAGGAAAGAAAAGAGAGCTACCCAGAAACTCTGATGCGACTCGCTCTTCTTTGCTCTTTTCTTTTTTTACATATATTCTTTGGTTTTTTTTAATAGTCTTCATTTTTCACTGGGAATGTACTGACTATTATTTAAGATTACCTTGAGTTCATTTTAAGATATTTGCAAACATCTCTCATCTTAAAAAACCAACCAGTCAGTTTGGGACATGCTACTTTTTACTATGTTAAAACAAATGGTGATTTTGAACTTACGCTCGGGCTTACCCACTCATTCTCTGCTCTTGGTTGTTGTGATTGTGGTATTTTAGTTCTGCAGAACCATAAGCAGTTTAGATTGACTGTGCAGGCAGACGAGATCTGGCAGCCCAGGATAGCAGGCAGCTGTAGGGAGTAGCTACAACAACTAAATGAGACGCACGTTGTAAGTGGTCTAAATACGGCTGCATGTGTAAGTAGGCATCATCAGTCTTTGCTTAGTGAACACTTCCAAGCAGGTTATTTGTTAAATGGAGGATTTTGCAGACTGTTTGCAAAGGCATGAGAAATAAGCTGGCTGTACGTTACAAAGGGGTTCAGATTTTGTGGTGACCGGGACTGCAGTGTAAGATGCTGAGATGGATATGTAGATCTGACTATTTCATATGATCCTTATCTGCACTGGGCATTTCCTCCATCTGTATAGGTGTGCCGGTGTAAATCTTGGTGGTTTCAAACAGGAAGAAGCTACGGTGGCACGAATGACAGCCTACAGCAGGTTTGCTGCCCTCACTGGTGTGGCTGTGAAGGTGGAAGGAACAAACTTAGACGGGCAATGCCCACGGCAGCTAGAGCACTCTTGCCAAAATGGTAACCATGTCGGCTGGATATTATCAGCACCCACGGGCACCTGCCCGCAACAGCCACGGTTACAGCTACTGCTCGGTGCAGGCAAGGCTTCGGTTACAGAAAATGTCTAACACCCACATTATGATTCCCCTCGAGGTGAATCCAGCTGAAGAAGCTCCTGGCCCAAGCCTGTGTCCTCCCGAGGCTGCGGCACTCTTGCTGGTGTTGCTTGGCTGTTCGCAGGCTGCGCTCGGCATCCAGCTCCTAATGGGATTTGATTGAAATAAATAAATAAAGGAACTTTCCCAGACAGATGTTTTTTGTAAAACCAGTCCCTTTGCAGAGCTGATTTAGAGCACAGCCACACAGAGAGGAAAGCGTTACAGGGGAATGGTGAAGCGGGAGGAAGTGATTTGAAAGGGGTGGGGGCTGGATCCCCATCGACCAGCTGTGACACTGTGACACGAGGCCATCGCCTAACTAGTTACACAATCTGAAGCAATTTTTTCGTTGTTATTATTACTGACATTCTCTCAGTCACCTGTTGGTTTTCTACACTGACTTTAACCAAGCTTCCACCAGGCTATCAACACAGTTTCTGATCAGAACCATTAACCCTGTTAATGGGTTTCTAGATGTAATTTAACATTCCACATTTTAAGAAGGATGTGTTATATGAATATTTGTCTTGACCAATTCTTTTCATGATAGTATCACTAGGAAAGTGTACTTCATTTGAATAGGACCATTGCAGTACCAGTTTCTAATCCTCCTTATGAAATACATCGTTGCCATTGGGAATTTTGTTTTTCATGTCTGGATGAAGAATAAGGTCAACAACATGAAAGGTACATGGGCTGGAGGTGAGCAGGGTGTGCGGTTCTTAAAGGATTCCTTTGCTTTCTTGTTTACGGCAAAGAAGAACATGAAGATATGGAGATAGCAGGAGGAAAATGCAGTGGAGGTAGAAGAGTTGGAGTGAAGCAAGATGAGTGGATGGAGACGACCAAACAGGTGTCAAAGACACATTGGGCAGAGTTTAGCTGGGACAGGAAAATGAAGCAACCGGTGGGAAAGACCATGTTGGCATCCAGGCACACTGTCTGATAAAATACAAAGTTTATCAGGCCAAGCACATATCTCAGCTTCTGTAGCCCAGTGCTTTATTGGAACCTGATTTGTATACTTAGTTTTAATGAAGAGTTAGTCACTGTGATTGTAAAGAAAAGCTTGAAGTCATGAACAGAACAGAAATCCCGGAGCAATTTGTGCCTAAATTTGCAGAGGAAATCTGAATCGGGGATCCAGAAATGAGCATCGCCAGGAGCGGGTGAAGGTCACTGAGCAAGAAGGGTGCGAGCAGCAGCACCGTAAAGCACAGCCCTGTAACGTGGGTGGTGGGATGGTATAAAGAAGGGGAGATACAAATTGCACCTCCGCGCTGGCTGCAAAAGGGGGAGGACACACTGGACGTGGCATGGGCCTTTCACCCGAGGTGAAACACAAGAGGTACACGGGTACGGAGGCGTAGGTGTAGGCGGCCAACGGTGCCGCTCTGGCAGTGCTGAGCCCCCGATAGCGACCCGGGTGGGAAATGGAGACGGGGTGCGCGGGGCACCCAGGGGAAGGGGCAGGCTGGAGCACGGGGAGGGCAGCGGGCGCTGGCGGCCCGGCAGGACTCGGGCCGGCGCCCCAGGTGCGGGGTCGAAGGCAGAGCAGGTGCCGGCCAGCCTTGGAGCCCTGGCCAGGGCAGGGCAGGGCAGGGCTGCCCGCGGCGGAGCGGACCCCGCGGGGCCGAACCGGGCCGGGCGCTCCGGGGCAGGCAGGCGGAGCACAGAGGTGCGGACCGGGGCGGGAGGCGAAGAGCGAACCGGGCCGGGAAGGCGGAGCGCACCGGGACGGGCGGAGCGCACCGGGGCGGGCGGGGCGGGCGCGGCACCTGCGTGCTGGGAGCCCGGCGGCGGCGAGCCCGGCCCCCTCGGCGGCGCCGCCAGACGGCGGCGGGCCGGGCCGAGGCGCTGCTGGGAAGCGCATCCCGCCCCGCTCCGCCCCGGCAGCCGCGGCCATGACCGACAACATCCCGCTGCAGCCGGTCCGGCAGAAGAAGCGGATGGACAGCAAGCACCGCAGCGGGTGAGCTGCTCGGCTCGGGGCCCAGGGCTCCGCTTCTCGCCCGGCCGCCGCCTGTGTTGCGGGAGACGGGCGGGCGGTGCGACCCACGGTCCCCTCGCCTCGGGGCGGCGGCAGGATCCCCGCTCGGGGGCCTTTGCGGGATGCCCGGGGCAGGCGGGGCGCGGAAACGCAGCGGAGGGCCGGCCGGAGCCGCGCCGCCCTGCGCTGCGGGGCCGCGGTCCGAGCCCGGGAGGAGAAAGAGGAGGAGGAGTGGGGGGAGGCAGGCAGGCAGGCGCTGACAGGTTGTTCCTGACGCCATTGCCGTGGCACGCCCGGGCGGAGCGCAGGATCCTGCCGGGCGATGCTGCGCTGCGGACGGGGACGCCGGGGCTGGGGAGAGCGGGGCCAGCCATCACCCGAGCTGGCAGCCCCTTGCCTGGGGAAAAATCAGGCCGGCCCCTACCCTCATCGCCTTCTCCGTTAGAGCCCCCCAGACAAAGCGGTGCCGGGGCAGCAGCGAAGCGCGGCTGACGGACGCCGAGCCCGGCCCCAGAAGTGGGGCAGCAAACGCCCGCGGGCGCCGCCGGAATGGCCGGGCTGGCCCGGGCGAGAGGCGGTTGTGTCACCGGCTGCCTGACACCAGCCCTGCTGTCGGCCCTGTTTGTCATCCCCGCTGTTGCGCTGGGCGCGGGGCTGGAGAATGACAGGCTGGTGCTTGGGCGAGCGCTCGGCCTTTGCTGAGGTATAGCGTGGACCAGAAATGGTGTTTGTAGATCTGTAACAAAGGTCTCTGTCTAAGTGCAGAAGGCTCTGTTTAACTGTATCAGTTAAAGCAATACAATATCCTTAGTGTGGGATGTTGCAATATCCTGAGTGTGGGATGTGTTCCTAAAGGAGATGTATGTATATATTTATCCTGATATTCCCATGCAGGAAGTTAAATTAGAAAAATGATCCTTTAATACTATTTTGGTAGGAAATTGCACCACTATACAGACAGGTTGGTTTGTACACAGTGGGGTGTACAGGGTATCCAAGTTACCTGGCTGTCAATTATTGCAGTGCTTCTTTTGTCCCTGGATAATTTGTTTTTCAAAATGTGGTGAGTGATATTAGCAAAATAAACCAAAATATCAAAGGAAATCCTGACTGTTGGAGCAAGAGGAAATTGATACTTTTTCCCTTGTTTGTTATGGTTTTGGTTGATAGTTTTGATTCAGATTCCTCTAATTGAAATTGTTCCACATAGTTTATTCATTATAAGAATTATTCCTTATTATCGACATTGTTTCTAATAATTGATGTAGCATATCCGTGCCAGTTGATACTGACCTAGGTGTGTGTGATGCAGCAAGTAATTCCCCAGCGCCTGTGTAACATGCATCACTGGGCAAGTTCCACAGGGTGCAGCCACAATGGCATTAAATTTGGTGACGTGATTGAAAGGGATCAGGGAGAGGTGGATGCCTGAGAAATTTCTCAAAGCTTCTTGAATGATTTCTTTTCCTAAAGTTCTGTAATCTCCACTGAGACTCTCTTGGGTATTACGATGTGGTTAGTAGTGTCTAACAGAAATTACCCTCATCTAACCTGAGCTGTGGTTCATTGGTTGTGGACTCTACCTGATTAGCAGTCACAGAGATGATGTTTCCTGTGTTAGCAAGAAATTTTGGCAGCAAGAAGTTGTGAAGGAAGATTGCTTAGGATTTTTCTCAATAGCAGTCTGAATAACGTGGATTTGGGGTTTCTATTTGGTGTGGTAACTCTGGGGATGGGACTTGTCATATATTGGGAACTCTTGTTTTACTGATAAGTAGCCTGCGATATGTTAGTAATTGGATTGAATGATAGTGTGGATAACAAAGCATTGAAGTCCAGCAAATCCAAAATAGTATTATAAACCAAAGGAGAAATCAGCCAGCGAGTCAGGGAGGGTCCCTGGTTTCACATCCAGGATGGAGTCCTGGGAATCCTAAGCCACGATCATGACCTTCTTTTTTTTGTTCCCTCTGAGAAAAACACAAAAAAAAGCACTTCCAAGTCATCTTCCTTGATACGTATGAAACCCCAGGGATAAGCAAGTCTTTCAAGACTTCACTTTAGCATAGCCCTGACTGCAGTTTCTACTGTGGGAGTTTCCCCCCACCAGTGGGGGCAAGTTCTCAGACAGAGATTTTCGTCAGTGCGGTCTTCTGGAGTGGGGAACAGATTTCCGTTCATGCACTGAATGACTTCATAGAAATCTTCATGTATCTTAACAAAAAAGTAAGAAATACCTGATTCTCATGTAGGCACCAAAGGGCAGGTGTCATCCAAGCAAGGCTTTCATCACAGCCTCAGCCTCTAGCATACTTTGAAGAGAAGCTGGGGAGGAACTCGCACAGTAGCCTTGCAGACATGAATGATGGTACAGACAGCTGAGATCTGTGTCGAAGAGAAACCATGTGTTTAATAAACCAGTAGGAGAAGTGGTTATCTGTTCCTGAGCATAACTTTAATGTGGATCTTCCTTGCTGCAATCAAAGGCTAAGCTCTAAATTCTGCAGCTGTATGCCTTGAGTTCAGCTATATTCTTCCAAATGCTTTGCAGCACTCTCAAAACCACTACAAGATACGTGCCAATTAGGAGGGAAGGATAGCATTAGCTGCAGCAGGACTGTTGGTGGGACGGCAAGTGAGTCTGAGCTTCCCAGGGGCTTGAGCTCTGCCAGGAAGGGAGCTGCAAGTTCCTGAAGCACCCCAGATGCTCTGTTCAGTGCATGACACAAAATTTTCCCTAAATAGCTTATGGTCTCAGTCCGCAATCCTGCAAAGCATTTTTTTGAAACCGGCAAACTGCTGTGCTCATGCTGCTTCTGCACTGTAGAAAGGCCTTGATCCAGAAATGTGGGGGGAAGAATGGGGAATGAGATGGGGAAGGAGGAGCTTTACAGTAACATTTCATGCGGCCATTCCATTGTGTGTGTGTGTGTACTCTTTGGCTCTATTTAAAATGGCAAATTCCGTTTCAAAGTCAACAGAGAGAGATGGGAGCTCCTGCCCTCCGTCTGCCTGCGTGTGGGTGTGCCTCGGCGCGTGCAGAGCTGGGCTGGTTTCCCACAGACGAGCTATTTGGCACCGCGGCACTTGGCGGATGGGCAGGGGTGGGCTGCAGGAATAGCAGCACTCCTGGCCCCTTCCTGAGCCACCCCAGCTGCGCCATCACGCAGTCTGAAACGGGAATATTTGAAGCATGTGGAGGCGCATAAAAAGGCTAGGTGGTTGTGCATGGCTCTGTTTTTTTTATCAATGGAAAATTCTTTATATGCTTTTAAAATAATGAAATGTGGAAGGTTGGTTTGTATATTAAAGGTGCCAAGGACTTAACAGCACAGCCTGTGAGAAACATAGAAACATCATCTGAGAAATGTGCTTGTTGTAGAAGAGATTAAATATGTTGATGAGCTTCAGCACTAATTTGACAAATACTCTCCCAGTATTAAACAAATGTGACACTTTTTTTCAATTAGGTTTGTTTTAAATGAAAAATGCTTATGAAAGCATTTTTCGTTTGCTCTCTCAAACACTTCTCCATCAAACATGCTGCATTTATAAGTAAAAACCGCTGTTAATCTGGCATTTGACAGTCAATCTGTCATATCACTGCTTCTTACATCATCACTAAGAATGCGTTTTTGTAAACAAATATCAAAACAAAGTGAAGTATGCAGTAGACCTTCGTGCTCTTTACCACCTCCCAGTTCATGTAGATCCCTGTGCAGATTAAGGGCCACATCACTTACAGGACTCAAAGTTTTGGATACATTCACATTTTGGATACGTTCACATTGAAAGAGATGTTTTTGAGTGGTTGTGATTTTATTTGTGGATTTGTGAGTTTGTTTTTTTATTATTATTTTTGCCGAGTTATGATTTAAAATGTGAATAACAATGTGGAATAAGCTTCCCCATATAAGCTGTCTTCATATATTTTTCATGTTCTTTCTGTAAGATAATTTTTAGAAGTTCATGGTGTGCAGTGACCTGCTGGTTTACTATACTTCAGGGGCTATTGCAATGCTGTTCTTCAATGCTTCAGTTGCAAAACAGAGAAGGAGAAATGTTTAGGAATACATATTCATTTACATTTTACATTTACACATTCATATACATTTTTATAGAAAACTGCTCATGTTTCTGTAACTTTGTGATTCCCATTCCTGGAAAGTGCATGCTAATTTTATCAGCATCTCTAAGCAGCAATGTAAACTTTCAGCTGTTTTTCTAGACAATCTGTCTTTCCCTTTCAAGGACATAGTCTTCTGATTTCCTGAGGGAAAGTATTATATTATTTCTAATAATGCCAATAGTTCTCTACTGCCAGAAACAGCCAACTTCCTCCACTGACACTGACCTTGCCCTGAGCAGAAAACTTCGGAGTAATGTGATGGCCTGAGCAGCCCCTTCCCTCATCAGCCAGGTCTTTAAGCTTGATACCCAAAAATAGGGATGGTATCCAAAGAAACAGTAGATCACAGGACTATGCAATACCTGTAAAATTCTTTCAGGCAGAAATGAGTAAGTTAACTGGAAAAAGCTGATAGCCCCAGTCAAAAGGACTTTTTATTTAATGAGCACCAGGATAATCTGAAAACATGTTTGTATACTTGTTTGTATGTGCTCAGAGTACTTTGTTGCTGGTACCCAACTGAATGGATTTGTCGGGATGTTTTTTTCGAGGTTAAGATTCTTCAGTTTCCAGAGGAGAAGAAAGGGAAAAGGAGACTGACTGAAATGTTCCTTGTTAGGTTCACCACCCATCTTTCTGCATCTTCTTTCCCTTTTGCTCTCGGTATGTGTTTTGTCATCCCAGCATGCGCGCATCCCACGTCAGATATTTAGCGGCACGGCCCAGGACTTTGCACCCTAAGCGTGGCCGTCTCTCCTCGCAGTACAAGTCCTTGGCAGCTTTGGGGGCTTTTGCTTTGGCTCCCGTGAGTGTGCAGCAGCCGTGCAGTACGGGCGAACGCCGGGCTTTCACCGGTGTCGCACCACGTGTTGTGCCAACACAACCTGGTGCAGTAATAAAGGTGGCTGTGGAGACCGGTGTTTACTCACATTGCAGTGTGGGCACATGTAGGACAGAAAGGGTTCAGGCAGTGAAACTGTCCTGTCTGCAGGTGATCCTGGGTAGGTTAATGAAACCTGCCATTAGTCTATTAAAACATGATCTGCCATTACAGGCACTCCTGTTTGTGTAAAGTGCTTTGTAAGGATCACAGATGTCCTACAGAGGATTTTAAAGCAGGACTAACGAGCTTAGTAATGTATTCTTCCTTAATGAAGTTTAAGACATCATTGAAAAGTTTAAAAAAATAAAAATTATGGCAATGGAATCTCTTTGGGGGGATGATAAACATCTGCCTATAAGAATGAGCACACGATTCTGTGCTTGAGAAATGTCTGTGTTCTTGCCAAAAGCTCCTTTTCTAACTTATTTCAACAAGCCGTGGGCTGGCACTTGCGCAATTAGTATGCAGAGATAACTGTCGCCGCTTAACATTTGCACTAGCAGCAGGTTTGGATTGTGGGCTTCTGCTCTGTGTCTGCCCCGCAAAGCATAGGCAGCTGCTGGGTGGTTTGTGGGGCAAGAGGAAAAAACAAGGTCACAGAACAGGTAAGAGTTAAATGCCAGCACTGGGGTTGACTAGGTGCCTTCATAACAAAAATTCTTTGGGGATCTTTGAATGTAAATGGGATAAAGATCAGCATTTGCTGATTTTTCAGGATTTTCAGCCACGGGCGAGTGGGTTCCTTGCTCAGCACTGCACGTTCTGGAGGAGGCTTCGAGACAATGACGTAATGGGATTCCTGAGCGCTGATAAACCTCCCCAGTTAGTGTTGCAACGTGCGACTCTGTTATTGCTGGTTGTAGTATTGTGTTCATTGGTTGGACTTTTTTTTTTTTTTTTAACAAATTCCTTTACGTTGCATAGAAACCTCGTGCTTAAAAGGCTATGTAGGAGACTTCTTAGTAGAAATGCTGGATACTCTTTACTTGAGCATTGATACTACTGATAACTGCCTTCAGAAACTCGCTAGGCAGGAAGTTTTTCTTTTGTTTGTCTAATTAGGTTTTCAGTTTGCTTTCCCTGTAATTCAGGGGGTTGTGAAAACTGTGACTCTAGCCAGGCAGGAATTTCACAAAACTGTTATTTTTACACAGCAGATTCTCCTGTGCTCTTTCTTGCTTATACTTGGAACTGCATTATTTTTAGATTGATTCTCAAACCTTATAGTAACACAGCATTTGTAAATTAAAATTCTTAGAGCAACAAGTATCTTTGTGGTGGAAAAGCTACGAGAGGTCATGGCTTTGATTGCAGATCGTGTGCTAAATTTTGGGTAATTTCACTTTTGTGTAATTGCCTTCTACTTCCCTGCCTTTATAGGTGCTGTCAGTATTGGGGGCTGCTGTCTCATTTAAAACCACGCAAGTGTAAGCAATTTTGCAGTGCTAGATGTTAGCATTCACAGACTTTTATTTCCAAATTACATAGTAATTTGGAAAAGACTAAAAGCAATATAATTGTATGTAAACAGTTGGGCAGAGCGAACTCTTCTTAAGGTAAAACGTTCTGGTTAGTTTGTGGGGTTCATTTGCTGTTTTCTTATAAATTCATGAGGAAAAAATGCTGATAAGTCATTGAACTTATTAAAATGTCTAGAAGTCTGCTTTGGAGATTTAGGTATTGGTTTGAAGATCTGCCCAGATATTTGGAAAGTTCTTTGGAGTGTATCAGTGAATTTTACTTTGTAAAAACAATTCCCAGCACAAATAAAAAATATGTTAAATTATAGTAGTACCCCCTTTGAGCCTTATCCTATTGTAAATATTATGGTATAGGTGTGTAGGTATTATTGCTGTTGAGTACAATCCCTAGAAGAGGCCCAACCTAAAAAATAAGCAAAGGTAACTGGTTTCAGGTGTCTGATTACAAGGACTGACCGACTGCCTGTAACTGGGAAGCACATTGTGATGAAACAGGGTGTGTGGACACCAGGTTTGCTCCCCTGGGCAAAGCCTCTTATTTGGAGCCTTATCACAGAGGTCATTCTGAATTCACAGTCATTAAAACATGGGATCAAGGCTAATCTTGTGTGTTTTTCTCCATCGTGAAAGAAGAAAAAGACTTTTTTCTTTCTTTTTGCTCCTCTTTCTTTTTGCTCCTCTTTCTTTTTGCTCCTCTTTCTTTTTGCTCCTCTTTCTTTTTGCTCCTCTTTCTTTTTGCTCCTCTTTCTTTTTGCTTTTTGCTTCTTTCTTCCTGTAGAGTAGAGTTTATGAATTTGAGTGTTTAACACCAGCTTTACTGTTTGTCTCATGTTGGTAGCTGCCTTTCAGATGTGGGTATTATACACAACCATGAGGGGAAGAAAGATCTACTAGTTAGTTTTTCTTAACAAGAAAAAAAAGTTTGTAGATTTGACAAAAATTGATAGTTTCAGGGGCAAGTGTAACTTTTTGAAGTGGGTTACATTTAGGGTACTTACGTTAATTACGATTTTATGGTGCTACCTAGGGAATAATCAGATGGAAATCCATTGTCTTAGAAATGTTACAAATGCAGAATAACAGGCAATGTCCCTGTCTAAAGGTAAGCAGAGATGGCAGTCGTGGTGCTGCAAGTCTGTAGGAAGTCCGATGCCTCTTGTATGTACTTGAAGAGTAAAATGTCTCCAATTATTTTATTCCAGTATTTTGATTTAGGTGTGCATTGCTATCAGGGTTTTGAACTGTTTGCATTACCCACTGTGTTTATTTCTGTCAGATTTTCCCGTGTTCTCCTAATTTTCTCTTCTTCAGCAAATGAACAGTTTGCAAGTCAGAGTTGACACTACCGAGGCTTCGATAAAGCTGACCTCTACATGGTCAGTGATAAATATGTGTAGGTGAAAGCAGTGGGATTGTTACTGAAATTGGGGGACCTTTACTCTGGTTTTGGAATGGAGAGTTTGACTTGCATGGAGCTGGTAAGAGACTATTTGGCACCATCCAAAACTTGTGATTTCATGTTCCTTCAGTACTGATGCGTGGGTGCTATGTAGTGCTCTGCTATCTCGTCAGCATTTTGGTCTGAAAGCTGCTTTGAGCGAGAAAACCTCTCCCGTGTTTGGGTGGCAGCTGTATGCTTACGGCTTAGGTTGTTCTTGAGCACAGACTAGAGAAAACCCACCTTTTCAGTGTTCATCTGCTACTCTTCATGAAATATAATAATGTCAAAGTAATTTGATTATGCAAATATCTTTTTGTCTAGTTTTCAGAGCTTGTGAGAAATTATCTCACAAGTCAGCCTTGTGAAGTCAATGTCTACGCCTGCTCATGGAGCACTGAATCACATGGCGACACCTTTTCTTTACTCCTGGAAGCAAAGTTGATTTTTATTCCTCTTATCTACTGAAGGAACTGACTTAACTGATAACACTTCTTTCTGTTTATTTGCATCCAGCAGGGCGTAAAACATAAAAAAATGGTACCTTTGTAGAAAACCACCTTCTGTGTGGTGAGTTGAACTCTGTTCATCACGCTGCATGTATCTTCTGGCAAGACAATGACTTCAAGAGCTGAATGCTTTGTGTACTTCCTTAAATAGTTACTTCTTTCAGTTAGGTGTGTATTTAACTGAACTTTTGCGGCAGAATGCGGTGATTCCAGAACAGATCTTAGCGGTGGTTTCTGGAAAGATGTTTGTAAGAGCTCTGAAGCTTTTGGTTATCAATCCGGCTGATACTGGCTTTCCCAAATGTCAGTGAAAGTCAATAGGGCTGGTTTTAAAGGAACAAGGGGGGTTGGGAAGAGATTGGCTTTCGGTAAGAAGCAGTGACAACAGAAGAATAACCCTTCCGGGGTGTGGGAGGGTACAATGCTGCAATTTTGAACAGAGAGGCTTTTTCAAGGTACAAGAGGGATTGCTGGTAAGTCCTTGCATCTCCCATGAAGTAACCGATGCTCTGTTTGATTCATTGCCTCAAGTAAGGATTCCTTACATCGAGCAGTGCATGGTTTTATTCGCTAAAATCCGTGTGAGAGCTGAGTTTTTGTTGGCTGCAGCAGCCAGGGTGAAGGCCCCGCCAGGCTGGTGGCGGGTGGGCTGGGGCGGCCTGGGGGCCGCGGCGGGCGGGCTCCGGCCTGTGGAAAGAAAGTCGCAGTTCCCTGATGTTACCATTGCTTAACGAATTACATGTTAATCCTCCATGTTTTTCTAGAGAATAAGTGTTTCCTGTCACCTCATCCCGGGGTCTTTTAGTTGAGAAAAGCAGCGTCTAGCCTGAAGTTTGTAGGCAGCGCAATGGTTTCCAAAGCGGGGAATACGGTTTTGTTACGTATGACACTCAGCTGTGTGCTGGAGACGATTTTAACTTGAATAATTTCAAATATAGGCACCACGTGCCATTGCTGGGATTTATTTATTGACTCTGGTGAGTCCAGAGCTCCCTGACAGCAGTGGGGGGAGGTCGGGGCGCCGGCCGGGCCGGGGCGCTGAGGGGGCCCGCGGTGGGGTGCAGTGTGCTGGTGGTTTAAACAAGCGCTCAGGAGCTGGCTTCGCTCTCGTCTCGTAGCCTGGTTTTTAAATATCTCCCCTGGAGAGAAGAGGGAATCCTTTAATAACTCTACCAGCTTTAGTGAAGTTGATGTGGCTTTCCTGAATTCCCATGTAACTTTTAGCAAAGGCCGGAAATGATGTTAAATAAATGGCTTTAATATAAGCCTCAGTTGAACAATTTTTGGAAAACTGGCATTGCATGATATAAAAAGTAATTGTTTTGCTGGATAATTGAAACGTGACTGTATTAGCTCGGGTTTGTGGTGCTGGGGTCCAGGCGTTGGTCTGGGCTGCCCAAGCTCGCAGCCTCTGCGGTGGTGCTGCAGTGGGACTGTCACCTGAAGAGCTGAAAATACGGATTACTACAGCTAAAGTAATAAACTGAGACTGTGTAGCTGGATGTACAGTGCGTGTTCTCAGTCGATGAGAATGTATATTATTCATTAGTAGTTAACATACAATTTGCCATTAACATAAACAGAGTTAATGACTGTAATACTGTGTAAAAATAAAATCAGTAATCATTTAGTATCTAATTTCAGATTCCTCTTCAGGTTTCATTTTTAGAGGATTATAGATTTATTATTCCTTGGCAAGTGCAAAAATTCAAATATGCAAATATTAAACCCTACTGTTAAAAAAGTATAAATTTCTGAAAGAAATTACTGAAAGAGTGATCAGGCCTCAGAACAGGCTGCCCAGGGAAGTGGTTGAGTCACCATCCCTGGAGGTATTTAAAAGACGTGTAGATGAGGCGCTTAGGGACATGGTTTAGTGGGCATGGTGGTGTTGGGTTGACGGTTGGACACGATGATCTTAGAGGTCTTTTCCAACCTTAATGATTCTATGATTCTATGAAGTATGGGTTGCAGGGAAGGAGGAGAATGTCTGTCTCCATCTCCTCTTTTCTTTAGGTCATATGAGATCACTTTACATACATGCATTCCTGCTTAAGTTCAGTTTGTAAATGCGAAAGCTCCCTTTTGTTGGAGGGAGTTTCCATACACCAACAAGGAAACAGAGAAATAATAGAAATCACCTGTTACTATTTTTTCATGGGAGCTTTCTGGTGTAAAACCTGCAATCCAGGATCAGTGCAGGGGGACCTTTCTGCCTGTACCCTACACCTCCTTGCTTCCTGAAGCCCTTCCGTTCACAGGAGGAGGAAGCTCTCCCAGCAGCAGGCACTGACTCAGTGTAGTGATGAGCATGGTCCATGCTTCTCCATGCATTGTTTTCTTGAACGCAAAACGAGGAGCCTCCCCACCCCTCGTTGCTGCAGGCATGTTTCTAGCACTGCCGCAGGCCTGCCCAGCTTTGAACACGTGGTTGCGTGATGTTTTAGTAGCAGCTCCAACACCGTACGAGATGTTTGCTCATAGCTTGGCAGACCGCAAGGCAGGTCTGCAGTGGCTGTAGCAAGTGGAGTGTCTGTATTTGGTAGAACATCAAGCTCTGGGTTTTAAGATGCTCATAATACAGTGGATAATTGACAGATGAGAGGTGGTGAGTGATGGATGAAGTGATGTTCTGCTTGGCTGGGGGAGAGGGTCTGGGGTGCTTGTGTGAGTCATAGAAATGTGTTAAAAATTAACTCATTAATTAATTAATGTTCCTTCTGTAGGTGTTGTGAGTGCTTAAGATGCTGTGGGAGGAGAGACCCAAGGCCTCGTACTGTTTGGCTTGGCCACCCAGAGAAGAGAGACCAGAGATACCGTCGCAATGTGATCAACAATCAGAAATACAACTTTTTTACATTTCTTCCTGGGGTAAGTGTGAAGAAAGTTGCTTTTCATCATCACACCCCAATGCTTTCCCCAGTTTCGGTGGTTTTGCAGTAGACAGGTGCAGAACCTGGAGCTGGAGGAAATAATTAATGTTTGGGTTGTGTTTCGTGGGCCTGCTGCAAAGGCTGTCTTAGCGCAGCAACAAACCAGACACGGATCTGTCCTGAGTGTCCAGGACTACTTTAAGACTGCCCTAAGTTAGCATTTAGACACTAGAGGATCATGCAAAAATGTTTCTGGTGGTTAGTTCAATAT
This sequence comes from Calonectris borealis, assembly GCF_964195595.1. Lineage (NCBI taxonomy): Eukaryota > Metazoa > Chordata > Aves > Procellariiformes > Procellariidae > Calonectris > Calonectris borealis. Next base: position 9,722,913 of record NC_134328.1, on the reverse strand, counting down.
GCGTAACTTCTGAACTCTGTTAATCTCCTCCCTCCTCTTTTTTTCTTTTTTTTTAGGTGTTGTTTAACCAGTTCAAATACTTCTTCAACCTTTATTTCTTGCTTTTGGCCTGCTCTCAATTTGTTGTTGAAATGAGGCTCGGCGCACTTTACACATACTGGGTTCCTCTGGTAGGTCATTTAAGGTTTATTTATTCAAGAAAGTTTCAGTGTTTGACAAAATTCCTTGTGCTGCCTTTTCTCTAGGATGTAAGTTTGCACCTTAAATCATTTTGTTAGCTTACTTCTTCAGGTCTGCTCTGTACACGTTGTAGTGTAGATGCCCGTTCTGGCCTTAAGCTTTATTTTGTAGAAGTTTGACAGGGATGTGAGAGGACTTTGCCCCCAACTTGTTCATCGTAACAGGCACAGAGCTCTCACCACTGGCCGCGGTGACTGCAAGGGCAGTGGCCTTCGTCGCTTCATTACTTACTTCGTGAGTAACATGAGAAAACGGATGGAGACCAGAGCAAATATATTTCCCTGGCAATGTGTGGTGTTCACACCTGCATCTGAACGTAGGCTGTGCTCATGGAGGGTCTGCACCATGGAGGGGTGTTGCACCCTCTCGAGGTGATCGCACAAGGGCCAGCGCTTGCAGGAGCCCAGACCAGCCTGGCAACTGCAGTGAAGGGCCGAAGAGCACCTTTCAAAAGTGACCTTAATGAGCAACCATATGCGCAATGATGGCAAATTATGCTCCCCTGCCAAACAGTTTGACCTGTGGCCTTGGGATAGGTCAACAGGCTGCTTCATAGTTTAACCACATTGGAAAAAACAAATGAAAAAACTGAGAAACACCACTTCACAAACCTCCCACATATAAAAATAAATCTATAGAGACATATTCACACTTGCTCAAGGTGCAGATACTCTTTCCTTCCTGTAAACTATTTGTCCTTTTCTTTTGATAGCCATGTGTTTCACCTGCGATCAAAGGAAATAAGTAATAATCAGTTTTGAAGCAGAAACTCCAGTGCTGTCAAACACAGAAAGAGGAATAGTTGCATAGAACCGGTTTCTTAAATCTCTAAAATGCACTGCATAAGCCAGTTACAACTGCTTAAATGCTTAAATATAGGTACCTATATATTTTTTCTTTTATCCCAGTAAAACTATTTTTTGTCTTTCTATGTGAATAACTTCTCTGCTGCATTTCAGCTCGTAGTATTGTAGAATAATTTTGGTTCAGAGGGATGTCTGGTCCAACTGTCTGCTCAAAGCTGTCTTTAAACTTAGGTTGGTTTAACTCATCTACCTGAGTTTTGAAAATCTCCAAGAATAGACATCCTTTTTACTTTAAAGACATGACACAAAACCAACAGAAAATTGATTAAAAAAGCACAGGGCTCTTTCTAAGACACTACTTGTGTACTGATTTGGGAAATGGTGGTGGTAAAAATTCGTGGCTCTATTGAGGGAGCTGAGGAGGGGCAAAGGAAATTTTTCCTGCCTTTTAGACTTTCAGTACAGTGAAATCCCCAGTAAAAGCCAGAAAGAAGTGAAGGGGCAGCTTTGGGACATTGCTGCTAAAATTCTGTTTGTATTAAAGCCTGGCTTTCGCTGAGTTCTCTCTTGAGTGTGTGCTGTGTTGTGTTTGCTGTATGAATCTAACGCTAGTTTCATAAGATCCTGTCCTATAAATAAAGTGTACATGCACACAGAGGATCTCTCTTTCTGGGTTTTGTATAGGCAGTTGTGACTTGTCTGTGCCAGGTGAGCAATTAGAATTGGGCATATGAACTGCCAGAAAGCAGGATAAGAAAGGTCTTTGTTCATTACTGGCTGCTAATATGAGTGTTGGGGATGGAATGACATATGAGATGACACAGTGAGTCGGCACATGTGGGAATATTTTGGGGCGATTATTTGAAGACTTTTCAAATAGCTGAAACATAAGTTGAAAATAACTGATGCTATTTTATTTTATTTTGGAAAGCATATAGGAATTTTTAGCTAAACGCACAAATGCAACTTGTAAATAGAAGAGAAATGTTCATTCTTTTCTTAATTTGTTGGTTATGGGAATGAGAGATCTTCCATGGTGGTGCAAAACAGATGGTTGTGGTCCTGAACACTGTGGGGTGAAACGCTTCTCTGAAAATACTGTATTAATGGCTTCTTACTTTCAATGTTTGTAAATATAGGATTGAATACAGGCATTTTTTTAAAAAGGAAATGCCCATCCTTGGGTCTCTTCATGTGTCTGCATTTTTAAATACTGCAGAAACATGCTACATTGCATTTCAAGACTGATATTAATTAATCTAGATTATGCATTTAGATGCATATGTACATACTAGAATTAGGGACTATTTAGTTTTATTATAGGATTGTGAGAGCTGGCAGGTGAAGTGTACCTCAGTATTTTAATAATTAAAAAAACTGCTCTCCTTCAGTCTTAGTAACTCTTAGGTCATTCTTCATCACGTTTCTTTGTTTAAAAAAATGTGAGAATTTGAATTGTTATTGTGTTTGGGTAGTGTTAGCAATGCTCCACAGCAAGACTTTTCTGAGGTGGCTGTGGAGTTCAGGTTCACAAGTTCTTTGTGCCTAGCTTAACACCTCATACACACAGTTTTTGGAGGTGTGTGCACAGCTGTTCTTTCAAAAAATGAAGTAACTTAAAGTTGGAAATTGCAACCCACTGGCAAAATCTTCTGTTTGGGTATTTACAGACATTTTCATGTGTCTTTCATGTAACCCTCGGTTTCTAACATCACCCTGCCCCCTTCTTAGTACATGGTTGCAATTTTCAAGACTACAGGTTGTAAAAAAGTCATTTTTCTTCTGTAACGGGTGAGGAGTGTTTTAACTGTTAGTGAGTCTGAGCTGAATGGTGCCTACCAAAAAAATGACTTCGTGGTGCCAGCCTCATAAAGAATTGTTTTGCATTAATTTAGTCCATTTTTTATAAAGCGAAGGATGTGATGTGGGTATTTTCCTCATGACAAGAGGAAATGGAATGACTGCTCATATCCACAGAAGAGTAGGACTGAAACCCTCATCAGACAGATATGTAATTATACTATGAGTAGTTCACATTAATATGTTTAGAGTGCTTATTTGTGTAGGTTGAGTGTGTGTATACATACAAATGAATACACACACATTATGTAAGTATAGATATCTGTGTATATATAAAAAAGGGGTCATACAAATTTCTGTATAGATTTCTGTATAAAGAAATCTCCCAGATTAGGTGAGCTACCTGGATGGCTCTGTGGTGGAGGGAGTACTGAGATTTGAGGGATTCTGTCTTACATTGGACTTTTGTGTAACCCCTCTCAGTCTTGGTTACTCACCTGTGAAGTGAGATGAAATATGTTATTTACACTCTTCAGATAAACTTTACAAAGATTTGCTTGGGAGGTAGTGGCAGAGCATCATGGTAAAGCTAAGAAACACAGCCATAATTTTTTAAGCGACAAGTCTGTTGTCAGTTTGCTCTTGGGAGTTCTGGACAGCAACACATAATATCCCTATAATGATTTAGTGAGAGAAAATAGAATAAGGAAATGCAGATTGTTGGTGCTGGTATTGATCAGTATTGCTCTTATTAGAGGCAGATGTGATTTTTCCTGACCTTTTCATCCATTCTGGTTTCCCCCCCATGCTCCTTTTAGGGATTTGTGCTTGCTGTTACCATCATCCGAGAGGCCACGGAGGAGATCAGATGTTACATGCGCGACAAGGAAGTGAACTCGCAGATCTACAGCAAGCTCACAGCGAGAGGTCGGCTCGGCGGCTCCAGCACGCCCGCTGCATCCTGGCGTGGCTGTGGCAGCGCCGGGAGTTGCAACTCAATCAAACGCTGCTGACAGTTGGAGAAGCAGAGTTCAAGGAATGGGGAGGGGGTTATGGGCTCGCAGGCATGTGGCTTCACAGCCACGCTGCTGCTCCTGCCGCGGCGGGGGCCTCAGGGGTCTGGGTGGCTTCTCGTGGATGGCTCCTCGCCAGGCTGCGGTGGATGCTGGGCTTTGCTGAGGGTTTCCTAGGGAGATGCACAGCTAATGCGAGAGGGGTGTGTGTTGATTGCTTCAGATAACTCCAGAGCATCATCTTGGCGACTGGAGGCATGGGGAGCGGGCAGCCAGTGCGTTTACACGCGCAGGAGCCTGCTTGGTGGGCTGGGAGTTCGCTGCAGCCGACACCAGGCAGGGGTAAACTTCCAAGCAGCTGATGTGGTATTTTTAAACCCTGCTTGCTCCTAACTCCAGTGTAGACCAAAAGTTCTTTCCCAATTATTGTCCCTTCTTGGTGGATTGGAGTCACCAAAGAAAATGAAACTGGATCTGAATTGCTCTAGGTTGTGGAGGTGGATGTTTCAGAAGGGAAATGTGTTTTCCTTCCTGCAAAGCTGTTTCGCAAGAGAAGTGCTCCATAATGTTGCATGGATGAGGGGAGGGACAGACAAATACAGCAAACAGCATAGCAGGAAGAAAACGGGAATGGAGCTGTAGTAGATGTGTGTTTGGGGTTTTTTTGTTTCTTTTTTCTTCTGATTTTGGTAATAGTGCATCTGTTTTCCCCCTGCATGTGTTTTTTGCTTGTTCACCCTGTCGGTAAGAGGGACAGATGTAAGAAGGATTCCTATGAGCTACCAATTAATATTCTTTAATGGAAACAACAAATGTGTGCTTAAAAAAGGGAGGAGGATCCACATAGGCAGATAATTTGCAAAAGCACTTTACTAGAAGAATTAAATCTAGGTCTGTAAAATTGATAGAAGGTGGTTATGCAGAGGTAGATTCAACTAATGAGGGTGAAGGTAGGCTGTGTTCTAGCGTCTGGGACTGGGGACCCTTTCAGCACGGGTACTGCAAATCATAGTTAAGTACAAGTACTCTGTGTACTGAAGGAGCTTGTGAGTGCATGTATTAAACTAAAGGTGACTTGCTTGACATACTGACATGTTCCTTCACTTATTGAACGTGCATTACCAGTTGAGTTTCATAGTTTTTTCTGGGTTGTACCAGACAGGGACTTACATCATGCAAGTCCTTTGCTAACTGTATGTTATCACTTCTTTTGTGTTAGCAGTGACTGATGTAGTTCCTCAATATTGGGAATATCTTCTCATGAGTTTTTTTGTATACATTATCTTTAGCCTCCTTCTCCAACTGTGAGGAGTTTGGAGACCTCATTTGTAAGTGAGCCCAGGCTGCAGCTTAGCTGTGTCTGATCCCTGGCTCTGGCCATTGTTTACAGCTGCGCCATACCTAACAAAGACATTTAAATTCTCGTTTGAAAAATCGAATGCTGCCTCACTATAGTTACTCCTAGTACCATGACAATCATGGTGAGGCCAGGGTTTTGTTTTTAAAAGGGGAATGAACTGAATTTAAGCAACTTCTTTTTTTTATTTCCAGGTTTTTTGTTATAAAAGTTTATACCCCTGAATTAAGATGCAGTGAACTAGATGTAATAAAAATATGCTGCTTTCAACACTTGCACTTTTAAGAATAAGGCTGCTTTTTAAATGTAATTGCTTAAGGCTGCATATATTTCACATGCCGAGAATTATGAGGCAACTCTGAAGTTGAGTTTCTGAATATTAAATCCCCTTTTAATAACGTGTTCTTACTACAACACTTAAAATGCTTGGCAACCAACAAAAGCCTCATCCAAGAGGGGTGTACTACATCTATTTAAAGATATAAAAGAGTTGCCTTCTGGATTCTATTCAATGATCTATAAGGGGCCTGACCTCTCCTTTAGTTCTTTTCATATTGCTATTACGTTTCCCATGAATGATTTCCCTCCCCCCAGTCCTTTAACTTCTCTAATTTTGTGAAAGAAACCAAGAAGGATTGGCAGCTGGGCACTAGCTGAAAATCTTAAGCCACTTTATTTAACATGAATTTGGTGCAGAAACAGGAATGAGACTCTGTAGCAGTATAGTTTAGAGTAGGAAGGATACCGAAAATTATTTATGATTGTCTCGTGATTTGGGGAGAAAAGTAATTTTCTGTCTCTCACTGAATCTCAGTACTCAAGTACTACTTTTCAGGAGACCTGAACATCTACTTTTCCACTGATTCAAACGTTAGCACCTCTGAGAATCACCTAGAAGCAGGGAAGTACCTTGTGAGGCCACCATGGCTGGGGGATGGAAGAGTGTTGGGTTTGTTTTATTGTATCTATTAGTACAGTTAGAAAAACTAGGCAAACTTTCAAGGAAGCTCTTCATCAGGTCAGAAGTAGAAGCAGCAAATATCGAAATAAGTTGAGAACAGTTGATCTTAACCATTAATTTTCAGTGTAGCTGACAAAACTCCAGGTAGGACTTGCCTTGGACTGTTTACAGGCTGTTTCATTTTTTTGTTGTTGTTGAATAGCACGGTTCATGCTTCAGGATATTGGCACAGCCCTGTGCTGAAAAGGGGCAGTGCAGAAGGGTACTGATGCACAAAAGCCCTCTGAAATGTTGCTACATAATTTTTTTAAAACTTCACAATAGTTTCACCTCTAAAACCAGTGTTTTGGGGGAGGGGGATTAGGTGAAGCTCGACATTGAGCACTGCTGTCTTGAAGATTGGCTATAATGGATCTAATGGAGCGCTGTAGCTTTCTACAAGCTATTTTTATTTCTCCTGAGTATTTGCACTAAGCTGCAGTTAGGGTGGCGGGAGAATAGTTTTTCCCATCTCCAACATTGGCCTCCCAGTGCAACCCCACGGATGTAAATACATAGTTAGGTCTGAATGAAATCAGGGAGACTTAAGCACATGCTTATATGCAGTTTTGAATAGGGATAGAAGTAAGCACAGATTTAAGTGCTTTCCCGAATTGGGATCCTCTTGTCCTCTTTGTGTGCTGTTCCTTGCGCCCTGTGCAGAGCCGCGGCCGCAGCGCGGCCGGGCACAGCTCCTGCTGCTGGCCGGGAGCTCTCCAGCTCCAGCACACCCACCAGCCTGGTCCCCCACCCCCGGGGGGTTATTTTGGATTTGCAGCTTTGCTCCTGTATGTGAAACTTTTTTCATGCACTCTTCTTGTTAAGCTTTTTAAGATTCACTAAGCTGCTTGCTTTGTAGAGAAAAAGCGAGAATCCTCTTTGGATCACATTTTACTTTGAATATGGTTGCAGAATTCCAGGGACTAATCTTTTTGGAGAGCAGTGTGAGGCAGAGTAGGTGGTAGTGTATTTTCTGTATTTTCCTTTATTTTACATAACATAAAAAAACCTCCACCCTGATCTAATGATATGATCCATTTATGTTCCAAAATGATGAAACCAAACTTCTGGAAAGCATTTTTTTTTTTAATAGAAAGCTCTCAATTTAAAGGACAGTTGTTTGGATTGTAATAAAAAATAATCAAATTTCAATCCCCCATTCATAAACCTACAAACTGCCTTGTGTTCAGAAGTCTGTGTGCTGACTTTCTGCTTGATAGAAAGCTAGAACTGTGCTTGCAAATTCTTGGTTTGTTTTTCTTCTCTCACAGCCCCCCTTCCCGGGTAACACTGCATAATAGAGAGAAACTCTACAGAAAGAAATGGGAAGAGACCTCCTACTGCGGGGTGCTACTTAAGATACAGATCATTGGCATTTACCAGCCATATAAAAACAATATTTTCCCAAACCCTCTGAGTCCTGCTCCACAGTTTATACACCATAAGGCTGCAAAAGCCAAAAGTTTGGTGTAGCACATCCAAACAACCCTTTTTTTTCAGATGCATTTGACTTGTTTTTAATAAACCTCTGGCTTCATCTTTAATGCCAAATTAAGTGTTTTGATCTGTACCTTAGTGAAGCTCTGCAGTTCTTTTGTGAAATCTTGACTTTAGTGCTCGCATGGTAGAAAAAGGCATCTCTTCTGGCTAATATATTTAGTACTTTAAATAATCTGCTTTATGGTACCTCCATCACGCTGCAGATTTGATGATAATTCCAAAGGCCATAGCTGAAGTTGGAACAAACTGTTTTGCATTTTATTGTGTTTACTTTTTTGTCTTAAAAAAAAAAAAAAGAATCAGGATACAGCAAAGAATGAAACAAATATCAATCAAATATTAAGAATTTATTCTTTTTTTAAAAAATAAGACATCAAGACTAGTTGCTTTTTTAAGTTGTGTTAATCACTGACTTGTATTCTGATTAACTTCTGAAAATATAAACTGGAAGCATTGTAAATGCTAAATAAAGCTATGTGTATTTAGAGTAAGCACTTATAGATGCATTTATAAAAGCAGTAATTTATTATTACAAAAATACTTTAATAGCAGAGCAATATTGGGAAATGAAGCAGTTGTGTTATTAGCTAGTTTCTTAAACGTGCGTGAGAAAACATCTAATGTTTAGGAGGTAGTTTCCCCACAGAAAGAAAAAGGAATTACAGAATTCCCAAGATCAAAATAAAACTAATTCAAGTAAGTTGCTTTATGGGAGTCCTGAGTCAAAGGAAACATCTGGTCCCGCGCCTTCTTAGCAGGACATATGGTACATACTGCAGAGATGTCATCCATGAGAGGCCATGAGTATGGCTGGAAAAGCAGAATTAGCTTTGCTACCTAAAAAGGGCATCTCATTTATACAGGAGTTATAAAAACATGTATTGGTTAGAAAGGTCCTCTCTTTCTTAAAACAGCTGAGGTGGGAGGGTTATTGAACAAAACAAATCTGCTCCAGCTGCTTTGATTTTTCTCGTATTGGAAAAATTTTAAAGCAGATGATGCTGTTCTCAGAATAATGATCCAAAAAGTCTTTTATGTGCATAATGGTAGGAAATCATCACGATGTAGCTTTGTCCAGGCATTAATTTTTCTTTTCCAGTGTGAATTTACATCATTAAGGAAAGTGCTGCAAAAATAAGTTTCCATTATTGAACCCTGCAGGTAGTGCTTCCTATACTGACAGTCACCAAATAAATCTGTGTGGTCTTTAAGAGAAATACCTAAAATATGGCTAAACAAATCCATCTCTCCTTCCAAGAGCTCTTTTGCACAATGGTTTAGGAATTGCTATGCCTGTGTGGGGAGAGCACACAGGTTTTTTTTCCTCCTTTGCACAGGAGAATATTCAAAAGCACTTTTTGTTGTTTCGTGAATAACCGTATTAAAAGGGGAGGAAGAGATGTTATCTGTCAGACCCTTTTAGTGTCATAGTACCTAACTTTGTATAGCCCATACAGGAGACTGCCAGGGATGCTTTTTTGGATCCTCTTGGAGTGCGGCTTTTCTTTTCAAGCCTCTGCGTAATGGACTCTTAATCCCCGGTATGCTTCCTGCCCCGGCAGAGATGTCTTTAGCCCAGCATTCGTTTTGTTTACCCTTTTTTTTTAACTAAAAATCTTGCAAGGCAAAACCCAGAATCTACGAAAGACCTACGAGATATTTGTGAAATGGGCCATGACTGCTTATAATTTGTAGGAATAATTACAGCATGTAAGGAAGTCTGCATTTATTAGCAGCAGTGATGAAGCATGTTGTTAAGCACACAGTGTGTCACCAAAGCAGCAGGCTGCCGGGAGCCCAGAATGGCTTTCATTGTTAATTTGGAGCAGAAACACTGAAGCATATCCTGAGAAGGATGCTAATGAAGGGACTGCCAGTAGGAAAATCCTAGTGACCTTTGTGCTTTGTGCTAATTTCTATTCCCCCTCCCTTCCCCCTTCTCCTTTCCTCCTGAGCTGCTATCTGGCCAGTTAGCCCATGAATTTCGAGGTACAGTAGGAGTGTTGTCTGTGCTGGGGTGAGCTCCACGTGCCTCCCCCACTTCCACTCAAATCACAGTAGATTAAAGAGGCTTTTGTTGAAATATAACAGACAGACACATAGAGGCAGGGTTCAAATTAACTGATTATAAATCACTAGTTAGTCTGAGAAGCCAAATCTAGAGCTGGCTAATGATTTGAAATTACTAGCCAATTGTTAAATTAATCCCCTGTTTTAAAGCAACTGGGAAATGTTTGACAGCTGCAAAGAAATAAATATTTACACGTTTTCTGTAGGACCTGCGCTCTGCAGGGCTTGTTCAGGCTGTGTCGGCCGAGAGGCAAAGGAGAGGTGGTAGAGCTGAGCCAGATACAAGAGCTGCGGCATGGAAGGAAATGAGCCTGGTTTTTAAGATGGGCCCATTTCACTTATGGCTTCCAAGTCCTGGCTTGAGAGTTGAGCTTAAATTTTAACCACCTGGAGAAGAGGAGTCAGAAGTTGATGGTTCCCTATTGTAATTTTTCTGTTCTTGCTCTGTTGTCTGTCTGACGCCAAAAGTATTTTCAAATTCCTGGGTTAAGCGGTATGAAAAAAAGTTTAAGGGCTTCTTTCAGAGTTGTCACTAGAGAGTGACCAGGGGGGTTTCTGCGTCCAGGGCTGAGGTCTGAGCTGTTAGACAAGAAGCTTTCAGCCCTTTTCACAGATTGAAACCTACTGCTTTACCCAGTGGGAGCATTGGGCTTGGTAATTCTTTACAGGGCAGCATTGCCTAATTCTTGTGATAGAAACGTTACCCGTTTTCTCCAGAATAGTGAATTGGAAGGAAGGGAGGTAAGGAGCATTGCACAGCACTCACAGACCCTCTCCTGCTGCTGCTCTAATGCACTGATATCTTTCCTTTGCAGGGACTGTGAAGGTGAAGAGCTCTAATATACAAGTGGGTGACCTCATCATTGTTGAAAAGGTTAGCCTTTATGTGTATCTTTTCTTTGTAAAGTACTTTTTTTGCAAGACCATAGAAAATGAGATATTTTGAAGTCACATTTTGTTTTACGATAGGCTCAGAATATCAAGTGTTGAACACTAGTTACATTATTTAGTTGCTTTTCAGGGTTTCTCCCTCTCCCCCCGCCTCCTTTTTCACACACACTGTACATGCAGCTATGTCCTCTAAAACTATTAGTCTGAAAATATTCAGTACAAAAAAAAAGAAAAATGGTAGCTGTAGACTCCAGGTACATGCTTTCTTCTAGCATGGGATTTCTTGAAAGGAAATCAACATTAGTTTAAAATTTCTTCATACTTCTAGAGTTACTCACTAGCTCTTTTGTAAACCTAGCTGTTGGTCAGTCCAGTCAGTGGGAGCTGGCACCAGTTATTATTCTGCACTTGGAATTCTGCAGGGAAGCGAGTTTAGGATTCAAAGCAAAATGAATACCAAGCTTCAGTTTGACAAAGAAATCCTCTTTCTCCTCCATACCCGCTTTGCTTGTCACGGTGGGGCTGTGGAAGGCGGTTGCACACGCGTGCAGGGGTGTATGCACAATAATGGCCTTTCTTCTCCTAACAGAACCAGCGGGTCCCTGCTGACATGATCTTCCTGAGGACGTCGGAGAAGAATGGTAAACATCTGGAACCAATTGTCAAAATAGCCATTAACCTTTCACTGGTTGTTTAGAGAAAATTATCTTTTGGAAATGTGAAAGAAATAGATAATAGTAAAATTTTAGAGAGACAGAGAATTCAAATGCTTTTATGGACCACCACTTCTCAGGATGTTATACTCTGTTTTTGTTTGCTAATCAAAGAACGTAGGTAGTTGAAGCCAGGGTAAATGAATCAGGTTGCACAATGGTTTGCATTATAGATGTAAATCATTTTACTTGCCGTTCAGGTTTGTTTTGTTAAGTGTGGGATAAGGAAATGTTTGATCAGAAGCATTAAAAAACATAAAGACTAATGACAACATTTCAAATGTCTTAAAGATACAGTGCAGAGTCTCACTGTATTCTGGACTAGTGGCAGGAAATGAATGTGTGATGCAAGAATATCGTTCTTACGTTATTAACAAATGTTACTTGAAATCAGATACTGTTTCCAAAGACAGAAGTATGTCCTAAATATATAGCTCATTTCATGAGCTATAGGCGTAGCTAAGACAGATCTGGAAAGAGCACTGACTGGTGTTGAAAATCCACAGGGTCTTGCTTCCTTCGCACTGACCAGCTGGATGGTGAGACAGACTGGAAATTGCGGCTGCCTGTTACCTGCACTCAGAGACTGCCAACTGCTTCTGTAAGCTGCCTTCGTACAAAATACTCTACTTGGTAAACACGTGTTATCTGTTTTACCTGAAAAACATTCAGGTGCTTCACTTAATGGGCTGTTTTGAGAAACAGGTTAATGCAGCATTGTGCTGCACAGGGCTCAGTGCATGTTACAGATTAGCATTGGAAGAAAGAATATAAGGGTAAGCCGGCTCTTCCCAAGCTCCAGGCAAGATTTCAGGTAAGGTGAAGCTAGGTGCCGCATGGCTGTCACCGCAAAGCTGTGCAGATAGGCACTGGGGTTGGCAGCTAGAGAATGACCTTGCAGCAGGAGGTGGCTAATGGTAGGATGTTCTTATTTTCTTTTTCTTCTCCAGAGACCATTGCAGTAACTTACTGCAGGATAGGTCTTGTTGAAGGATAGGTATTCTTGTCGTGGTACTTCTCAAATGCTCCCTTTCATTCCTTGCACTGCAGTATGTTCAGAGGCACAATTCATGCATTTTCATGAAATGGCTTCAAAGGCAGTTAAGTTTTCGTTGCTTGCCTTTATGAAAGGAGGAGTGTCACCATGGAAGCTCCACTGTATGATCTGAAATAAGCATATAACCTCCATCAAACGTGCTGTTTCCCAAAATCTCTAGCTAAAGTAGTTTGTGTGTTTTTTTTTTTTTAAAAAAAAGGGGGGGGGGGGCAGGGGGTGGAATCTAAGTACCTGTTTTATTGATGTTCTATCTGTAAAAAGTGCAAGAAGTTTATTTTATACAAAGACTTTGAAGCAAGGCATTCTCTCCATGGAGTGAATAGTTTATGCATGTGTAGGAGTCACTGCCAACTGAAAAACACTGCAGAATTGGCATATCTTCTTGTCACCACAGAACTGTTCCTAGTGACACTAGCATCTTAAACTAAATATTGAGTGATAGGATGTTCCTTGGTTGTCTTGGAAGACTAGTCCAAACCTTCTTTGCTACTAAGTAATAAGTGTCTTAGGCTGTCTTGGTTATTCAGGCTGAAATTTCTTTCATGGGGCACCGACATCTAAGTAACTCCCAGGAGTCTCTCAGATATCAGTTCAAGAAATACTCTTCAGTGAAGCTGGTACAATTGTATTTTCTCTTAGACAGTTGGACTCCAATAAGTAATATAATGTAGTAATTATCTTAACTTGATAAGTAACTCTTGCTCAAAGTATTTTGGTAGAAACATTTGTACGTTATTAAAATGTTGTTGTCTAATTGTCTGCCAAAACATGTCTGTTTTATAGGACCTACTGCAAATCCGATCCTATGTATATGCAGAAGAACCCAATATTGATATACATAATTTTGTGGGGACCTTCACAAGGGTGAGTCTTGTTGACATATGCTTGAAATCATATATGTAGTGTTTGCTGTGCAAACCTGCTGAATGCTACCAGGATGCCAGAGTTTTTCAGGAGAAACATTGAAGTCTCTCTTGCCATTCCTTGTCTCTTCTTTTTCTTTCTTCTCCTTCTTCTTTTTCTTTCTTCTCCTTCTTCTTTTTCTTTCTTCTCCTTCTTCTTTTTCTTTCTTCTCCTTCTTCTTTTTCTTTCTTCTCCTTCTTCTTTTTCTTTCTTCTCCTTCTTCTTTTTCTTTCTTCTCCTTCTTCTTTTTCTTTCTTCATAAAATCCATGAAATAAATCTGAAACAACAATATGGTTATTGAAGGTTTGACTTGGAGACAATGTCATAGGCTGTTTGGGATTAAGGACCTTACTCTGAAGGTATTAGACCTGAACATTCGGATGGAGATTGTAGTTATATGTTCATGGTGCCTGTTCAGAAGGAAATCTGGACTACCATGGACTCTGTAGGATTAAAATCCTTTAATTGTGGGAAGATAGGGGATTTTAGCTAGATCAGGCAAGAGCAGTCTTAATTCGGAGTCAGTTGGTTTTTTGCCTTCAATTGCATGCAACCTATGTGAACTCAGTTATATCTGCCCCCTATTTCAGAGGGCAGCAGCTCGGAGCCACTGTGAAATATCACCATTAAAAATACATATCTTTTGACTTGTTGGGAAGACACATTGCTCACTTGGGGCAAAAGGTTGGGTTTTTTCCCTCTCAGTGGGATTATGAACATTTTGAGGGATTCATCAAATACCTTTGGGGAGCTTTCAGAGGACAAATGGGTTTGTAACAAATAGGAGACAGTTACAGCTTTTTAGAAGTTGTTTGCTGGTATTTTAGTTCGAAATTGTAGGTTTTACCCTTTTATGGGGCACGGTTTGATCTGGTTTAATAGTGCTGGCATGGAAGAGGAATTTGAGCGGCTTGGGGAGGCAGTTCCTGCATAAAACCTACACAAACATTAATTTACTTTCTCATCCAGAGGTACAATTGTGTAGAATTAATCTTTTGGTGCCTAAGAGGAATAGCACTTTCTTGTAACTGTTGTCTGGTGTGTATCAGACAACTTTCCAGGCATCACTGAGCAGTCCAAACAGGTTCTCAGTGAGACCTTACAGTAGCAAGAGAAATGCTATTAATCTGCATGAGCCAAGTGAGGGAACACTTTCCTGTAGTCCCTGGAGATCTGCTGACAAATCCCTTTCTCATTTATGATTCCCAGGGGCCTTCAGCAGGCAGAGGTATCTTAATAGATTCCCGCCCCCCCGCCTTCTGTTCCACTGAAACAAAGTGCTCATGTTTTTAACCCAACCAGAGATTTACCTGGGTTTATGAAAATTCTCCATCCTATCAAGAAGCCCTCTACCAACTCTCCCAGCATCCCTTTCCAAACAAGGAGATCCAGTCAGTCTATGTGACTCTTGTCATTAATGCAAAAGACCAGTGGGTGACAAGTTTGTTTATTTTTCTTTTTATTCTGTTGTAGGAGGACAGTGACCCTCCAGTAAATGAAAGTTTAAGCATAGAAAACACCCTATGGGCCAGCACAGTGATTGCATCAGGTAAGATGGAGGCACGTGTAAATTTTTTTTTAAGGGAATATGTTAACAATTTTTAAAGGTCTTTTTGTAATGGAATAATAATCTCTGTCAGTTGGAGAAATTAGCAGTTGGAATGAGGTTTCCCACTTGTCCTAACACCTCTGGGGAGCTGAGCTGACATCTAATTGCCTCTTGGACATTCCTAGATGAGAAAGAATTGGAGTGGCCTTTGGGCACTTCTTTAGCATCTAGGACCAGAATAGCACTTAATTGCTCTCCACATTGACATCCTAATCTGTAACAGAAATGGTGTCAAATAGATTCTGGTAACAGAAGCTAAGATGAAAGATTTCCAGGTAAGTGCTTCCATTGAGTTCGTCTTATATACTTTTAAAAAGGAAAAAAAGAAATTCTTTGACACATTTTGGCCTATATATACGATAAGCTGCCAAGGCCTGAGATTAATCAATGCCCTTTTGTAGAGGCTTGTCAAAGTAAAAGCCTTGTTTCTCTCCTGTCCAGCGCGCTTGCAAAGTTTGCAGGGCGATAGCTGGAGGAGAGTGAAATTCTGTAGTACAGTTCTGGCATTAAAATTGTTGAATGGAGACACTTGACAGTGCGGTACCAAGGTGTACATGGAATTAATAATAATAGGAAGGAACGTGAACTTCAAAAGACTTTTTTGAAGCACTGAAAAGATTTTAATTTGCTCTTTTAAAAGCAGAAAACAGTGAATAAATTTTATTGCTGTATGTTTCTATCTAATCCTGCTCTGACTCTTCTTTGAAATGAATTACAGTGTTGTCACAGGGCTGTGACCAAAGGATTGTAAAAAAAAAAATAGTTGTCCAAATACAATTTAATCAAGGTCCAAATAAAATTTAATCAAGTAAATTACGTTTATAGATTAGTAATTGCCATGCAGTAGGTAACCTACCTTCCTCACCTCTGAGTGTAGACACATGTAGTCAGCCTGGCAGCTTCAAATACCCATCAGGCTGCTTAATGCATGAGTCTCAGCTCATCCTGCTTTTGAACAAAACAGATGGAGAAATGGAAAGCCATTTTTCTTGTGATTCTGTCCTGTATGGCTCCTCTCCCCACAGCCCCCCCTTTCCCAGGGGGCTTTCTTGCCTCTTGTATCGAAGCTTTAATTTGTACCAGCTCTTGAACGATTGCAGATCTCACACTGCTGTGGCTAAGCCTAACACGGGGCGGGGGGTTGCAGTGAATAGTCGTACTGAAGTCAGAGGGGAATGCTCTCCTATCCTCAGCACGCTCACAGCCAGCTGAGGGTAAAAGCTCTTCTGCTGCTGTACGCTCAGCTGCATGTAGTGTACACGTGGGTGCAGACATTTTTCCCCAAAGGAGGGCACAGCGCACACTCTGCTGCACCTGGTTTCTACTTCAGTGCTGTTCAGAAGTCCCGGGTGGTCTTGGTGTCTGTATCAAGGCATGCAATGATCTCCTCTCTGCCCAAATGAAGTTACTGTTTGAATCTAATCCTCCTTTCTGAATAAGTTATTTGTAGATAGACATCTTTGTGAGTTCAGTTAATAGGAATAACATTTGCAAATATGTTCATCATTTCAAATGGTTTATGCAGTTGAGTCTGTTTTGAATGGCCATAAAACAACTAGAAACACTCTTTTTATACATACCAGTGTGCCTTCAAGCTGTTTTCTAGTCCTGGCAGGTTTTTCCTCTCATTTTGACTGACTTGATCAATATAATACTCAGTTTTGTTTCTCCTATGGTAAAAGTAAATAGCATGTTGTGGGTTATTTCTGTTAGGAAAAAATGTGGATATTATTCTTCTTCTTCTGTAAGTGAAAGCTGTCAGGTTGTGGTGATGCCATCTCACTGGGGCAGCCTTTGCTCGTAAGACAAAGCAGAGCTATGTGGCTTTCTCCATCTGCTGTAGTAGGAATGGGTCTGACTCTGACTGTTAGCAGTTGATTTGGAGTAGCTGTGCCATCTGCTGATTTGAGTTGTGATGATCTTACCTCCACCTGCCATCTGGCTCCAGTGATTTGTTGTTGGGTTTTGTTTTTTTTTTTAAAGGAATGTTTCCCAGCATATTTTTAGAAACCACCGCTTTTGAATCAGTCGTATTTAAAAATAATTCACTTGCAGCTTGTTAAAACTTTGATCATTAATGGGAGCAGGGGAATAGCAGAGTATAAAATGGCAAGGTATTTGCCAAAAAAAGCAGTGCTTTTTTTTCCAGTGTTGTTTTTCTCCGTTTTTACAGACCCCTAAAATTTTCTAGTAAAAAATTAGACTTCAGCAATAGCAGCTTTTAAATTCTTGATGGTAGATAGCTTTTTCTTTATGGCTTTTTGCAAAGTCTTTACGAGGAATCTGTAGAAACCCAGTAATTTATGGTGCTAAACTGTATTATGTTTCTGCAAGACTAAAAGGGAGAACTTTGTTGCTGTCAGCTCTTTAGCAACTGTGGGACATAGCATTAAAATACTGATAGGCTCCCAGCAACTCCATCTGTTACAGTAAGATAGCAGTTGGTATGATTCGCCTTTCAGTGGGAACAGCAATTAGACAAATACTTGAAGTAAACTGTAGATTTTAAAATAAGGTAATTCTGTCTTTGAAAGCTGTTGGAATTCATTGATTTACTCTGATTGTGGCAACCTTCACCAATAAAGAAGAACCGTAGCCCAGAGCACTGATTTAATTTTGACACACAGTGAAGGACCACTATCTGGTGTAAGGCAAACTTACCCACACCTAAGTGGGATTCAAAGTGGTGGAAGGAAAACCAATAAATGCTCCATCCTTAGCAGCTTTTATTTATAGTGGGGAGAGACAACTGACGTCAAAAGGGGGACAGGGAAAGTCAAGAGAGCAAAGCAGGGGACTTCTTTTTCCATGCACATTAGTTGATGCAGTCTGTGATGCTGCATCAAGTCCAACCATATGGGCAGTGTGGTTGAAGACTTACTGACTTTTTGTAGGATGTCTTCTGTTCAAAGTCTGTGTTTTCATAGGTTTTATATTTCAGGTACCAGCTTTTTTTTATTTCTGGTTGCTATTACTTCTGAAATTAACCTGCTAAAAATCCTTTCCAACTGTCAAGCCTTTGGATCCAGCAAGTATTTTTGTAGAGAAAACAGAGGTTGTTTTTCTTTGGCTGATGTATTCTCTGTTTTGTTTAGGTACTGTTGTGGGAGTTGTCCTCTACACTGGAAGGGAACTGCGCAGTGTGATGAATACTTCAAACCCAAGAAGTAAGGTATGGTAAGGAAACAGGCTTATAATAAATAAAAAGGGGCAGAAGTTTATAATTTTTTAAAGAAAATCCTTCCAAATGCTATACATACACACTATAGGGACAACCCCATAGGAATAATGATTCATATCTTCCAGCCTATGATTCAAGATAGCTACCATAGCAGAACCTATTTCTCTTTATTTTTTTGATCCTGTTATACCTGTGTCTTGTCACTTTTTTAAGATTGGTAAAATCATTGTTTTATATGGTAATAATGAGATGGTCCCAGCTGGAATAGGAAAGCTTCTTTTGCTGCATTGTTCTATTACAGCAAAGCTAAGATAAGGTGCAGGGATGTTTATATAGTCTGCAGCTTTTGGCAGCATGAGTCCTCTCACACCTCTTCATGCATTGCTTAGCTTCCAAAGGGTGGAAGTCTTATTTAGTAAGCTGGCAACAATATTGCTTATAAATTTAAATACATTTGTAGTGTTTTAAAAGAGAAGAAATTGACTAGTGGAGAATGGCTTTTCAGGTATGGCAGTTTATTCCCTTTGTGAATATTACATTGAGCTAACGTCTTCTCTTGTGTGTTTGAAATGTCTTTATTTTATTTCTTTAGATTGGTCTTTTTGATTTGGAAGTGAACTGTCTTACCAAGATCCTGTTTGGGGCTCTTGTGGTGGTCTCACTTGTCATGGTGGCCCTTCAGCACTTTGCTGGCCGTTGGTATCTTCAGATCATAAGATTTCTCCTTCTGTTCTCAAACATCATTCCCATTAGGTAAGACGATTGCTAATTCTTCCCAGCAAAATACTGTTTCCTTTGCATCTTCCTCCATGCTTCTAGTATGAACAAGCATGTAAACTCTTATCTATTCCTCATTTGACAAGTAAGCAAACTAGAAATAGAAATCAAATTACTGATCAAATGTAAGAGTTGCTTTGTTGTTTCTGCTGAATTTGTTTAGCATATTCACCTGTTCGCTGACTCTAACTCAGGCTGTGGATTAGTCATTTAAGGCCACTTCTCTCAGTGTTCGGGCTGCCTAGTTACTTTGATAAGAGCAGAGCAAAAAATGGAAAAGGAGAGATATTTATACAGCATGTAGTGTAATAGGACCCAATTGCCTTTTAGAGGGGACTGAAACTTTAATATTTAATTGCACTATATTAATAAGTAGATTGTTACTTTCAGTGTAGGTCTGGGATTCATTTCAGTTCCATTTTTAACCTGCTGTCTGTGTATCAATCACGCTGTCCTTACTTGTCTGTGTCCATCTTCCCCTCAAATTATATCTGTTCTTCTCAACGTAATTTTATCATCTATCTTTGAATTACATAGCAGAATTACAGACTGTGCAGCAATGCACAGTCCTTCTCCTCATTTGCCACCTGACCACTGACTTTGAATATACTTCTCCCAAAACACCCTCTTTGGCAGCTCAAATTCAGGGTGGAAGACGCGTTCTTTCATGGCATTGTGGCAGTTCACAATGATTTTTTTCAAAGTTTAACTGGAGATACATTTTCTTTTTCCCCTTCCTCCTGCATAGTTTACGTGTGAATCTGGACATGGGGAAAATTGTCTACAGCTGGGTGATCCGCAGAGATTCTAAAATCCCTGGGACTGTGGTTCGGTCCAGCACTATTCCTGAGCAGCTGGGGAGGATATCCTATTTGCTTACAGACAAAACAGGTATCTGTGTAAGAAAATACAGCTTTGAGTCATGGTGTGTTGTTGTTTGGATTTTGTTACATTTTTGGCCAGCCAGAGAGTATAATGTAAGATTTCTTTGGACTAGAAGAAATATGCATTTCCTGTCACTTTGACAATATGATTTATTGAAAAATAATTTTGAAAAGTTTTTGAAAAAAAATTTTGCATTTTTTTGTTCTGAACGCACTATAAGAAAGATAGGACAGGAATATTATGCTACTTCAAAGAATACGTAAAGTGTGCTATTAAACCAAAAGCTGAGGGTAAAAATAAAATTAAAAGCAACTTCTTAGTTAGTTTTCAAAGCCAGATGAAGATCACTTACACATGTAGGCAGAAACGTACCATCAGTCTGTCTACTGTGGTCCTTACACTTTTAAAGTTGAGCTTGAATTCAGAAGACCTAAGCTGTAATGAAAAGGTTGGTCTGACATAAAATCCTGGTCCCATTGAAGTTGTTTCCAGAAGTTTTCTTTGGTTCCAGCAGGACCAGAGTTATGCCTGCGGCTCTTGGCATTGTCTTTGGGGTAATCTCATTCTTATTTACTGGTACAGTGATGTGTACCTCTACTTCCCAGGAGAATTAGCCCTCAGGTTTGTTAATATTGTCTTTTTTGCTGGCCTCAGCCTGTGCTGAGAGCCTGGTGCAGTGACTGATTCAGCTTCTGTCCCAGTTTCTCTTGAATTTGGTGTACAGCAAGGATTGGAATGTGTGCTGTTGGTTCCCACTCCATGTCCAGTGCTGCTTCTGTTACAGGAACTCTTACGCAGAACGAGATGGTCTTCAAGCGACTTCACCTAGGAACGGTAGCTTACGGGCTGGACTCCATGGATGAAGTGCAGAGCCACATATTCAGTATATACACGCAGGTAGAAATAAATTCCATTACTTAACTCTTTGTTCACAAAACAGTTTTCTGTATCACTGGGCTAATGGTAAATTAATATGGCAGGGATCTGCCTATTAACTATTACTTTTTTGGAAAAGTCTGAAGGTCATTGGATGCTTAATACATAAATATTATCATGATTGTTTATTACATTCGTAGATTGTTTCACATCCACCAGTCTTTAACTGCCACAGCACGTGCACAGATCTGTAAGTGTATGGGAGTGTATGTGCCTGTGTCTTGCTACCGAGGTCTGATTGTAAAATAGCATACTTTTATTTAGATATTCACTTATAGCAACCACGGCGTTTTCTTCATTGAAAAATTGGCGCTGGGTAATATTTAATGGATTAAGTTGGTGTTTGAAATGCTGTGTACTGTGTACAATAATAAAGGAAGAGGAACCATAGGTACTTAGTACACAGAGAACAGTGTGCCAGTATCACTGCTTTAGGCCTGATGGCTAAAAAAGAAAATGGTAAAAGTGGGATACTTTCACTAATGCACCAATGATTTTATATGGTGCATAACTGACATCTGCTTTGAGAAATATCTACAGCTAAAGAAGGCAGCAAAGTTAACATGTAAAGTATAGAACAGGAAAATCCTGTTTTGGGAAGTCTCTCCCTTGCATTCCTCTTTCAGTATCACTGGGTGAGCCAGCATCTAAAAAGCCTTCATCTCTATTCTTAGACTTTTATTTCAGTTTTGTATGATAACCAGGTAATGCCATGTGACTTGTCTGGGTCAGCAAACTGTATTCC
This sequence comes from Calonectris borealis, assembly GCF_964195595.1. Lineage (NCBI taxonomy): Eukaryota > Metazoa > Chordata > Aves > Procellariiformes > Procellariidae > Calonectris > Calonectris borealis. Next base: position 9,701,429 of record NC_134328.1, on the reverse strand, counting down.
TTAGCAGACAAGATGCTTATCAATTGAAATTTCATATAGATACACACACTTTCTTCTTAAACAAGGGATGAGGTTTTACTTAAGAATATTACTACCTTTTAAAAAAAAACAAAAACAAACAGCTATCAGTGGCTGATGTTCCAGCCACTGGTACTCATAAAAGACTTAAGAATTGTCACTAATTAGGTAATCATGGAAGCATTATTTTTCATTTTCTGTTAATAACTGTTCTTTCAGGTGCAGCTAGAAGTTTTTTGTGACTTACTGACAAGTAGCTTTTTTCTTTTGCAAAATGTGATTCCACAGACACAATCTGCAGATGTTAGTGATGAGTTCCTACTCCTGTGTCATATGTCAAGCATTTTCATTTCTCAATAGTTGTGGAATTGCTTCATTCCTACAGAAACCGCAGAAGTCGTTTTCAAAGTGCCTGTGCTTTTCCTTGGGCGTGCACACCCAATGGAGTAAACTGGGTTTTTCATGTCACATTGTTTTTGCTTTGCTTGAGAGATTTTTAGACTGAAATGCACTTTCTATACCCCCCCCCAAAGTGAAACATGAAGCCAGCATTCTTGCCTGGAAAAAGGCACTATGTACTTACTGTAAATAGGATTTTTATTTTGGGGTTTTGTTCATGGTGGTAAAGATGCACAGCAGGTCTCCTTGACCTCAGTGATCTGTTTGGTGGCATAGCTTTTCCCTAGGCAGACTGTCAGGCTACAGTGTGCTTTTAACTAAGCATATGATAGTTGATAAATACTGGTATTTTGAGTAATTATCTTTTTCACTGGCATGTGTCTCAGGTAACTTGTAACTCCTAGCTATCTCTCTCTTTCCCTCCTCTGCTTTCCCAGCCTTCTTAGCATTTGGTTCTTCTCTTGGTGTTGAGACCCTTAAATGACTGAACTGTACTTTTTTAAAAAAAAAAACAAAAGCAAAAACAAAACAAAAAAAACAGAAAAACAACCAAACCCAAAAAAACAGACTTCAGATCTATTAGCCCTCATTTTATACACAATCTCCAGAGAAGACTTGACTACGGGTTAATTATTTGCCAAAGTATTCAATATTTGTCAAGAACCCTTTGGTGACTGTGACTAGTTCAGTATTTGACTAGTGCTATATGTCAATCTAAATGCACCTCAGCTGAGGGTTTGCTGTTGTTTGATTTGGTTAAAGCCTGTTGCAACAGTGCTGATGAGCAGCAGTATTAAGTTTGAAGATCTTATGTGTCCTAATCACTAGAGTGTGGAAAATAGCATGTGGAATTACACTGGTAAAGGATACGTCTCATAAAACGTTTATCATTACCAAGTGAGATTCCTTATAATGAGAAGCATTTGCTGGCAATGATTCATTTTGAACTGTAGTTCTTATTCTTTGCTCTTATTTTTACCATGTTGTGGCCTTTGACCTGGAAGTGAAACTTTTGTCCTCTTGACACTAAAGGTTAACAGAGCAGGAAACTAGATCACTGTGTGTCCCTTCTTCAACCAGGATAATTTAGTAATTGTGCAATTATCTGAAGACTCCCATTCTGATACTAAAAATAGTATTAAAAATTAAATGAATGTAATTAAGATTTTCTAGGTCCATACGAGTCATCTGTTTTCTGTTTTCAGCAATTATATTCTTTTGCACATGAAACCCAATTGACTCCAAATTTTCAGAGCCACTGGTCTTTTGTGGGGCAAAAAGTGATTTCACTGAGTCTTCTGACTTTAGTCTTTCACCAGTCAGTGTTTGGTGGATCTGCAATAACAGGGTCTTTTTCTCAGTGTACTGTTCCAAAAACTTAGGTAAATCTTTTGGGGCACTTCACGCCACCAGTAACAATGATAAAGAAGTTGCATTACACTGGGGTGTGTTCCCAGTGATGGTCTGAGTTAGGGTGTATGAAGTGTGTTTCATTCCTGGGGGCATAAGAGTCTGCACAGCTGCTACATATGTGGTCTTCACTGAATAAAAAACTTAATTTAAACATTTTTTTTTCTGCAATAAGACTGTATTCTGCTTTCCTTTTTTATAAGCAATCTCAGGACCCACCTGCTGTGAAGGGCCTTACCTTAGCTACCAAGGTGCGTAAAACCATGAGCAGCCGAGTGCACGAGGCGGTGAAGGCAATCGCACTGTGCCACAACGTGACACCAGTGTACGAGTCCAACGGGGTGACAGACCAGGCTGAAGCCGAGAGACACTATGAAGACTCCTGCAGGGTGTACCAGGCCTCCAGTCCTGATGAGGTCAGTATCTGTTTGGGTGTATGAAAATATACATATGACCTTGCTTGTTGCTGGAAAAAAAAATATTTGGTGAAAGTATTCCAGTCTAGTGAAGGGGATAATATTTTAATGCATTTATTGCACTGATAACCCGTGAATAGACCATAAGTGCCCTCTCAGCTGATGTACTTCAGCCAAATCTGCCTCTCTGCCTGAAGCTACAGAGCTACATGGTGACTAGTATCTGGCTGTTGCATCAGCCTCTGCATTGCAGAGTTTTGCTCATGTTTCTGCACCTTTTGTCCAGGGTATATTTTGCAGTTCAACACCATGAGTCCCTTTGACTATATTTGGTAAATTATAGGCAATCTTGTCCTGTTTGGGGGGGGGCGGGGGTAAGGATGACTTGTGGGAGGGGATTAGAGCATTCCCACAAGTCAGCTTGTCCCTGATCTGCAAAGTGTTCGAACTTCCAGACCAAATGAAAAGTTGTACATCGCGCTGGGTAGCACTGCTAACCCAGGACACATGCCTTCCCATGCGGACTTGACAGACCCGGAGCCCGAATTAATTCTGCAGAGTAACTGAAGTGCACAAGAGTTTGTCTCTGAGCAAAGCCGTGCCCTGCCAGTTCTCTGCCGGCACCCAGTCCAGCCGGGGCCACGCAGGGTGGTGCAGTAGAGAGAAACTTTGCAGCTCTCCAGAGACTCGCTGGAGACTTTTACTGAACACCTGAGTGCGTCACCTTCTGTGACAAAGACAGGAGGAATAAGATACGGTTTCATGTCTTGATTATGCTTCTTGGATACATCTTCTTTAGTGCAACCAAAGTAAAACAATTTGTTTTCTATTAATTTGTACAATTACGTTTGCTCTATGCCATTGAAAGAGACTGATGTTTGAAACTTCCCATAAGAATCCTACTGCTGGTATGAGATCATATCGCCCATTTGACCCTTCGAAGGGTTCTTTCATTTATTGCCCCAAATAAAACAGATTTGCCTCTGATAATAACCTTTTCACCTTTGACATCAAAAGAGAAGCTGGCTTTCCTCATTGTTAGAGGTGGGAAATCGTTTGCATAGAAATAAATTTATTTGTTAGCCTGGCTATGTGAGGATTTGGAAATTGTTGCGTGTATTAATGAAGCACTGGCACACAGAGTTAGTTTCCACATTTTGTGTACATTCAAAATATTCCCTACAGTGTTTTTCTTCCCAGGTAGGCAATTAATTCATTTCATATAATGTGTTCTTGTCTGTATTATACAAAAGCTGCATCTTTTTTTTCCCCCTCCTCCGTTGATGTGCCTACAGTGACAACAAGCACTTACTCCTCGCTGGCTTTGGAGCTGTGAGCAGTGTGCGTGTGTGTGTGTGTGTGTGTGTACGTGTGTGTCCTCTCCCACCACATAATCTAGGTCGGTGTTTTGCTTACCTGCTTTTCTCCTCTAATGTGTTGCTGTCCCATGTAAAGACAGCTTACAGAAATCAACTGCCTTTGGATTGAAACAAGTTCTGAATGATTTCCAGATGGTAATTTTTGTGATCTGCATTTAAGGTTTTTTTTCCTAAAGCATTTACTGGCTGTTTCTGCACAGACCCTCTGTTTATTTACATGTATACTGTGGTATACAAAGAAGTCAGTGATTTTTCTTTTCCTTTTTCACTTTATACAGTTCTGTCTTTAAAATATTTATGCAGCAATTTGTCTCAAATACCCAAGGGATTATTGTTTGTTTGCTTTACTATAGCATGATAACTAATCCTTTCAAGATTATTGTTTAAATTCTTTTTTCCTTTCTTGTGGTGTCTTAAGTAGAGAATTACAGCAGGTTTAGAAATCAGATATGCTTTGCTGCACTGAGGAAATCTTGTCTGTAGGTCTTAGATATACAAATACTGTTTAGACATGCTCTGTGTATGTCATACTAGATGGTACAAAACGCAGGATCAGCACAAGTCGAGTCCTTGAGAAGAGAGCGATGCTGTTAAATAACATTCCCTGTAGGGGAATGGCTTTGGACTCCTGTTAAAGCCACCCTTTGAAATCCTATATGAATAAAATATTGCCATGGCAGGGAAGGTCAGTTTATGAAATGAGTACAAAAACTTGTATTCTCTTTACTTTAACAGCAAGAGTAATTTCTACCAGTTGGCATAGGATTCATTTCCTGTAACAGAAAGCAGGATTTCCTAAATTTGTTTCCTGTGCACACTGCCATTTAGAAGTCTTGAAGTATCTTTATTCAGATATCGGTTACAGCCTTGGGGCTCTGCAAGCGTGTCAGTTGTAGCCATACAGTAACTAACAAGGGAAATGAAATAGATATAATCTGATCAGAGATAAGAATGCCTGGGATTCCTGGGCAAACAGTTTTTAACCCCGACAACCCGCCGCAGCTGCCAGGACATGAAAGGGTGCACCGATCAATTGGTTTCTGCCTGTTGTCTGTCTGCCTAGGCAACCCTAAATGGGACGTTTGTAGAGCAACTCATGGCACAGAAGGATCAATTTGTCTCTTTAGAATGAAATTTATTAGTCGATACCCACTTCAGTGGTGGCTTGGGTAATTTAATTGTCGGAAAGAGCAAAGTTTGGGGGATAGTGTGCCGAGCTGCTGTAGCTGCTCCGCTTTGTAATACTCAGATCTGTATCTGAGTTGGCCTGGACGGAGCTGCAAACTCCTGGAGTGTGGTCAGGGACGTTATTGATTTCCCCTCATCAGTGAGCATGGGCTCTCTTGAAGGTGTCTGAGGGATTTCATTCCTGCTTTTAAATCTCCTCAGTTTAAGCTGTAAACATATTTTTGCATCTTGAATGTTTCTCATCTTTTCGCTGTGACTGAGAGCACCTCTAGTTATCTGTTTGCACGGCACAGAGTAAACCTCTTCTGTCTGGCACCGAGCTGGGGACGTGCTCCCTGTCCAGACCCTGCCAGAAGAGCCATCAGCGCTTCTGTTGCCCTCGGTGTTGTCCGCTGGTGCGGCGGCACTTCCCAGAGGCCAGGCCTATTGTGTTGCCTGTTCAATGGGGACGGTAATTTCAATGCTTTTAGTACATCTGATAGGAACACTTCAAAATTATGTCACTTTCTCTCTCAGTAATTATTCATTAAGTACCATAGAGGCTGGGAAGTGGCGTGTTCAAAGGGGTCAGCCCCACTTCCCCTCCGGTGCTGAATGCGGTTCACCTGGAGGGCCATTAAGGGCTGACAGGACCCACGTCTGCTTGGGAGCAGCATGAAAAAGGGGGATTTCTTTCATTATTCTTCCCCTTCCATTGATGTACCTTTTTGTGGTCTCAGGGCCGTCTGAAATGACTGGCATTGCGCAATGCAATGCAGTTAATTTGAAGCGTGTCACGTGCATGACGTAGCACCTCTGACGTGCTGCTCATCCATTTGTTCCTCGGCGCAAGGCTTTTCTTTCGGGAGGTTGAAATGCTTCCTGACATAGGATTTAAGTGAGACGCTGGCAGGGAAGGAGGAAGGAGGTGTCTGTGAAAGAAAGTAGCAAACGACATGCTTTAACGGGCTGAGCTGGGAGCAGAGATTTGTATCTCCAGACACTTGCAGCTTACCAACATGGGCAAATTAACAGCCAGTGCTGTGCACACCGAACATCACGTAACATCATGCTGTGAAAAATTCTCAATAATTATTTATTAACCAGAGCATTAGAAACCCAAGCTCCATCTCTGCTCTGGGAGACTGTTAGGAGGATTATCTAGCTGCACACTTCAATGCACTAAGGATGGCTTGAAGAAACTTTTGAAAAAGATAAGCTTGAAAGAGCCTTTGATTTGTTGTAATCTTTGTGAATAAGGCTGCAAAAACTTGCCAATATTAAAACAAATATTGATTCAAATTGGTTTAAACGTCTTTCAAGGCAAAGCCAACTCAACTAATTTTTTTTTTTATCTGGTGATTTAAGATTACTTTCTGAAAGGAAAAGTTTATTTTACGTTGTCTTTTAAGCCTATTTGTGGATGCAAGGGGGCTGAGTTCACAAAGGATTCTCCAATTAAACCTAATTGTATCAATTCATCTAGTAAAATCTTGACTTAATGCAAGTATTTATAGATTCCATTTTTATTTGTATCTCGTGTATGTAATTTCCCAAAATAAATTATATTTTTGTCTCAGGTATTTGTGGTCACTTGAGGCAGTAAAGGCAGAACCTGAAAGGCACAAGGGATAATTAACCTTCAAGTCAGCAGTAACCATGTGCCCAGCACTGTCATGTCTTTGAAAATGTCACTGCAAAATACTTCCAGTATTTCGTGTCTGTTTGGAGAAAGTATCCCTTGATCCTTTCTGGAGGCTGGTGATGTATGGGCTCATGTCAGCTGCTGCTCCCATCCGTTACTGCCAAGACAGCTTCTAGAGTTAAACCCCTGTATCTCAGCAGGCTCAATCTTAGATGGATGTGTCAGCTGAGGTGGCGATTCTGAGGGGATCGTCAGGGAAGCAAAATAAAGGCTTTGGTTTTGTGTCATGACTCTGGTTGTAATCTGGTGAAAGCTTGTAAAGAACTCAGTGTTGTAGGTCCTTAAATACTAGAAGCTGCAATCAGAATGGTACCCACATAAGTTCAATTAAATGAGTTCTGGTGTGTGCCTTAAAAAATCTGGGGTTTGTTTTGGTTTTTTTTTGATTTGGTTTTTTTATTTAATGTTTGGGGAGAAGAGATTCTCAGCTAAGAAGTGTCTGTGAGCCAGCCTTCAGCTGTCTTGCTAATCAGTACAGAGGTTGAAAGTTGTGGATGAATTGTTACTACCAAACAGAGCTCATTTTGTTTGTTTGCTGTTTTCATATGAATTTTTAATGTGCTCTGCATTACTGTTCCGGGCTTTGATACTGTAAATCCAGGATGAATGCATCATTTTGAATTCTTGATTTCATAAATAGCAAGCTGGGAAATAGCACATTGAAAAAGTAAGTGTTTGTCAAGAGATTTACCTGATGTGCCCAAGGAGAGGTTTGGGCACCCCAGGCCTGGGTGGAGGGTACCTGTGCCTGCCCTTGTGGAAGGGTTGTCCTTCAGGATGTGGCAGTCGAAGGCAGAGAGCTGACCACCTCCTGCTGAGAGTCTAGGACAGCCTGGCAGCTGAATCAGACAGGAGCTGGGCTGCCAAACCCCGAAAATACGGTTTAGGAAGCTCCTAATTTCAGGAAAAGCCCACTAGAAAGAGCCATACAGGAGCACCTGTGTATATGAACGGATCCACCCTATAGCACCATTGATGAGTAATGAACTTCTTTGCAGCTCCTACCCACTGTCCCCTCAGGGGAGGTGTGGTGTGGGCTGGCCACCCTCACCATGGCCTTCTCCTCTCAGGTGGCCCTCGTACAGTGGACCGAGAGTGTGGGTTTAACGCTGGTGGGCAGAGACCAGTCCTCCATGCAGCTGAGGACACCGGGTGGCCACATCCTGAACTTCACCATCCTCCAGATCTTCCCCTTCACTTACGAGAGCAAGCGCATGGGGATAATTGTTCGGGTAAGTAGCTCCGAGTAAGCTCTCATGTCTTTGTGACTCTCCTGCTAACGCAACGTGAAACATATAAAACATTTGCTCTCAGCTGTGCTGTTCTTCCTGGCAGAGTTTTGCAGTCTCTCCTGCCTCAGGCTATAAGCTGGTTCTCTGTTTTGAGCTAATAGCATCTGATTGCTGGGTTTGTTTAGTGATACATCCTTTTCCTTGGCCATATTTGGCGATAAGTGCTGTAGTGTCCTGAGATATCTTTAGTTTATTTATCTTTGGTCTCTCGTTCAAAATAACAAGGAGCCTAAGCTTCCAGCGTCCTCCAGCTGCTCCTTCCCGCTCACATTTTTAATTCATCACATACTCTGGGGTGGGTCTCAGCTGTACAGCTCCTCTGTCTGCACACATCGGTTCCTGTGGGGTGCTGCTGGGGACAATGTCAGGCTGGGGAGGGGTGTCCGGCCAGTCCGTCAGCCAGCACTGCCACCAACCGTGAAAGCATGTCTTTGGCAGTGCAGTGGAGCCTCCAGGATAGTGCTGGGAAGGAAGAGAGAGCTTGAGCGTTTCCCTCCGACTGTGAAACCGAGGGCCCTGGGGATGCTGGAAAACGTTGGGAGAGGATTTTTGCTACAAGTGTGAGGTGGAAGGAGACATAGGAGGGACGTGTGGGGCAGAAGAGCAAAAATCTGAATGTTTTGGCTGTCTGTGTGCTGAACCAAGGCTCAACAGCTTTGATAATCAGCAGAGATGCCATGCTATCTCTCAGGTGAGGCTGTTGTTTCAGGAAAGCTTGAAGCCAGCACTGCCAGCAAAAGAAATAGTCACAGTTACCCTGTCTCCTGGGACTCGAATTCTGTGTCCCCTTCCACAGTGGCTGACACAGAGAGGAGGAAGAGGAGCCTGCTAGGGGCAGGACTGCTCTCTCCAGGGGAGTAGGCACCAGCAGCGTCTCAGGGAAGCTTGAGCTGACTTTGAAGCCTCACTCTGTGTCCCTGGAGTTGTCTTTTCATCTGTCCAAAAGCTCTTGCCCTTCCTGTCGTGTCCATGCCGCGGTCATGCTGGCAGAGCACATACAGTGGACTGGGGCCGTGAGTCGACTCGGGTCACAAGTGGTTTCCCACCTCGGAGTAAGCCAAGAGCAGGAACCCGAGCAGGTTCATGGGTCCAGCTTACGCTGTGTCTCCAAAGCAGTTGTGGTGGTACAACCGGAGGTGACGGAGGTGGCAGCAAGTGGGAAGGAGGGAGGGGATCCTGGACCGATGCCACAACAAATAACTTTAGGATATTATTAGAGGTATTGTGGAAGTGCTCCCCAGATCTCTCCAGGCATTGAAACTCCTGTTACAAGAAGTACAACACTGCAGGAGGAGGCACTTGTAGCTGCAGGGAAATGTGGAAATTTTTTTGAGTTTAACAGGGCCTGCAGCCATGCTGAGAACACGGTGTCATGAGTAGGGCTTGAAAATAGCTGATTTAAGGTAAAAGGGTGCATTTGTGCAAATACCTTTATCAGCAGCAGCAGACACGGTGCACGCTAAATACGTGCCCAGCTGAAATTGCACGCATAACTTTGTGGTTTTATGTACAAATACAATATAAGATGAGACTCTCAGAAAAAAATTACCTTAAAAAGAAAGAAGACGAAGAAAGTGTGGGTGTTTTAAAAACAGTTGAGATGGGTTGTGACCATTATCATCATTAGTTTTCAAGATAGTGCTGGAGAATCAATGTTAGTAAGATAAACAAAGCCAGCTATGGTAAGGCTGCAAACCATTTGCCTGCAAAGCAAACAAGGTGAAGCAGTTTGAATATTTCTTTTGGAGATAATTAAAACATCCTTGATATTTTTTACTGAGAGTACAGACAGATAATTGGTACCAGGAATCTAAAACACGAATATGAAACCTATAATCCAGGGCAAGATATGATTTGTTGTATCATTTCATGGGATCTTCAGCTTTGTTATTTAGGGTGGGGAGAATAGGTAAAATTGGTATTTTTTCTTTTTTTTTCTTTTTTTTTTTTCTTTTTTCTTCTTTCCCCCCCTCCATTTACTTTGTGGTAAAACTGGGTTGCTGCATGTTTATTTTGGGGTATCTGGAAATAGGGTGTAAAAATAACTTCTGCCTCATGTATTTCAACTTACAACAGTAGGAGGAGTAGCCTTTGTTTTTAGTTAAAAACAGTCAGGATCAGTATTGCACATGTGGGCCTCATCGACAGCAGATTAATTTGGTCCTTTTTATTGGCTGATGCTTGGTAGCTTCACAAATCTCAACTTCTCTGGACCCCTGGGAAGAGCACAGCCCCTGTCAGAAATGGCACCGTGATGGGATGATGTAAAATGGGGCAATGCAGTGGTTATATTCAACAACAAATATTACGGAGAACTTCCGTATTCCTCTTACCAAGAGATTTGGTGATAAAGATGGAACTTTTTGCAAAGCCATGAAGGACAAGCTGTGTTTAGTGCAGACTGAAAATTGTTAAAGCTCATGCAAATGGCTGTATTTGTGTTATCCTACCTGAGTATTTTGGACCTGATCTCCTGTTGCTCAAGGAACTGCTTTTAAGTTCTGGATCTCACACCACAGTATGGTGAATTTGTATTTCAAGTTATTCCAGGCTTTGGAATATTAAAACATGCCCAGGGGCAGGAATGTTAGTTGAAGTGGGCTGATAGGCTGAGCTTGTACAAAGTAATCAGTGTGTTTCAATCTGTGAATCTAGAGATCCGACTGAATGTCTTTGAATGTACACAGTCATCAGTGTTCCCACGAATGTCTCGTGCTCTGTGGGATAGCTGCAACAAGTGTAGTGCATATCCATTTAAATACAGCAAGTGTAAATTTTTCAGATTATTTTTATAGTGAAAATGATGTGGAGACTTCAGGCAACCTTTTCAAGACCTAGAATAAAAATATTAGCAATAAAAGAGGGAGGACTAAACAACCTTTTGATGAGGTGCTGTTTTATCCAAGGTGCAAGAAGTGGGCTAACCATCGAAGCCAGGGTATGCTTCATTAAATTGTGTTTGTATGCTCAGCAGAGAAGTGGATGCCCTTAAATTTTCTCATCTAAATGGAAAGGACTCCTCTTTTTTTTCTTCTTTGATTTGAGGCTTATTCCTTTTAAATTACCTATGATCTATATTCTGCCCCTTTAGGAAGAAAAAGGTTTCTATTTTGCATTTCTGTATTTAGAATATTACTGCTGCCAAAACCAGCAAAACTCCCACTTGTGGTCAGTGGGAGCAAGATCAGGCCCAGATCCTGACTGTAAATACTGTTAATAGAAGCATTGGCCCCCCTCTGTTATGCTTGTTAATTGAGTGTCTTTGTTTTGCAGCTATTGAGCTGCTACTAAGCCACTAAAATCAGCTCCCTGAATACCCTGTGCAGAAATAGGTTTTGAGTAGCAGATGCTGGCTGCCTGGGTATTACTTTGCCACGTTCCTGTATAATCCAAAATAATATCTTCAAGCAGGGTTTTCATTTTCATTTTAAAAAAAATTTAAAAAAAAACAAAAGGAAAAAAAGAAGAGTTTATAAATAGGTAGTTATCAAGTAAAATTTTCTTTTATTAAACATACATGTATGCATGTGTAGGCACTCCACTTGGTTTGATCCACAACTTGCAAGGTGTTTACCTCTTCAGCATATCTTCTAAAACTGTACTGCTTGCTTAAAAAACAGGAATAAGAGGAGAGAAGGTAGCGTGAAATATCTGGAAGACAACAGATGCAGTGAGCAGCTGGGGAGGGGGGGGAGAAGCTGCAAAATGAAACTCCACTCAGGATTGTAGTGAGTAGAAATCAAACGGTAGTATTTTCTGCTCAACTATACAGATATTGCCCGTTCTTATAAACTGCAATTTTTTCGACTAGCAGGAGCCATTGCGATTGTCTTGCCAGGCTTCCTGTACAATCTGGGTATAGCGCTTCAGCAAGTGATTCATGCATCCAGCCCAGTAATGCTGTTACTGAAATCCTTGGCAGAGGTGCCTGTCTCCCCTGCTGGTCCTGTCCACTCTGGCTCCTATAAAAAGATCTCCTTCAATACATAACTTGTAGTAAATAAAGTAGTAGTTAATACTGAAAACAAGTAGCAGATGTTGCTTCGTTTGGGATATTTTTGCAGTATCTGCTTGTTTACTTGTGACCAACTGTCATTTCTGTAGCTGATTATTTCAGTTCTAAGAAGTCTTGTTCTACCAAAGCAACCACTCTTCACCGTACTGTTTACTGACTTATCTTCTTCTTGAAAGAAGGCCTGTTTGTTTGACCACAATATTTTCCATTCTTCTTTTTCTCTGCATTATTTTTCCCCTTACCCATGTGGAATGATCTTTGTTGTAAAGCAAAGATAGTGCTATTGTCATATCTGGAATTGAAAGAAGCCTTTGAACCGTGGCCAGAGTCAGACCATGGTGGAAAAAGATGCCTCTCCAAAACAATATAACTGGCAAATCTCTGTGTAGATTTATAGTGTGATCTTACCATAATATGAGAACGCACTAACCTCCTATTGAACTCAGTGAGAGGAAATGACTAATGCAAGGAGATAGCTGATACAATATTTATATTGGACAAAAAATCTAAACTATCTTAAGCCAGTTCTGCAGCACGGGAAGTGGAGTCTTTATTCAGTTTCCTACAGAGATGTTGTTAGACACTTTTTAATCAAATAATTTAATAGATAAACCTTTACCTTTGGCTACTGCCAAAAGCGTTGTGTTTTATTTAAGCAGATTCTAGTTGTTTTGGTAGAGTGACACGCATTTTGCTTTGGGTATGTGGGATGTGTGGGTATTGGTATATGAAGGCTGGACGTTTCAGGACATTGAAAACCATGCTTAAGCTTAATTATAAGAATCTTCTTTGTGAGTATCTCTATGAGCTTGGCAAAAATGCTCAGTAAAGGAGCTTCTTTATCCTTGGCTGCTTCTTAATTTCCCTAGCAAAGACACTTCTCTTCTTTGTATCCACATCAGGTGCTGCTTTTTTTTTTCTTTTTCTTTTTCTTTTTTTTCTTTTTTTCTTTTTTTTTTTTTTTTTTTTTTGCTGTGATTGTAAACTCTGTTTTGCCAGTGCCACAGGACATGAGGCTTTTACCTGCCGACTCAAACTCTTAATGTGTAAGAACCTTCACCACTAGTTTCTGTAATGGTGGGACAGACTGACACGTATATTAAATAGTGTGAGAATGAAAAAGTGTCCACTGTGATTTTCTTTCATTTCTTTTTTTCCTAAAGTACTTTTCCCCCTTCATTCACAGCTGTCTATTTCCAGACCTTCCTGGGCTTTTTGTTTTTGCGTGTTAAGTTTATTTTCTTCCTATCCCTGGTGGCTATCTTGGTTTACAGAGCAGTTTGTTCCTTACTCATTGTTTTGTCTCCTTTGAGGAAATTGCCAGGGTTTCCATTAGCTTGTAATACTAATAGCTGTGACCTCCTTAGGTATCTGCCTGGTTAGAAGGGATTTTTTAATTTGTGGTAATGTAAATATGCTTTGCTTGCAGCCTACAAATTACTTGGATCAGATAAAGCAGACAGCAACCTAACCTTTCTGCGGCAAGCATAAACTTTAATTATGCTTATGCTGTATAATGTAACAGAGGGGGTAAATTAGAGTTACTAATTTTTACTCTGTGAAGCTTTGTGCATCTGCTTCATTGTTTCAGGTAAGTATGAAATAAATTTTCAGGGTGAGGGCTAGGAGTTATTCCAAAGGCACATGCAGTCAGGATTGAGAGGTGTCTGCATGGAAATCACAAGTTGCTGATTAAAAAGCTGATGATCCTTGTCTAAAGCATTAATTCCTGCTGCGCGTAACCAAGTTGCAATTGAATAGGCATCTCCTTTTGGCCCTGAGACAAGACGCTGAGCCAGACGGACTTTTAGCCTGACACAGTGCAGACATTTTTGTGACTGATGTGCAGAAAACTCATCACTTAGCTTGTTGAGGCCACTCCAAATATGCTGATATTGGCCCAATTTAGACTCTTCTGTTTCTTATTTGCAGGATGAATCAACAGGAGAGATCACCTTCTACATGAAGGGGGCTGATGTGGTGATGGCTGGGATCGTGCAGTACAACGACTGGCTGGAAGAGGAGGTATGGGGCTGTCTCTCCTACGGAGGGTTTCTCACGCGAGTGCTTTTCTCCTTCCAGGGCAACGCATGATAAAGCTTATCAGTGTGGCAGAGTGGACATAACTGCTAAAACATCTGAGAGCCAGAAGGTCACTGATCTTGGCAATTCATTGGATTAGTCTTCAGCCAAATATATATGCAGTTACAAGGAAGTTAGGTGGCAAGTTCAACATATTTAGTGCAGAATAAGTCCTGTAAATAAAATGGATTTTGGTCAAAACTGATTGCCACTCAAGATCACCAAATTTGTCCTGGGCTTGATCCTGTGTTTGGATTTATTTTAGACTAAAAGGTCTAATTTCAAAACTACATTTGGCAGCTTTGTACTGGGACACGTTTGTCAGGTTAGTAGTAATGTTGACACAGAGTTCATAGCAGGAGCTTCAGTTACTGATTCTCCCCACCCCCAAACCCTGGTGTTCAAAGAAATAATAATACCTTGGTCTTATTTTAAAGAGTTTATGACTAAAGATGTGAAGTCTGCAAATCAAAGGCTTGTGTCCTTTTACTTAGAGACAGAAAAAATGAAATCAATGGGCTTGGTTTTGCCACACTGGTATAGCAGAGAGGACATTTTTGTTTCTGATCACTGGGATAGATTACAAACCATTGCAGATCTCCTTTTTTCCTCTCGGGTTTATCATGCACTTTATCAGATGTTATAGACTCACTGGGGTTGCTCAAATGGGACGGTTATTTTCTTAACCTGCTATCTTACATTGCCATCTCTGCAATGCTGTGCATAAATCATCTTACTTGAGATGCAGTTTATGGTTTACAACGTGATACTTCTTTTCAGTGTGGTAACATGGCTCGGGAAGGCCTGAGGGTTCTTGTCGTAGCCAAGAAGTCTCTGACAGAAGAGCAGTATCAAGACTTTGAAGTAAGTTTTTATTTGTTTTTTTTCTTTGTTTTTAAACAAACCATCACTGAAGTGATTCTAACAGACCTCTTGTGATAATGCCGCCTCTCATCTCCCTACTCCTTCTGCTAGAATTGTCATTCTTCAATGTCTTGTTGTTCTTTTAATCAAAGTGGCTTTTTAAGTGATGTGTATGAAACTGGATCCCAGCCAGGACCCTCCAAAACAGTTCCTGAATCCTGCCTTACAATCTTTTATGGTTATAAATTCTGCAAATATTCATCATTTGTTAGACAAGTTGTGTTTGTGTGGGGAAATGTGTTGGCTTTCGTTGTTGCATTCCGACATCCAGGGAAACGACAAACAACCAGAACATAACCCAGCCAGGCTTCATGGAAACACAGGCTTCATGCGTGGGGCTTGTTAGATGGGTCTGTACACACAGCACTGATTTTCTTACCCCAGACAGGCAAAACGTGAAGGAGAACTGTTCAGTTAAATGCAGAGGTGAGACGGTGGAAATGTTTAGGATTTGCTCTTGCCCTTGTTCGTTCGTCGCAGAAGCCGTGGTTAGGTCTGTGGTGCAAGGGAGTCGCTTCCAGGCTTTCTGCTGGTGTCACTTCAGCAGCTGCTGTGCGTTTGTGTGCACAAGGACACACTGTGCATGGTGCTGCCTGGCTGGCACAGGGCAGGAATAAAATGACAAAAACTTCCTGAAATATTTTCTGCCTTATTCTATAACATGCACCTTGTGTTTGCAAGCCATTACAGGTGGCATCCCTGAATGACAGTTAACAGAGGGAGGTTAACTGGTTAACCCTCGTGCTGGTTAACCCTCTATTCCACAAAAATGCAGGCTGGCTGTGTGAGTGTCTGTGGCTGTGTCTGCTCTGTCCTCAGGCACGCTACGTCCAGGCGAAGCTAAGCGTGCACGACCGCTCCCTGAAGGTAGCCACAGTCATTGAGAGCCTGGAAATGGAGATGGAGCTGCTGTGTCTCACGGGCGTGGAGGATCAGCTGCAGACGGATGTCAGACCCACTCTGGAGACGCTGAGAAATGCTGGCATTAAGGTCTGCCTAACCTAATGTTGTTTCTAGCAGGAACACCTAGACCCTCCCTCTGGAGTATGTGGCATTGTCCTACAGACAGTAAATTAAGACAGTTTGGGTCCCTGTCAAGGTAAATGTTTCACCAGATGCCCTTTGCGAGCGGGAACAGTGGGACTGGCCGATGCATTTTAAACATCGCTTTGGGAACAGAACATGCTGGAAGTAGTAAATGTTAACAAAACACGTGAAAGCATGTCACCTTTTGTGCTTTTCTTCCCCTAACATGCTCTGGCTCCTTCTGCAGAGAAACCGAGTGCGTAGGCAGGAGAGTAGCTACAGGAGACTTTGGGGCGATTGTTTCTTTCAGACGGCATGAAACAAGACTGGTTTGGATGTGTTTGGTCTCTGGTGCACAAACTCCCGTGCTGGGGCTGAAGCACTGGGCTGTGAATATACATGTTTTCAGTAGCCACTAGAGGGGGTCTGAGCCAAGAGAATCAGGGACTGGACATTTTTTTTCCAGCTTTCTGGGCTCCAGCATCTGAGACTCAGACACCTACGGCCCGAGCTGTGCTCAGCGGTGAGGGAAGCGGCGTGATGCCTGCTTAGTTTCTCTCCTGAAAACTTGTCAGTCAGATCCCGGACTTGCAAAAGGAAAAAAACCAATGGACTAAACATTCAGATTTGGGCAAGAAAAGTAGGTAAAAGGTTCTGGTTGTGGTTTCTCTGCTTTAAGTAACAAAGTGAGCAAAAATCTTGAGCCATGCTGTGAATCCAGAGCCAGGGCTGTGTGTTTGGGATTTAGGTAGGAAGTGGAATTCGAGGCTTGGGACAGGCTTTCAAAAGTACTTTCTGTTTGGAGCCATCCCTGTAAACAACAGGGACTTCAGCAGAGAAGAGACATGAGCAGAATCAGACAAAGCTCCTTAGCAGCATTGTGGCTTTCTCCCCCTGCAGCATAGTCCAGGCCAGTTATTCCAAAGCAGTTTCATTTTTTTCCTCTTCACCTTGGCTGGAGTTGGTGTCGGGGTGTGGAGTGTGTCATCGCACAGCGAGTGCAGCACTTCTGAGCACTCCTTGCAATGGTATGTTCATTAGGGTATTGCATGCAAGAAGTAAATCAAGAGCGAAGGCAGTCTTGTAATTCATTACAGGGACCATCTTGTTAAGATCAAATCTTTTTCCAACCTCAGATTATTAAACAAATAAGTGAGTCTTTGTGTGTTTTTTGGTTTTTGGTTTTTTAAAGTTTCATTAAATATTCTTGGGCGGTGTCTTGAAAGAATAAAAACACCAGTGGAAAAAACAAAACAAACTCTGATATATTTACATTGTTGAGGGAATTCCCTGCCAGATTATAACAAGGTATTGCTGCTGAGTATTGCTGCTGACATTGCTTTCTAATGCCCCCCCTCACCAGCACAAAATAAAAGGAGCAGTGTATACATAAAAAAATAAAAAATCTAAAAAAAAAACCCCAACCAACTTAGTCTGTTCCAGACGCACACATCAGCAGTGAGCTAACCCCAGTTGCATCATCCACATTTCAGGCTGGGCCATGAGGGATCTTTCTGCAGCAAGGCCTGCTTATTTCAGCGTACGAGAAATAGCTGGGGTGGGACACATTAACACACGCATACACATTCTTTAGCTTGCATTTTGTGGGTTTATCAGCAGAATCTTGAAATATTGCAGGTGGGAAAAATGTTATACGTGGTTTGTAACTTCTTTTGTGTTTCAGCCTCTTTAAAAGTTTTGCTTTCTTTCATCTGTGAGAATTTTCTTGTATGTTTTAAAATAGGTCTTTTTTAGAAAAATAATTTGTATATATATTCTAACAGTCCTTTTTATATGCCTGAACTGGCAGGTGGTACTTCTAGATGTCCTGCAGACGTGGTTGTTAAGTTTTGTATTTAATACATTAAATATTTGGATTTTAGGTGTGGATGCTGACAGGGGATAAGTTAGAGACAGCCACATGTACAGCCAAGAACGCACATTTGGTGACACGGACGCAGGACATCCATATATTCAGGCTAGTGAGTAACACCCATCTTCCCCTCTCTCAAGGCTTGTTCGGGACCCCAAATTCTGGAACAGGAGGGGTGCTGAGATCACAACTGTTTTCCAGTAGTAGACCCAGAATATTTTTATTCTTTTGACCCAGCTTTCTATCCCCTGAGCTTTTGTTTATCTGACTGTGTGCTCTGAATAACTCAGTGTGCTGCCTGTCCGTATTACTTTTGCTCCGAGACTTGTTTGTTTGTTTTTTCACCCCAATGAAGCAAACCCTTCCTCAGTTGCCATCTTTTTCCCCAGGTGACTAACCGTGGAGAAGCCCATCTAGAGCTGAACGCCTTCCGCCGGAAACACGACTGTGCTCTCGTTATTTCTGGTGACTCGCTGGAGGTAGGCTCCAAACACCTCAGGCTGTTCGGGAGCAGCCCCAAAACACCGTGGCTGAATTGGATTTTTTTTTTTTTAAAAAGAAACTTGCATAGCACAAACATCGGTGACACTTCTGATCTCTGTAAATTAGGTGTGTCTGAAATACTATGAGTATGAGTTCATGGAGCTGGCTTGCCAGTGCCCTGCCGTCGTGTGCTGCAGATGCGCTCCGACGCAGAAGGCCCAGATCGTGCGATTGCTCCAGGAAAGGACCGGCAAACTCACCTGTGCAGTAGGTAAGGGACTAGTTAGGGAGGAGTGACCATGTAGGTTGGTATCTTTATTTTTTTCTTCTTTCGAGTGAATGGTCCCGTGTCATCTCATAACACCTGGAAATGCTGAGTTAGGGAACAGTGGTTTTGTGGGATGATTGCTAAGATGAAATTTTGCATATGGAAACTTCAGTGACAAACTACTCATAAATATTTGGGGTGGTATCTTTGCAAAACAGAGCTTGAACACGATCAGATAAAGTGCCATTGTTAACCTGTGACCTTTATTTCAGCATTGTAGGTATAATGGTACACCTACAAGTCAGATAAAGTGATCAGTGGCGTTGAACTCCTGTGTGTCTATAAAAAAACTTCTTAAAGATTTTAAATTCCCAATTTCTATTTAAAATCCTGCTTTTGTGGATAGGGTTCAGTGTTTCTTCTAGTGTTGCAGTCTGGTGCAGATGCCTTTGGTGGGGTTGCAAGTTGCCTCTGTTGCTTAACTACCAATGTCGTTTGTGCTCTGACCTGCAGGTGATGGAGGGAATGATGTTAGCATGATTCAGGAGGCTGATTGTGGTGTTGGAGTTGAAGGAAAGGTGAGATTACCTCATGTTTAATAAGACTTCTATGGCGATTCAGAAGCTAGTTTGCAACTAACTCTTACATGAATCCTCAGAAATTTGTGCAAGAAAGTGAGGAGCTTCCACAAGAATAATCATCAGACCAATAGCCTTATCATGAAAAATAATTTGCTGGAAAAAAGACTACTGTTTAACAGAGTTCAAGTTCATTTTTTGATTCTTGGCAGATTCCCTGAATTTGTTATCATGGTTAGTTTTGGGGTTTTTAAATCATGCATATATGCTCCGAATGCTGGAGTTGTAATTACTCTGATAACATACACCCTACATGTACAATTAAAACCTGATTATATTAGTTTAGAAAGCAAACTCTGGGTTAGAGCTCTGGTTCCTGCATATGGAGCTGCTTGGAGCGACAAGACTGGATTTGGCGGCAGTGGAAAGACTCTGTTTGCAGTGAGCCAAAACATTAAAATTGAGTGAACTTTTGAGACTGAAAATTTGTGTTCAAAACTGACTTGATATGAGTGTCACGTTAACATGTGTGTTGTGAATCATAATCCAGAGGGTTGCTTAGAATTGGAGGCCAGGGTTCAAATGGGAATTCTCCTCATATTTTTGCTCTTTGCTTAAAAGCCACGGTGGAAGGCAGAAGTGCTGAGGTAATACTCTCCCCCACCTAATGTATTGCAAATTTTCTTGGAAATTCTGTCTGTGATAACTAAATAATAATATGATATTTCTTTGTTTCCAATGATGAAATGATTTCACTGTACTTTTACTTGCTGTTATACACAGGAAGGAAAACAGGCATCACTTGCAGCCGATTTCTCTATCACTCAGTTTAAACATCTGGGTCGTTTACTAATGGTGCATGGAAGGAACAGTTACAAACGGTCTGCAGCCCTCAGTCAGTTTGTAATCCACAGGAGCTTGTGCATCAGTACCATGCAGGTAAATGGACTGTCATGAGGGCTTTTCCAATGGAGAGGTGAAAAAGCAAAATCAAAAAATAGAGGTTCTGCATTTCATTTTGGATGCAACGATTTGTTCTTCTGAAAATTTTCATGGGTTGGAACTTGAGGTTGTTACTTGGGTATGAAAACACATAAGAAAGTTCCTGGTACTGGACAAACATTAGCAACTTCTCCAAAATTGGACAAACAATAGTCTGCTTAGAAAACACTGCCGTGATGCAGCATGTCTTTGCTGTCATTTATAAATGCTAGGAAATACTGAAAAGCTGAAGCAGGGCACTGCTCTTAAGTAAGGTCTCCGCTGAGTAAATGCACTTCTTTTCAGGTGTGTTTTTAAGTAAGGCCTTCAAATAGTGAGACCAAAGTTAAGCAACTGTAGAGGACCTGGCTCAGACCCTGGTGAGGTTACCGAAAGCTCGGTCTGGCATGCTGTGGAGAGTTTGTAGGAGCTGCGCTGCAAAGGCTGCTGAAGCACGTATTAACCTTCCCAAGTGCTCGGCAGCTTGTTGCAGCAACGTGGAGGCGGTCTGTTCCTCTCCATTTCAAAGGGAACCTTAGAAACGGATTTGGTATTCACAAAATTTACGTTGTTCATGTGTGCTGAGCCTCAGTGTAACAAAAATGCAATTGCTAGTTGGCAGGGAGAGTTGAAAGAGCTTTTAAGAGTTGATTAGCCAAATTCTGTTCTTAGCTGTGGTGACTTCAGTGACAGTTACAGTTAAGGACAGAGGTTACTCTTTGGGAGTTGCACTACCATGCCATAGTGTGCTGATATATTCCTTAAAAATACTAAGTTTTTTTTTTAAATAAAATACTTGATATTTTTGAGAAGGCTGGTTCCGCCCTCTCCCTTTTTTAGAATAAACACGTTGGAGAGGGATGCATAGAGACAAAAGGTTCAAATGCAGGGGACAGTCTAGCTTACTCTGCAGCTAAAAACAGGAACAGAAAACAAACCCATAGCTTCCGACAAAAAAAAAAAAGAAAAATTAATCTTGAACTCGTTGGAGCTTGTATTAGAGAGTGTTAACTCTTTACATTGT